>NC_135714.1:179106538-179430371 GCF_964656455.1 Halichoerus grypus
CATGCACAATCATTTCCCTGGTTTCCAAGTTTGTTGTTCTAGGACACTTCCATCAGAAAACTAGAGAAGGAGAGGAATCACAAGCTAGGTGAGCAGGAAACAAAGAAAAATGGTAGGAAGACCAAAAGGTAGGAGATATCTAAAAGGGCAATGTGCCAGTTATCAAATTTATCTGAAAGCTCTTAAAATCTTTTATAATCAATTAGCATGAAAAGAGGGATGGGCCAAAAATGGGGAGCACCTCCTCTTACACAAGAGAAGATAAACTTGGAAAATATTTTCCTCAGTAGTTTCATGTAACGATTTGGAAAATTTCTTAGAAAGAAATGGTGGAGTCAGAAATCAATTGTTCCACGAGGCGAGTTCAAACGCCATAAAAAGACAAGTCTGTTAAAGGAATGTATTCTCTGACTTTCTTCTTGAAACTTATATTGAAATAAAATGTATGAACTGAGGACAGTAGTCACCTAAAACGTCTGCCAACCAGAACACTGTGGCACGCCTAGCAAGCCATTAGCAGCTTCCAGAATACGGACAATGAATTCGTGGCATATTTTTTATGCCAAATTTGAGTAATAGATATCCTAGGTGTAAAACAGTAGTGTGCTTCTGAAAGGAAAAACTATTACCTTTAACTTGTTTCTCATCAGGAGCCTGAAAGATCGATAGAAAAAGCTGGCCAAATCAGCTCTAATGTTTAGCAACTAGAAAAGGGAATAAGTCACATGTTGCATTCTTGATTTCACTTCAGTGAACTTTTATGTGAGGATTCTCTACCTGAAGCAGTAAGGACACTGGGCCAATATCTTCAGTCTTCAGGACAACAGGCTCCTGAACAGGTACACACCAAGATTCCTTCTATTTATTAAGAGAAGTAAAATTTATTTATTTATTTTTTTAAAGATTTTATTTATTTATTTGACACACAGAGAGAGAGAGATAGCGAGAGCAGGAACACAAGCCGGGGGAGTGGGAGAGGGAGAAGCAGGTTCCCCGCTGAGCAGGGAGCCCGATGCAGGGCTTGATCCCAGGACCCTGGGATCATGACCTGAGCCAAAGGCAGACGCTTAATGACTGAGCCACCCAGGTGCCCCAAGAGAAGTAAAATTTATAAAGATGTATGCACCCTTATGCATATGGCAGCATCATTTACAATAGTGAAGATATGGAAGGAACTTAAGTGTCCAACAATAGATGAATGGATAAAGAAAATGTGGTATATATATATAATGGAATATTACTCAGTTATAAAAATGAATGAAATCTTGCCATTTGTTGAAAACATGGATGGACCTAGAGAGTATAATGCTAAGTGAAAGAAGTCAGTCAGAGAAAGACAAATACCACATGATTTCATTTGTATATATAATCTAAAAAACAAAACAAATGAATAAACAAGCAACCAGACTCTTACCTATGGAGAACAAACTGGTGATTGCCAGAGGGGTGGTGGGTGGGGGGATACACAGGGGATTAAAGAGCACCCTTACCATGATGAGCACGGAGCAATGTACAGAATTGTTGAATCATTATATTGTACACCCGGCCCTGACATAACACTGTATGTTAATTGGGGAAAAAAAAAAAAGAAGTAAAATTTATGGAATCTGAAAGCTAAGGAGAGAGACAAACTAGAGAAGGAGAGGAATCACAGCTAGGTGAGCAGGAAACAAAGAAAAATGGTAGGAAGACCAAAAGGTAGGAGATATCTAAAAGGGGAATGTGCCAGCTATCAAATTTATCTGAAAGCTCTTAAAATCCATTGAAAAAGTCACTTTGATAACGCAGTCTGCCCTTTCCCTATCTGCAGTTTTCAGCCACTGTGCTGGCGTGGAACGACCTCCGCTTTGCTGTAGCATGATTTGGGATTGGATCCACAGTGGCACTTTCTAGATTCTCCACATTAAGAACGATGCCTTATTATCCATTTCTTTACCTTCGTCTGTCTCATAACTATACTTACTACATGTTGCTGCAAGGATGGGGTAAGGTATTGTGTGTGAAAACACACAGCCCTTGGCCTGCCCCCCTTCCTCGGCCCCCCAAGCGCTGAAGAATAACGTTTCTATTTCCAGGACCAGCTTCTCCATTAAGAACCACCTGGCCTTCCCCAAGGATGTGGGGAGAAGCCTAAAACCATTTGCCCTAACTGCCACCTGGTGGCCCCATAAAATAGTTTTAGAATCCACGGGAAGACAGCGGGGTTAGAAGAGGAGCTGTCTGTTAGGATGGACATAGTCCTGAGATGACAAGGGCCATTTCCCTTCCTCTCAGTGTGGAAAGGTACGGAGAAACTATTAGACTACGGAGGTGGGTAGACACAAGGAAAATATTTAAATAAAGAGGTATGGTCCAATACGTAGCAACTGATTTGTCCACTTGCTAATGGAAAACTCTTCGGCAGAGCTAATAGCTCTTGGGAAATGGCAGGTTTTGTGTTCACTGGAAAATACACTGACCGGATGATGTCACCGACGGTGCTCCCACGTGACATCGGCTCCCAAAGCAAAACTCAATTTTAGATGCTGCTGCTCTTTGGGTTGGAAAAAATTTCTGTTGTTCCCACATTTCTTTAGGAATGCACAATACTTTACATTGTCACAGTACTTAGAATTTTGAAATGAAATACCTGTTTGATCTCTGTCATGACTCTTGGAAATACTGGGTTTGTTCATCACTGCGATCTGGGAGTTTAAAACACTTCCCAACACACAGTAAATATTCAATTAATATAAGTAAATGGACTAATTCCCATTTCACAGATGAGGAAACTGAGGCTTAGATACATTTAGAATACTGCAGAAGATCACACAACTAGCAAATGTCAATGTCAGAATGAAAACCCATCCCTTCTGACAGCAATGCTGTACTCCTGCCATTCAATTGCGTTGTCCTACCTTTTGGTAAGATCAAGTCAAATACTCATCCATGAATGATCATTCGTCTAGAGAGAGCAATGACAGAACTTCATGATTATTTGCACCAGCCTCATTTTAATGACACAGTTCTTATGGACTTTGGTTACTTTTCTATCACAACCCATTGGTTTCAAGAAAGCACCACACAAGCCTAACACACAAAAGGATTGTAATATCTATAATTTGAAGTGAGAAACTGGACTTAAAAAGCTTCCCATGGTAAGATCTTATGGTTCTCAGATAATTCTAAGTAAAGAGGGATTAATTCCCAAAAGAAGAAGGAGCTCTTCCGAAATTAGTCGGTAAGGTTCCTAGCATTCAGTGTCAGAGAATGTGATCTCACACAGGCCGGGTCCTCCTGGAGGATGTAACCCTATTGCAGGACAACTGTGGTTACGATATAGTCATACAATGGGCCAAATCTCCCAATGTGTTTGCATCATTCAGCCACCTGATAGTCCTTAAGATCCTGAGCTACTGAAGTGACTCCAGACCTATGAAGAAGAAGACTGGGAATGTATTCAGTGGACCTTTCAATACTTTTTTTCATGCCCCTTTTTTATTGTTCTGCTTCTCTCTCATCTTCTGATGTTGACTCAAGGAATTTTGGTCTTGCGGGGCACTCTGGTGAGCCTTTATTTCCATGATCTCACAGGGCTGGTTATGGAGGCTGGAACTGGTAAAGGGCCAGGGTTAGTGATGAACAAAGCTGGACATAGATTCCAGTTCCCCTGCCTCCCTGGGCCACTGAGCTTTTCAGAGTCACCTAGAGCTCACTTCTCTCTCGATTCTATTTCTTTCCTTTCTTTACTGTGTGCCAATGGGTCCTCTTCCTCAGAGTAAGCTGTTGCTTCTTTTTCCTACCACTTTGGTTGATTCACATCCAGACTTTTCTCCTACCAGCCTCCCTCTCCTGCCCTTCCCTCTTAAATCCATTAACTGTTTCCCTCTCAAGGCTTCCTTGGGGCCTCTCTGAACTGCAGTCACTAGAGGGCAACATGATCACACACAGCTGACAAGGACAAGGACAGCCTCTGAGGCTGGAGCACCGACAGTGTACAATGCGGACGGAACAGTGAATCAGATGTGTGCATCACTATTTACAAAAGCACGTTCGCTTAAATTGGCCCTTTTAACCTTAAAAAAATACAGACAGACAAGGTCAAGTATTATTGTCTGTATTTTCAAGAAAGGAAGGAAACCAAGGCTCCTAGAGGTTAAGTGACTTGCCCAAGGTCATAGAAATAGCACAGTACATCCTCCTGTTGAATGGCATCTCCTAGAAAATTCTGGTGTAAAACTAGAAAATGCATTTCTGTTTTTCCAAGATTTAAACCCAATTGTAGTAAGGTATTTATATATCTTTGTAATGCAATCAAACAGAAACTCTAAGTTATTTCATATTAATACGAAGTATCAGCTGCACTGTAACTTCCATTTAGAGGGAAATTATTTCTCATTTTAAGAAAATGGATTTATTTAAACATTTTACAAATGTTCTTTATTAACATCTTGCCCAATAATCAGAAATTGGATTACCTTTTCTGGAATTGCCAGGTGTTTTCTAGTTACGCTTGTTTTTTTCTTTAATACGATTTCTTCGGCAAAACAAATGCATGCTATTTTCTCCTATCTGGCATCCGAAGTAAAGGAAAACAGATAACAACACAGTTTCCCATTAGGAAATATCTGATCTTTGAGAGAATGTCATTGTTTTTCTTCTGTCTGTGGCTGATTGAATACCTTGGATGCAAAGCTGTTCTCAGATCAGCAACATTGTTCATTTGCTTGGTGTTGTCACCAGCAAAACGGGCAAAACGGGACGAGAATCTATTTATGCAGTCAACTGTGTCAAGCCCTGTTTTGTCTGAGCACTTTCTCCCAATTTCTGACAGGGTAGCTCCCTCCAAGTGGTAGCACCTGGCACCTGGTGACGGCACAGGAAAATTCTGTGTCCAGGGATCCAGAAGATGCTGAAGATTCCCCGGCCAAGTGTGATGGTTGTAGAAGTAGTGGAGAAAGACTGAAGGAAATAAAAGGAATGGATGGAGAGGTAATCGGAGATTTTCATAGCTGAGAGGTAAAGGGTGTGATTAAAAATCTGAAAAGAAAAGCTGTGGGCTGGCTGAATGGCTTTGAAGAAGATGGACCTACCCTGTTGCGGCTGGGAAAGAGCAGAGAGAATAGGATTTATAGTGGGTCAGAATTTCTTTATCCTTTCTGCTTCAAGGGATTAATGTTTGAAAGATTCATTTCACAAATTAAACCTTGCAAATAATGAACATTTTAACTAGCAGTCACACAGAATCTTCTAAATTCCAAATGCTTTATGGTAACTCTTCCCCATGGCATTCTGGAGAGGCAGGAATGGAAGGAGTTAAGAAATGGAGAGATTAAGTTCAAAAAAAGCTTTGTAAGAGCTCCTCTATTCATCTTCATTTTTTAATCTTTTTTAAAATCTATTTTTACATGGAGCTAGCACTTCACAGTAATGTGAAGTCAAGTAGTATTTCCAGAAAAATCTTCTTTGGAGACTCTTGTGTATAAATACTACTGAAAAGACATATACACTTAACCATGTCTTTTTTTGTGGCCTGAAAGAAGGATGTGTGTGTGTGTGTGTGCATGTGTGTGTGTTTCCCTTACTGACATCTGAGCTTAATAGTGAAAATGTGAAATGAATCTTTTTTGAATGGGGAAAAACGGCAAATGTATTTTGGTAACAAAGATCTGAATGACAAAAAGGTAAGGATTGTAAATGTTAGAGTAGGAACCTTCTAAATAAAAACAGAACACTAGACACCGTTGAGAACAAAAAAAATATGAAAGTGTATGTTCATTTTTTTCCTTTTTAGACCAATTTCTTTAAAAAATATGACCCTTTCCTAGCAAGGCCAACACAACAGATTGATTCATGGACTCACATTTAAGTCCACAATGACAACGAAAAATACTGATGAATATCCAGTAATCAGTACCCAATCAATATATGCTGTAATCACCCTCCTTTTTGTTCGAAGAAAACAAAACAAAAAGTAGATTAAGTTACACCCTAAGAATTTACTATTTTTACTGTGATTTACTGCCTAAAAACAATATGACAATAAAGCTGTAATTATCCACAGCTCTTGAGTAAGAGATTAGTTTTCCAAGAATATCTATTTCTATTTATGTGTCCCACTCCAACATTACTAAAGCTTGCTTTATTATTTTTAGGAGGTTTTTTTTTTTTTTTTTTTTTGCTATGATTCTGAACATATGAGTTAAACACGTTTAGAGGTAATACAATCTTCCAAAGGCAGCTCTTTGTCCATATTTTCAACCTTATCCAGAGGTTAATTCTCTATATGAGGGAGGAAAGGAAGGAAGTCCCATGTTTCCACTGTGCATCAAGCTGGGTAAAGCCTTCTTTCATCTCCCACCCAAGGAATGACAAAATGCGTACTAGCTAAACACTGCACTGCCATAGGTCTCCATGTAGCTCTAGCTCATCCGAGATTTGTATCTCAATCTTCTCCAGAAGCTACAATAGCAACATATAGATAAGAAATATTCATTACCTTTATTTTTTAAAGTAGTTAAAAAAAATCATTTCTTTTTTCATGCGTCCATAGAGGGTGGGTTAAAACTCCGGACCGAGGAGGAGGATTGGCTGCCACGACGCTACTGCCGGCTAGGACTCTTTTAACAGATAAGTCTCATCATAGATATATTTTATCACGAATTTAGAATCTGTTGGGAAACTGTGCTTTGTGGACTGTGATGAATTGCATATTGCTTTTGTAATTCTTTACGGTAAAAAGCCCCAGGTTTCCAGCATCCCGAGCCGACCATGATTGGCTCCACCTGAGGGACGCGGAGCCTGGGATTCCCTCCCCGCTAGCAGCAGTGACATCACAGGCGAGCTCCTCCGCGGCGCTGGGCTGGAGCGGGGGAGGCGCGGGAGGAGCGCGGGAGGAGCGCGGGAGGAGCGCGGGAGGAGCGCGGGAGGTGCGCCGCGAGGGGCGTCGCTGGGAATTTCCAGGGAAACACTGCAGCAGATGGCCTGCCTGGCTGAACTTCGGTGTCACATCTACAGCACGGCTGCTGGTGGGAAGGATATTTTCGGAAAAGCTATGCTCTCTCAGGTCCAGCTGTATATATATATATATATATATATATATATCAGAACTAGCTGATATATCTATGTATATTTTTTCTTTTTTCGTTTAATCAACGTTTTTATTCCCCCCCCCCCCACTTCTTTTATTTCTGAAAATGAGGTTTCTATTTTTGTGGCAGGGACATCATATGAAGGATCCCAAGCCACTAACCAACGCTACACCCCACGTGCCTCCCTCCCCCCACGTTTGCTTTCCGCCAGTTACATTATGCAGGCTGTCAAGGTGGCCTGTGGAATACAAGGGCAAATGTTGCTAAGGTAACGGGATTGAAAACCGGTCTGCAGAAGCAGAAGACCTGGGGTTTCCCTCATTTGCATTTAAAGGCTCCTGGGCAATAGCCTCAAAGCAAGCCAAGTCCTTGAAGCTAAAATAAGCTTTTTTTTTTTTTTTTAATGTCATCTGATAAGTCACTGAGCAACTTGTACCCCTGGCAAGGTTGAATAAGTGCGGAAGAAAGATCAGGCGCCAGTAATTCCCACTGTGGTGGTCACAGAACTGAGGCATTTAAAAGCACCCCCCCAACACACACTTTCTCAATTTAAACGGAAAAATGAGGAGTTCCCTCTTCTTTTTTTTTCCTTCCAGATTGCCCTTCACAGCATCCTCAAAGGTTAAACTTCTGACAATCCTAGGGTGTATCTTGCCTATTTCTTGGTGACCTAAGAATGCTTCATTGCACATTCGCAACAAAGGAGATAAAGAGTGGTCTGTGGCAAAGCTCAGATTTGAAGCAAGTGGAAAAATCCCTTGGGCTAAGTGAAATTTAGGAATTTTGGTATTATTCAAGAATTAAATAAACCAGATTTTAGATATGACTACTGGAGATATCTTTATAGGTAGGATCTGTTCACTGCATTCAGCCCAACCCAGATGTAATTCCCCAAATGAGCTACAGTAACCAAGCAGCAGAAACTGTACTTGGTTGACTTCTTTAAAAAAAAGATTGGATCATAATTCTTTCAAATGAAACAGATTAAGTATTTGCCAGTGTTTCAGCTCCATCTTAAAGGGGTCCCACCTGTGTATGAACAGAGCAGGAAAATAGATGCTTGTAACCCACACAAAAAGTCAGATTCATAAGTGGCTTTTAACAATCACGTGGGTTGAAAACAGGGTGATAACGTAATTGTGAAAATAGAAGCATAAGAGCAAGAAATGACAAATTTTGAAGATTGGGCATCCATTCTTGGTAGAACATTTCAGTGGGTTTTGAAATGGTTTTATGAATGAGCTTCTTCACTCCCCAAGCCTGAATGCAGATTTCTTTTTCTGCCAAAGCTCAATAAAACTCCATTACATAAGGGAGAAAAGGGAGTTTTAGGTGTCAGAGATGTTTATTTTCACATGGGTAGCGTTTTCTGATCTCCATTTGTGATGGTAGAAATAAGTCACGTTGCCACCCATATCATCATGTACCTAACTCAGATGCAAATTCCTAAATCATGGTAAGTACAAATTTAAACACAACTAGAAATCATGACTTCTAAAGGATCGACCACATTTTAACAGATTTTTGAAGTCATATTTTCTGAATCACTTAAAAGCAGCAAAAGCTTTCTCCTTAATTATTCCTACTACCAAATTTTTAATGTCATATTCTAATACCACCGGCACAGGGACTGGCAGAAAATACACACTGAGAAAGTATGTTTCCTGATTCTGACTCTGTCATTACCAATGGTGCTGACAAGTACTCCCATTATGAGTAAGAACTTTGGATACCAAATCCTGCTCTTCCTCTCTGGAGTGAAGGGTGGTTATAGACTCTGTGCCAAAAGAGGTTCAGGCTCATTTTGCATCCTTTAACCTCTAAACTGCTGTCAGAGACAGGCCTTAAATACTGTGTTTCTGGATACATACAATAAGGAAGTGACTCATAGAAAGTTAGCATTTGAAAGGACCCAGCAATCATCTGATTCAGCACCTTCAGTTTACAGAGGAGGACAAGGCAGGCCAGAGCAACAAAGCATCTGCCTCTCTGGTGGCCAGGGAAGGAAAAGCATTCCTAAACGTCATTTCTCTTGGAAGACATAGGAGGCAAGAGCAGATGCCCCTACTACAAGCTCTGGCTCTTAGTAGCCTCCCTACCCGAGCTATGATTCGCAATGGTGACCAAAGTCGTTTTCAACGTGTGGAGTTCCTTCTGAGGTAGCCTCCTAATTGCGCTTGACTTAAAAACAAGGGTGATGGACACATCGTTGGAGCTTCCCAAGCTTAATCTTCAACTTCTTCTGGTGTCAAGTGTTCACCCCTCAGTCACTGAATGCTAAGGTTCCCATCACCTCTTGTGTCCCACCTGATCCACTTCAGCTTTTACACCCCGGCATGCTCTCTGCACATTTGGGTTTCCAAACACTGGGATGTTGCCGTTCAAAGGTCATCCGTCTGACTACCAGAATGTTTGACTTCCAGAATGGTGGGCACTTTGTTACGTGGTGGGCAGGGTAACTAAGGCCCCCGTGGCTTTCATCTTTGGTTGTGCGTTAGAATCCCCAGAGAACTTTTGCCTCTGTCCTTCCCCAGACCAGTCAAATCAAAATTTGTACAATGGCCCACACTTTAAAAAGTACGTTAAATGATTTTAATGAGCAACGAAGGCTGAAAACCATTGCCTAAAAGACGAATGATAATATAAAGTTGGGTTTGGATTACCATTACTTTGATTAGGCTGACTCCAACTAACAGATATAGTGTCCTAAATTGGCTCATGTGATTACGGAAGTTGACAAGCTCCAGATCTGCTGAGCCCATGTCCCGGTTTGAATCTAAAGAGGGAAGCTACTCAGGAGCCAGGAAGAGCCAAGATGTTGCAGTTCAAAGGTCATCAGGCAGGAGAATTCTCTCTTACTCTGGGAGAGGTCAGCCTTTTGTTCTAATCAGTTTTTCAACTGAGGACATATTATACAGGGCAATCTGCTTTTCTGCTTTATGGAGGTCTAGTGATTTAAATGCTAATCTCATTCAAAAATGCCTTAAAGAAACATCTAAAATAATGTTTGTCTAAATATCTGGGTATCCCTTGGCCCAGTTAAGTTGATACCTAAAATTAACCATCACACTGGGTACCTAGAACAAAGTTAGATTTATTGAAAAAAATAGTGATCTTATTAAATCCAATTTTAATCGTATCAGATAATTATAAGACACCAAGAAGACATTAGAAACCTACCTATTTAGAATAAATGTTGGGCACAAAGAACCTTTTAAACAACCACTTTTAGTAAGTCAATTTTTCTTTGTCACTTGGTAATTACTTTTATATGGCATGCCATCAAAGTCATATAAATAACAAAGGGAAATCACTGTATTTTATTTATTGTTTTAAAGATTTTTTATTTTATTTATTTGAGAGAGAGAGAGAGAGATGGAGAGAGAAAAAGAGTGCGAGAGAGAGAGAGGGAGAGAGAGAGAGAGAGGGAGAGAGAAGAAGAGAGAATGAGCAGGGGGAGGAGCAGAGGAAGAGGGAGAAGCAGACTCCCCACAGACCAGGGACCCCAGTGCAGGGCTCCAACCCAGGATCCCAGAATCATGACCTGAGCCAAAGGCAGATGCTTAACCAACTGAGCCACCCAGGTGCCCTGGGAAATCACTGTATTTTAAATCGTTCTTCGCTTTATTTGAAGTAATTTTTGTTACCTAAAACAAATGCATCTAAGAACTTCACTAAAAAACACTTTGTTAATATGCAATAAATTTTCTTGGCAAGTGCTAATTACAACTGTCTGCCTCCCTACCCATTTGTAGTATTTCTCCAATTACATAGTTAGGACTTTGGGTGGGATAACAAATATCCCTGAATCTTAATTTTTCTCATCTACTCTATTCTTGCTAATTCAGTAATTTATAATATTTATGGTAATTTAGCCCCAAACCCTTGATATGCTGAAGATTACAAATCTAGTTAGTGACACAGGCAATACTTGAATTCAGATAGTTCTTTTTAAATATCTGCGTTCAGCGCTGTAACTGTTTGCATTAAGAACTGGCTGGCTGGGGCATATTAGGCGTGTAAAAACTCAAACGACAGTCATAGTTGACCCCAGACTTTCCCAGTTATATATGTAAACAAGAATAATTCCACAGAATTAAGAGTTTAGAAGTTATCTTGTTTGAGCAGTGGCTAGATTGGGGAAGTACTGTGGAATCTTTCGAAGAGCACATTTTATGGCAAAAAGTAGTTCTATATAAGGATATTGTTACCAGACTTTGGGTTATTAAAAAGAAGACCACGAAGAGCCTGGAGAGCACAAAGAACCAAAATGTTTAGAAAAAAAATCAGAAATCTTTAAACAATTAAAAAATTTACCTTGAGTCCAATGGACTTGCAAAACTGAACCCTGAAACCAAAAATAATTTTAAAAGTTCTTGGTGAACCATATAACACTCTACCAGCATTTTCTATGGTGTCATCTAAGAACTGGTCATGCAAACAAAGTCAAAGGGTTTCTTACTCTTTAGGGCTTCTGACGGGCTAACGCATATAGCGAATCTCAACTGACTAAGTGTACAGGTGGTAGATTCAGACTGTGTCCCTTACTACTGTGTGAGTTTGGGGAAGGTGCTTAACCTCTCTGAGTCAGTTTCATCATGTGTAAAATCCCAATAGGTGCCTCACAGGTGTGTGGGGATTTAATGAGATGAGGTATGTAATATACTAATGGGTGTCTGGCACATGGCGAACGCTCCGAGGTATAAACCGTAGTGCATGGATCTCCAGTTCATTCTCAGCATAGCCACAAAGGTGTTAATGGCTAGAATCTGTTCTGACCGCTCAGTGTCCGGGCTACCCTGGTTGTTACAAAAGGTGAATACCACTCTGAATTATAGCTGTACAAAAGAGGAGTCACAGCTTGAAGTGATCCATTATTTTTTCTATCTTTTGTGACCAAATAGCTATTTTTGCTGAGTTTTATAGAACAAGTGTTCTGAAAGAGATTTGTGGAATACTGCCTTTTACAAAATAGGTATCATAATTTATTCCTAAAGTAAGGTTGCCAGATTTAGTGCAGTAAAATATGAATTTTAGATAAACAACATATTTTTTTAGCATAAGTAAGCATGGGACATAATTATGTTAAAAATATTTATTATTTATCTTAAATTCCAATTTGACTGGGTGTTTCACATTTCATCCGGCAACCCTACATTACAAGTTCATTTAAAATACCTACCAGGAAGATCTGAAATGGAGAAAGGAAATAGGGCCTTTGGCCAAATCAGAATGTCCCCAAACTCATAATTTCCACAGCACTTATTCCATTTTGCCTTCTTTGAAGTATAATATTTTAGCTGTTTACCTCATTAGGCTGTGAATTGCGTAAGTGGTGGGCACAGATTCATTTTCTTTTCTACATGGTGCTTGGAGCATAGGAAGTGCTCAGCAGGTTTGTTTTGTTTAATTGAATTAAACTCAACCATTGCTCTTCTGACTTTTGTTTAAAAAAAAATGTTCTTTATAGAAAACTTGAAGAAAGCAAAGACATAAAAGGAAAAACAAGTCATTCTAATGCTAACATACAAAGAAAAGCAAAATGAATATTTGTATAATCTATCATTCATATGAGAATTAGTTTTTCTACAGCAGGATTTTAATGGATATATAGTATCTGTTTAACCATTGCAATTGTTTCTGATTTTACTCTATTGAAAATGATGAAATAAACATGCTTAAAGATAAATCTACTTCTAGGTCTCAGACTCATTATTTGAAGTATGTACTTCCAAGTCAAAAGTGTCACTGAGTGGAGATATTGCTACCTGCTATAGGCCAAATGTCATGGTCTCCCCAGAATTGATAGTGTGAAACCCAAAAGAGATGGGCCTTGGAAAGGTCATGACTTCAGGAGGTTGGAACCCCCGTGATAAGATTAGTATCCTAATAAGAAGAGGAAGAGAGCTAACCCTTTCTCTTTCCACCGTGTGAAGATATATGGAGAAGACAGCTATCTGCAAATCTGTGCCCTGATCTTGGGCTTTACAACATCCAAAATCGTGAGAAATAAATGTGTGCCACCTAGGCAGGGGCAATTTGTTATAGCAGCCTGAGATGAATAAGATGCTATCCAAGGACAGGTTTTCTTTGGAGCATCAGTGATTTCAAAATTGCCTTATGAATGGATATAACACCTGAATAGACAATCACCATAGAAGTAATAGTTAAGGTAGACAAAGACCTAGCCCCTCACCCCACCTACCCCAAGCTACTAAGCCCAGGGGGTTTTATTTCCAGTTCTCCTAGACAGATAATAACTTCTCAAGAACAGATAATAACTCCAGTATTCAAACTGTTTCAGAGTTTAGAATATGAAACTTCCCAATTCATTTCTCCAGGCCAACAAACCCTGATAACCCTGATACCACTCACTGTGCAAAGCAAATTTAAAATAATCTCAAATATGAATGTAGAAGAGCTCTAAATAAAATTATCCAATCAAATTTAACCATGTGGCCAAATAATAAAATAAGAACCAAAAAGGTTTATTTGAAGAATAAGTTGATTCCAACTAGGAACTGGATTTATTGTTCCTAGGAGCTCACAGCTTAAACAGATTAAAGAAGAAAAGTTATATGCTCTTCTTGATGAAGCCAGGAAAATCACTTGATTAAATTCAGAATATGGTCCCAATAATAATCCTTACTGAGGAATTCAGTAAGACTCATTTCACATAATAAAGCGTAACTAGTGGAAGTCCATGGCAAATGTTCTACTGACACTGTCCAATATGGTAGCTATTAGCCACATGTGGCTACTTAATTTTAAATTAATTAAAATTAAATGCAATAAAAATTTAAATTCTTCAGTGACTCTAGTCACATTCCAAGTGCTCAGTGTGGCTAATGAATACCACTGGATGGTGCAGATATCAAACATTTCCATCAACGCAAAAAGTTCTGTTTGATTGTGCTTCTATAGACAACCCAGAGCAGATCCCAGATATATGAAGAGTTGTAAAAATTTAATAAGAGCCAACTTTATTGGATGCTCCTAAAGTGCCTGGCATTATTTAAAGTGTTTTATAAGTATTATCTTATGTAATCCTCATATGGTATAATAATAATTATTATTTTATCCATTTTAAAGTCGTGAATGCAGAGGGACAGGAAAGGTGTTAAATAAATCAAAATTTACACAAATTTTAAGTGGCAAAGCCACCACTGAAATCCAGAAGTCTGATTCTAGAGACATACTCTTTATAGTGAAGCTCTACAGCATCCTGTGTTAAAGATGACAATTCAAATGATTGGGCAAAGGATAAAATACTCACTAAATTGTGTTATGGCAAATGGCCATCCATTTGGGGAAAAGTTAAGTTAGACATGTACTTTGCATTAGTTAAAAGATATAGCCATAAACATATAAAATGGGTAAAAAATGTAATTGTGAAAAACTAAAGTCACAAAAGCTCTAGGAGAAAGCAATGGATTTTTATACTTTTGGGGAGAGCAATTCCCCAGAAAAGAAAAAATTCAGAAACTTTAAATAAAGAGACTGATACATTTCAGCACATAAAAATTAAAAGCTGCTGTATGACAAAAGAAAGTATAATCAAGGTTAAAGGACAGCAATAGAGTGGTGGAAGATATCTGAAACAAAAATAAAGTGTTATTACTTATAAAGAGGTTACATAAATCTGTTGGGAAAAGGCAAACAGCCCAGTCAAAAAAAAATAGGCCAAGTATATAGGCAAATTTCTATTGGAAGGAGAAATACAAATGACCAATAAAAATATGAAAAGATGTTCAAATTCACTGATAATCAGAGAAATGCAAAATAAAACAAGACACCATGATTCACCCATCAAGCTGGACAATTTTCAAAGGATAATCGTACGCAGTGTTACAGTGGGGGGGGGGCATGGACCTCCCCATGAATTACTGGCGATTGTGTGAATTGATATGCAATACACTCTAGAGGGTAATGTCTATCACATTTTAAAATGAGGATGTCTTTAGTCCAGCAATTCCACTTCTAGGATTCTAACAGGTGACAAAGATTTACGTACAAGGGATGTGCTTTGCATGGCAACATTGTTTATAAAATGTCAAAACTGTTAACAGCCTAAATACCTATCAACTAGTGAATGATTAAATGACCCTACTTCCCCCACATTATGACATACCTGCCTTGCTTTAAAAAAAAAAAATGACATGCATGCACTTGACACTTGGAACTTTCTCTGAGATAATATTGTGTATGTGAAAAAGCAAAACAAAACAACACTCCTCTCCCAGCCCTTCAATTTATCTATGCTTGCAACTTGACAAAAAGGAAGGCTGTGAGAATCCACACCAAACTGACAGTTATCTCTGAGAAATGTGATCTGGGAGAGGATTTTGTTGGGGGTAGAGGGCACTTAGGCCCTTTTTACGCATTATACTTAGGCATTTTTTTTTAAGATTATTTATTTATTTATTTGAGAGAGAGAGAGAGAGAGAGTGCGCATGCACAAGCAGGTGGGGAAGGGCAGAGGGAGAGGGATAAGTAGACTCCCCGCTGAGCAGAGAGCCTGAGTGAACAGGGCTCCATCCCAGGATCTGGAGAGCATGACCTGAGCCCAAGGCAGGCGCTTAACTGACTGAGCCACCCAGGTGCCCCTACTTAGGTATTATTTTTATGTTTTATAGAGGGGGTATATTATTATTGTGATCAACCAAATAAAGAAGAGAATTAAAACCACACAAATGTACTTAATAAATTGGTGCCTTGTATGTATCAACTTTTCCCACTCTTTTCTGCCCCCCTTTCTTTGAACAGATGGTTCATCTGAGAATGAAGAGGAAAAAGAGAATATCACACGAATTATTTGCCTTGGGCTACTGCTACAGAAGGAGATAAAGCTGAGTTGAGCAGGCACTGGGGACTGTGAGACCCTCTTTCTGCAAACAGGGTCTTGTAAGTCTCTTCATTGGTTCTTAGTAAATCTCAGGGGCAACAGCTACTACGGCAGCTAAATGAGATGGCCTATGGACTTGGAGAAAGGCAAGCCAGTTGGGGTAAGCTTTCAATCACTGTGGCTTTTGGGTGATGAAGTTCAACTCTTCTTAACCTTAAAAGTCTCAGAGCGGGCTGCACTGTGGCCTTAGACAATCCCATATCCCATAGGTAGTTTTGCATGGCAGAGGGCAAAAGGAGGAAACATCTAATAACAGGAGTTCTCAAAGTGTGGTGCAGGGCTCCTCAGAGATTCCTCAGACCTTTTCTGGGAGTCTGTGGGGTCAATACTATGTTTATAAAAATAATAGGATGTGATTTACCTGTTACTCTTCTACAAATCTACAGTGGGATTTTCCAGCGACTGCATGACATGTGATGATGGACATGGAAATGTGTCCTTGGGTATCTTTCTGTTTTAAATCTCTTTGCACTTTAATTTCTAATTGATAGACAGAACCTACATTAAAAAAATAGTCTTTAGGGTTTTGGAGTATCAAGGGGTTCTGAGACCAAAAAGTTTAAGTATTACTGATTTCCAACATCTTCAGGCTACATTCGGGCTTCATTCAGAATTTCTTTAGCAATTAATCTTCACAAAATACTTCCTAATCATTTGTGTTCATCATATTGTGTAGGAACCATGTAAAGAAGTTCATTTGCAAAAGAAAAATATGAAGAACCAAAAACTCACAAACTTAAAAATGAGGACAGAACTCCCTGCCTTTCCCCAAAGCAGGTTTATTTCAGTTCACTTCCTGCCTCAGGTAACAGCCCTGAGCTCCAGAACACGAAGGTGGCCTCTTTAGCTGACCTACAAGTGCTTCTCAGAGCCTATGAAACTCATAAACTTTCACTGAAGAGCAGGAAACTTGTCACCAGGCCTCCTCCCCTTCCCTAAGGTAACCTGACACCAAAGGAAGGAGATTCACCTGAGGGTGATCTCTATGTAGATGTGGTTTTGCTCACTTAATAAAAGCAAATACATTTTTATTTCTCAAAATAACCTTCTTTCAACAAATTTCCTTACATAATCATTTGGCAAAACATACTAAAACAGAAGCATACATTTTAAATGGGTAAATTTTATGGTACGAGAATTAGATCAATAAAGCTGCTATAAAACACAGCGAAATGAACTTTTCTTTGTCCTTTCATCTAGTCATCTTTTAAATGTAATCGTAGCCATTTATTTTTTACAACAAACATAATAATAGTGATGATTTATGGGACATATATTTTATGTTAGACATTCATCTTTAAAATGGTCTATATAAAGGAACTTACTTAATGCAAACAATGTCCTTCAGGTATAGATAGTAGCAGCATCTAATATTTCAGATGAAGAAATGGAAGAGTTAGAGAAGCTAAGTAATCTCCTGAAATCCTGTAGTTAGTAAATGGCAGAGAGAGGAGTCAAACCCAGACCTTAATTGCAAAGCCCACGATCTTGGCCCCTGTGTTTCTTTGGCACCATTTTGCAGGATAAACTATGCAATGAATGTTCATTATGGGAAATATGGGCAAGACTGAAAGGTACTTATAAAAAACAAAAATGATCAAATATGCTACTTTGTCAAGATCATTATTCATTTTGAGGGACATTCACTTTTCTCCAACTCTTTATAGTATATTTAAATTTCCTCAGGTTAACACTGTTATGTATTGCCTTTCTCATGACCTTGCCATCTTCTTTTTTTTTTTTTTTTGCACATTTAGGCTGTTTCCAGTTTCTACTTATTAGAAATGCTACCACAATGAGCATCTACAAACACAATCTTTTACTGCGTCTCTGATCATATTACTTAGACTAGATTATTTTACAGAATAATTATATTTTCACAAACAGTTAAAAAATTTCAACTGCTTTATACCCCTACCAGCAATGTTTGAGAGTACCCATTTCCTTACAATTTCCATTACAGTAAGCAATTTTATTCCATCTGCCAATATGAAGGTGAAAAATGATTTCTTAATTGTTTCATTTATTTCTAATGTAGTTAAGAAATCAAATCAAATAGGGTCATTTAAGAATCATTCAATGAGCACATGTAGACATTAGACAGACCTGGGCATGCCTTTTCTCATGCATTAACCACTGTGTGAAAAATCATGTCTCATTTCCTAAACCATCTGTATGTCTTCCCATTAGGTCAACTCCAGTCCCTTAACACACGAGGATGGTATTTTGTGGGCAAGTCATCGTGATTTTCCTTCCTATAAAGGGAGTGAGAATATCTGCTAGTTAACATGATATGATTAAGTAGGAAGCATTAGGAGCAGTATGAGGAGGAAAAAATTATTATTCTAATGGGCAAGAAAAGAGAGTTTCTCACCACTAAGATCCTATTCACCATGAATGATCGTCCTATAAACCATTCCCCACTGTGCTGAATCAAACAGTCAGATATTTTTAACTTGGGCTTCCTTTTTTCAAACTGTCTAATTGGATTTTAGAATCTGTTATTAGACAGAAATAGCAAACTGGCCCTACGGGAAGGTTCCCCATATGCTGTTAGGATGTTTCCATAGTTTCCTAGATTTAATCACATTTCATTCATAAAGATTAGCTAAAAGCAAAGAAGGAAATAGATTGTTTCCAACTGAACTGGCAAGAAGAACATAGTGGCTTCTGACTGGGACAGAGATGTTTGACAGGGTGGGTAGAAGCCTGTCTTGCTCTGACTAAAATGACCAAAATTCCCAGAAGAAAACAAAAACAAAAACAAAAAAAGGCATTAGGCAGTGGCATTCAAACATCTCCTAAAGTCTGGAGGTATGTGTTTTTTTTTTTCTGTCATTTTTTTTTCTAATGATAATGGTATTGCATTTTTGTTATAAAACACTGGAAAGCAATTAAGGTATAAAATAAACATTTAAAATTACCTGTAATATCATACCCCAAAGACAGTCACATTTTAGTGGCACATTTCCCCTTTAAAGTGTTATAAGAATTTATTTTAAAAAACCAAATGTCATTTTCCGTATCTTTGACATTTACACATTAAGTAGGAAAAGGGAATATGGTACTATTTATAGTACTGAAGACAGCATTGAAATAGGTAATACACATTTACTAACAGAGGAGAAGGATTATGGTAGAAGCCCTGCATTCAGTCATTTTACCAGGCATTTTTTTTCTTTTCCAATAATTAGGATAATAATTCTGAGAGATGCATTGTCTTTACAGTAACAAAAAATTCAATTGGCTACAGAGAAGGCAGTTACAAACAGAATAAGAGAAAAGGAAACTTCAGTCGTCTTTAGATAGTCCCAAGATCTATAGCTTTAAAAATATAAATATTTTTAATTTATTTATATATATATATATATATATATATATATATATAAAGCTTCTACACTTGCGGTGAACATAGCATAGTGTCAAATCACTCAGTTGTACACCTGAAACTAATGTAACATCACGTGTCAACTATACTTCGAAAAAAAGGTTAAAAAAAGATGAAAGGATGTTTAAAAATAAAGCTTTTTTTTTTAGTTCTTGGAATTTATGAAGGTGTTTGG
Organism: Halichoerus grypus; assembly: GCF_964656455.1. Lineage (NCBI taxonomy): Eukaryota > Metazoa > Chordata > Mammalia > Carnivora > Phocidae > Halichoerus > Halichoerus grypus. The sequence goes on from NC_135714.1 coordinate 179,126,077, forward strand.
TCCCAGTAATCTCCGTTTCCCCTTTTATGCCTCTCCCTGCTCTTAATCTAACAGGTATCTAATTAATATCCGATTTAGCTGTGTATCCTGCCTTTCACTTTGGAAGTCTTTACAAAAGCCACTATCGCCTGAAGGATCCATTGTGTAATGGAGGATGTGGCAAGACTCTCCAAGATGGTATGGGATGTACACGGGTGTTGGTGAGCTCTCTGCTACCAAAAGAGAAACATCACAAAGTGCCTTTCCATCACCTTCCAATAAAACCAGGTCTAATTATTATAAAACCACCTCCGGTTTCAATTTTTCACATTAGAGTTAATTTGTGCATTTTTTATTTTTGTTTTTGTTTTTTTTTAAGATTTTATTTTATTTATTTGACAGAGAGAGAGAGAGACAGCTAGAGAGGGAACACAAGCAGGGGGAGTGGGAGAGGGAGAAGCAGGCTCCTGGCCGAGCAGGGAGCCCGATGCGGGGCTCGATCCCAGGACCCTGGGATCGTGACCTGAGTGGAAGGCAGACGCTTAACGACTGAGCCACCCAGGCGCCCCTATTTTTGTTTTTTTCTTGAAATCTTGTTGGTGGGGAGTGGTCTTGAGAAAACTGATCAGGAAAAGCCCACCCTGCCAAGCTAAGAGTCCACATTTTCAGCAATATTCAGTTACTGCTACTCTCGCCTTCCTCAGGAAAAATGAAAAGGGTGAACCGCACTAAGGGGCAAATGCATGATTGTTCTGAAGGATCATCTAATGCATAAAATGACTCTCTGAGGTAGTTTCTTTTTCCACTTTTAATACAGGAAAGTCATGCTACTTTTCGCCAAGGTGATGGAGCAGAAGAATGGAATTTGGGTGAATCCTCCTGCATTTTATTTCTCATTAAAATAATTCCTTTATGTCTCCTTATCTCAAATCTCTGAAAAGTTTTTCCATAATCACAAACCTTTCATCAAATTACAGTTCTGCGCTTCAGCAAATAATTATGTATGGTCAGAGAAACACAGAAAAAAAATGAGCGTTGAGCTTCTGTGTCGAGCTACTGAGTAGGTTCTTTGCATCTACTCTCTCTAGGCTTCTCTGCAATTCCACTCCATTAAGATTATTAAATTACATGTACTGTCCACTTTTTATTACACAAGTAATGTAGAATCAATGCAGGAATATTTGTAAAATAAAGAAAAACAAACAAAATTTTTTGCTTATTTAACAATATGCCATATGCACTTTCTTAAGCGATTGTTCTACAAAATAGACTTTAAAGACTGCATTAGTATTTCATTTATTAATGCACCACAAATTTATCCATCCATCCATTCATTCATTCATTCATTTTTGTTTTACATTTGTTTCTATGTGTTTTCTCTAAAAGAAACCTACCACTTTGGTGATCATCCTTACAGATGTAGTTTTGAACACAATTCTGATTAAGAAAGCCATTCTTCTTAATCTCAGGAAACAAACTGAGGGTTGCTGGAGTGGGGGGTGGGGTGGGAGGGATGGGGTGACTGGGTGATGGACACTGGGGAGGGTATGTGTTCTGGTAAACGCTGTGAATTGTGCAAGACTGTTGAATCTCAGATCTGTACCTCTGAAACAAATAATGCAATATATGTTAAGAAAGAAAAAAAGAAGAAGAAGAATGTAGCAGGAGGGGAAGAATGAAGGGGGGGAAATCGGAGGGGGAGAAGAACCATGAGAGACAATGGACTCTGAAAAACAAACTGAGGGTTCTAGAGGGGAGGGGGTTGGGAGGATGGGTTAGCCTGGTGATGGGTATTGAGGAGGGCACGTTCTGCATGGAGCACTGGGTGTTATGCACAAACAATGAATCATGGAACACTACATCTAAAACTAATGATGTAATGTATGGGGATTAACATAACAATAAAAAATTTAAATTAAAAAAAAAAAGAAAGCCATTCTTCTTTAAAAAAAGTATGTTTGCTAGTATGAAATATTTCAATATCTAAATGAAGGACTTTGGATGATTTGTAAAATTTTCATGTGATAGTACACACAAAAATATGTTCAAAATGATTAAAATTTTCACACTAACCATAATTTATGTCAATGATTTTAAATTATTTTTATAATCCATTGAGGGTGCTGCTAACATTTTTAAAGATCCTCTATTATCTCAGCTACTGTTGGATATTTTCACAGGTATTATTTCTTATTTGCTTTTCATCTTTTATTTTATCATTTATTATATAGATACTATTATCCCTAGTTTGCAAATGAGAAGACTGCAGTCCAGTTAACATCCAAAGTAATTTGTTTTGTGACAATCAGGACTAGAAGCTCCTCTGACTGGTATAGAGATGATAAGACCTTTCTCTATGACAATAAATGTAATCAGTACCTGTCACAGAAGGGCCCCTATTTTCTGTTTTCATTGATTAGTTCTGACCCACAGACTAATCGAAATGACACATTCTTGTAAAACTATCCTGCTAATGATGCAATAATTGCAGCAATCTAGTTAAAACAAGTCTAATCATGCCACTCATCTGCACAAAATCTTCAAATGGTTTCCTATCTTGTACCAAGAGCTGAAGACTTTGCAAACAGGAGCCAACGTGCTCTGTGTTCCCCATCCTTACCTTTCTGACCTCATTGCAACCTCACTCAGTGGGCTACAGCCATACCAACCTGCCTGTTCTCCTTCAAACATGCCACGGCCACCCCCTGCCTTTGCACCTGCTGCTCCCTCTCCCAGCATGCCCTTCTTCCATACACGTACATTGATTACTCACTCAACTCCTTCAAATCTTTACTAAAAACGCTGCATCCTTAATGACATGATCACCCAGTTTAAAATGGCAATACTCCTTGAACCCTGATATATCCTAACCCCCTTCTCTTCTATATGTTCTCTGTGGTCCCATGACAGAGCTCTCAGCAAGTGTTACTGGATGCATGGCTGATATCATCTCTTCTTAGTTCTTGCTTTTGATGAGGATTCTGGGTATATGAATGTAGCTCCACAAGGACACAGATAATGGTTTCAATCCCTGCTGCCTTCCTGGTTCAAAGAAGCATGCTTGGCCCATAGAAGGCACACAATAGATATATGCTGAATGAAATAGCTAAGAACTAAGAAGATTACTGAAATTTCATTAATGATCCAAAAGTTTGCCCCTAAAACCTCAACGCTCCCTAATTCCCTTTCTCTCTTCCTTTCCTCTTATTTCTGCTTGCCTGTTTTCCTGTCCTCACACTTGCCCTCCCCTCTGTCCACTTCCTTGAAATGAACAGGCTTGCTCGTAGTTTCCTAAGAGTACCAACACATGTGACATCAGAATCGCACTCAGGACCACACAGCCTGTGACAAAGCCTGTGACAGACGTCAAATTCCAGTATTTGATCCATGGAACCACACTGTCAATTGTAACTGGAGGGTCACATGGAATTTTAAAAAGATCAACTACACCAGTGGCCTTCAGAGGACATTTTGGACTGTTAAGAAAAACCAATTTAAAAGTTCCCTGATACAACTCAACAGCAAAAATCAAACAATCCAATTAAAAAATGGGCAGAGGACCTGCATAGAGACTTTTCCAAAGAAGACACACAGATGGCCAACAGGTAGATGGAAAGGTGCTCAATATCTCCAATCATCAGGGAAATGCAAATCAAACCCACAATGAGATATCACGTCACACATGTCAGAATGTTGGTATCAAACAGACAAGAAATAACAAGTGTTAACAAGTGGAGAGAAGGGAACCCTTGTGCACTGTTCGTAAGAATGTAACTTGGCACAGTTACTGTGGAAAACAGTGTGGAGGCTCCTCAAAAAATTAAAAATAGAATTACCATATAATCCAGCAATTCCATTTCTGGGTATTTATCCAAAGAAAACAAAAACTACTAACTTGAAGAGATAGATGCAACCTATGTTCACTGATGACAAAACATGAAAGCAACCTAAACGTCCACGAGTGGATGAATGGATACACACACACACACACACACACACACACACACACACACACACACACACTGGAATATTATTCAGCCCTGAAAAGAAGGAAATCTTGCCATTTGTGACAACATAGATGGACTTGAGGACATTATGTTAAGTGAAGTAAGTCAGAAAAAGACAAATAGCATATGATAATCACTTCTATTGGAATCTAAAAACTAAAATAAAAACAAAAACACTCCCTCCCGTCAAACAAGCCAACAAACAAACATACATACAGAAAACAGGGTGGTGGTTGCCAGAGATGGAAGATGGGGGTTGGGCAAATGAGTAAAGCGGGTCAAAAGGAACCAAATTGTACTTACAAATAAGTAGGTCATGGAGATGTAATGTATAGCATGGTGACTATAGTTAACAATATTGTACTGCATATTTGAAAGTTGCGAAATGAGTAGATCTTAAAAGTTCTCATCGAAACATTTTGTAGCTACATATGGCGATGAATGTTAACTAGACTTATTGTGGTGATTTTGCAATATATACAAATATTAAATCATTATGTTGCATATCTGAAACTAATATATGTCAATTATACCTCAATAAAAAATAAAAACAAAAGTATTTCAAAAGACCCTCCAACTTTCTTTTTACAACAGAGGGAAAAGATGGACAAAGATCCTGTTACCCTGGTGTTCCATATTATAAATAAAAAATAAGATAAGAAATATCTGGTAGGACTTTTCTTCTTTGCTTTTATTCTAGCTGGTTGCATTTTTTTTTATGCAGACCACAACCATGAGAAATTAACACTCAACACGTTGATCAATATGCAGCAGATAAAGCCTCTTTCAACTTTGAAAGTTTTCATATGAGAAATAAATCTCTGTAAATATTCTCCATATATTCTTCATTAGACAAACAGAACATTCAGCAACACTGAATTAAGCAGCCTTGCTACTGTGAAATCCAGATTGATGCCCTCAGGTGCCTTCCACTGATGCCACAGCATTGTGTTGAGACCACTTGGATAGAAACACACCAGTGATACATGGGAATAGTTGAATTTGATATATTTGACAAACTCAGATATCATATTTTTCTATGGTCTATTTAAATTGAGAGAGCCTGGAATCCCACTCCCCATTGTTTGTAATGTTACTTCATAAGTCATTGTGATTCACAGGACTCAGGTCTTACATTTAGGAGTTAACAGGGATACTTATAAGCACTAACTCTGACACAACAGGACACAAAGATGTAATGGACCATTTCATGTGAAAATAAGTTCCTCATCATTGGAGAGATTCAACTCAAGATTGTAAAACCACCTTTTAGGGATATAATGTCGGCATCAGGGAGAGGGTTAGAAAAAAATAACTGCCAAATTCTTTTGACTCAGATTCCATGGAATTGTACAGGAAAGGCAGCTGTTATAATTTACATTGTATTTTTTTTTTCCATGAAAAAGAGGCAATTTTATTCTATCTAGAGCTCCACTGCAGAACCTGGGTCCTGTTGTGGGGCAATTACAATTCAGGCTGGATGCTGGTTGGATACAATTCATGGGCCACACACTTTTATTTACTCCGCTTCCTGAAACGCCACTAAAATGACAATAAAAAATTAAAATGATTCTAAACCCTCAAGAACTAAACAAACACAAGGAAACTTACCAGTGGATAAGAATTTTTTTAAAAGATTTTACTTATTTGAGATAGAGCGAGAGACAGCGAGAGAGAGAGCGAGAGAGCACAAGCAGGGGGAGCTGCAGAGGAAGAGGGAGAAGCAGGCCCCCCACTGAGCAGGGAGCCCCATGGGGGGCTTGATCCCAGGATCCTGGGATCATGACCTGAGCTGAAGGCAGACGCTTAACGACTGAGCCACCCAGGTGTCCCATGATAAGAAATTTTAACAATCTTGTGGAAGATAAAGTAAAAGGCATCTGAGTGGCAAGTGATTAATTCACATGGAGGAATCCTTAGCTTGGGTGCCCAGCAGACAGGTATATAGACAAGGTATAAGTCAGTTTGCCTGAAAAATATTGAGGAAAGGCTCAGAACTCAAAGGCAGCAGTTTTCCTGGAAGGTAAGAGAGATGATGTACAGAGAAAACAAGAGAATTAGTTGAAAGTCTGCATAAGGTGTTACTATTAGCCGGTTCCTCCCTGTTACTGCACAGAGAGGTGACATACATTACCACCATCTCCACAACAGCTTGGAGCTTTTACCTCTGAGGAAATTGAGTCAATGAAGTATCACGCTTCACACGGAGGTATAACAAGGGCAGATGGTGGCAGGAAGGGGAAGATGGAATGAAAACAGGAGATTTAGTGAGAATATACATGCTGAAAGGAGATAGCCAGCTCCCTGGTTCTAGAATGCTGGCAACCAGACCTAGGATCCTCAGGTAGGAAACTGACAAATTGAATGGTCCTAGAGAAATACAGCAGACACTAATATTGGGAGCGCTCTTTGTAGAAAAGGCAGCTTTCTTCCTGATCACTTTGTGATAAGCCCCACTCATTGACAAGCCCTGTTGATGTGCACAGAGGTTCTGATATGCTTTTTGATGCTGCATTCTTTTTTTTAAAAAAATATTTCATTTATTTATTTGTCAGAGAGAGAGAGAAAGAGAGAGCACAAGCAGGGGGAGTGGCAGGCAGAGGGAGAAGCAGGCTCCCTGCTGAGCAAGGAGCCCAATGTGGGACTTGATCCCAGGACCCTGGGATCATGACCTGAGCCCAAGGTAGACGCTTAACTGACTGAGCCACCCAGGCATCCCATTAATGCTGCATTCTTAAATATAAGTGGGTCACTGAGGTCACCAGTGAATGAGAAAAGCCTCTGTTATGAAAGGAAGAGACCCTAGCAAACAGGGGGGAAAAGCCACCAAGAGAAAACTAAGACAATATAAAGAGTGGACAAAACACTTTTTTTTAAATTCTCAGTTAAAGAGAAGTATGGTCTCTTAAACAAGAACAGTATTACTGTATGAAACAGTATGAAATGAATAATCAGAACACATGAACAAAAAGTGTTCTTGGAAGTTAAAAGTAGGATACCTAAAATTAAAATATCAGGAGAAACAATGAAAGATAAAATTGAGGCAATTTCCAAGAAATTGAAACCAAAAGATATTTTAGAAAAATAGGAAAGAAAAAATCAGTACAGAGATCCAATGTCAAACTCCAAGAAATCCCAGAAAGTGAAATATGAGAGACAAAATGAAGTGAAGGAAATTATCAGAGAAATAAGATAAGAAAATTCCCCAGTGGGTGCACTAAAGGCCTAAAACAGTAAGATTAAAAAATACATATATCATTATTAAATTTAGAACATTTGGGATAAAAGACCATCCAAAAGAGAAACAAATGAAATACAAAATGAAATAGGAGTAAGAATGTCTTGGGCTTCTCAAAAGAACAGTGTAAGAAAAAGTGACAGCAGAGCAAAAATCTTCAAAATTCTAAGAGGAAATGACTTTCAATCTCTATTCTATATTCTGCCCAAGTATCAAGCAAGTGTGAAGGTGTAATAAAGACATTTTCAGACAAGCAAGGTCTAAACATCTATTTCATAGGTATGCATATTTGAACACTACTGGAGAATATGTTAAATAGAGAGGAAAACACAGAAGATATAAGAAAATATCAAGGCCACAGCTCCAACAGTAAACTCAGAAAGCATCTTGTTGAAATTAAAGCAGAAGATAGAGGGCATCAGTTTAGCTGAGGGAAAGAGACATCACCATGAAAAACAAAATGAAATTGATGAAGGTTAAGTTTATGGATAGGCATATGACAGAGAAATTGAATAAACAGGAAAATAGGTTTAGAGAAAACCAGACAAATGAAAGTCTAAAGCGATCATTAACTCCAGAAAAAATGAGGGACTGTCCAAGATAAGAGTAGGGGTTGTAGCACAATGGTTGGCTCAGCAGTGAGCAATATTTTCATAGACAATTTACAATGTAAATACTAAATACAAGTTGTGACATAATATTGAAAAGAGGGAGGAAGGGGAAGATGGCTTCTTATAAGAATTAAATAAGACCTTTACATATAAACTTACATAAACATAAACAATAAATGACCATCCTCCTTCTTGGTTTTCAAAATTTTAATCTCTCTTTGGGAAAGCAACATGGTTTAGGGCAAAGAACACAGACTTAAGAATAAGACAACTCTGTTATTAATGAATTTCAAGTTGCTTAACTCATTAGAACATTGGTTTCTTGCCAGTCAAATGGGTGTCATATTGACCTCAGAAAATTTGTGTAAAACTCAAATGACATACAAAATCAGAAAACAGATGCACAGTAAATGTTTCTTCTTATCCCTTCTTTCAATTTTACCTAAATTTCTAGATGCTGCAAAAAGATTCGTTAGGAAAACATGACATTTTCAGGCAGTTGCAGTGTTAAATATCACCCCAAGGGTAGCTAAGTTATCTTGATTACAAAACAATGCCCTTTACCAAGAACAGGATGATCAAGCAATGATCTTGCCAGAGAGCATAAATATAAGCGTTGTTCAACCTGCCAAAATATTGCCCAAATCCTCATGCAGTATTTGGCACAGGAATATTCATTCATCCTCAGGAGAATCCTGGACGGTGCATGTGTGTGGGCATGCACACACACATGCCCTTAGTGATCTCGAAGTACAGGGGAAATGTTCTAGGATGTGGCAAGGTAAGGATCTTTTTCTGGGACATGGCCAAGCATTAAGACAAGCATTTGCAACCTTCTGCTCAAAATGTCAGAGGGCTCTACAAGTTCAAAAAAATGCAGAGGAGGGAGGAATCAAGGGAATCGGAAAAAATGATTTAATTTAAGAAGCATCAAATACTAGGAAAGAAGTTTTCTAAAACTTGACTTGGGGCCAGCACCCATTTCTCAGTTTGTTTAGCTGAAATGAGTGGCCCAAAGTTAAGCAATAAGTTAAATATATATATATATATATATATATATATATATATATATATATATCCCAGATGTTTATGGTTGTGTGACTTTTGGCAAATCATTTAAAAGCAGACACTTAGAAAAGGTCACAACTGGAAGGAGCCTTGGAGATGATCTGATCCAAGCTCTCACTTTTTGAGTAAGAAAGCAAGGCCCCAGAAGTGATAAACCACACCCAAGGCAGAGACTTGGGCAAGCTCTGAGGCACATTATGTCCAGGCTAACTCCAGGTGGGTGTAGACAACAGGATAATTCAGTCACCGAATTGGCCTTTAGCAGAGATTGTGAAGCAATGAATGCAAAGCCTAGGCAGCCCTAGGGGTAAGGTTAAAGAGAAGAGGCTGAGAGCAGATCACCATGTCTGTGTGAGAGCAAGAGAATTTGCAGAAGGCTGTGATTTTTTTTTCCCCTTCAGAGTAAGAATGTTCTGATAACAACACCTGGCCAAAAAACAAAACAAAACAAAAACCAACCACTTTAGAAAGAGAACGATCTCATTCCAAAAAAACTCAGGGGAGCAAGCATATGGAAAAGATGAAATAGAATAATATCATGCTAGAAGATAAGAGGGAGACGATGAATATGCGTTTGGTTCACAGACCATAAGTCCATTTAATGAGACATACTGTTGAACATCCTTGGCTTCATTTGAATGTCCTTTGAAAAGCCATCACTCCACAACGGGATGAAAGGTGAAGATTTCTCTTGGAAATGTTAAACTATTTTCTTGCCGGCATTCATCATTTGGAAACTAAGAATCTAATAAAAACTGCCTCCTCTCTGTTCCCAGGGCTCTCCATTGGGCGCATTTCTGCTTTTGTGAACTCCCAACTGACTCAGAGAATGGATTTGTTTTCTGAATTGGGCAGTCTCACTCTCATCCCATTTTATCTAGCCTTTTCCACTCACCATCAAGTACTCTGAATCTAAAGTTCTAGGCAGAGATGATGACAGATTCCTTTTATCAGAAAGCCATCCCTGATGAACACAGGGAGAGCCTTTGACGTCCCTTTCCTTCATGCCTCTTCTCTCCTCAGCCCTCACCCACAGGCTGCACGATTGCCTCCATCCACCCCCATGACTGCTCTAGGACTGGGAGTAATTCATGCCACACATAGGCACCCAAAAAATATGTTTGGTGAGGATGTGCACAGATCCAAAGTATGTGAGCAAACACACACACACACACACACAAACACACACACACACACACACACACACACACACACACACACACACGTTGTATATATTCATTCTCTGTTTTTGGAGTCCAAAGAACTGTAGGCTTGGTTTCCAATGCACTGTCTCTGTACAGACACTGGCGTAGGGACTCTTCACTCTGTTGGCATTGCCAAGGAATGAGGTCTTCCCTATGACCTCGTTGTTCTAGGATCCTCTAGCCCAGCACTTAACTGACGATATTAACACCAAATCAATGGCATGCAAGGAATATCTTTCTTAATTATGCAATTCTCTAACTTATAAAACATAGTGTTTGATGTCTGCCCTAAGATTTATTTCAAGGTCATAATTGTAACCATCGATGACTGAGCTTTGTCTGTAAGTACACTCAGGGACCACTGTGGTTTTGGAGGCTATTGGAACCCAGATGTAATGGCGTGACATTGTTATGCTTTTTTATTATTCCATTCCCTTTTAATAGATTTTCTGATTCCTGTCCTAAGCTGTTGGCTTCTAATGTGCATTGGTAAACCTAACAGGTCCATATATTAGAATTATGTCAGATCTAAAACAACCTTTGACTAAGAGCCAAAACACATGAGCTTTCATGCTGACCTATTTTAACTGTTTGGGGGATTTTGATACCTACTGCTTTCTTCCATGCTAGACAATCTCAGTTCCCAGAAAAGTAACCTTTCCGAGTCTAAGGTGTTACTGAAAATGCTGTTGATAATAATAGTGCTGCTGATGAAATGCGTTTCACTTTAATAGTCCTAAATCATTTATACACAGGTAAACCAACTGCCCAAGTTATTTCCTAGGGATGAGCTATACTCACAGAGAAGTTGGTAACAGAACACTAGGAAACTCATTTTAAATTAAAAATTTATTTTATGGTTGTGATTTTCTTTGGGAGAACAACTGTCATACTTGCAACAGTCATCTGTAGAAAATCCTCTAACTTTTTTTTGAAAAAGTATAGTAAGGGGGCATGTTACAAAGGAACTGGATCTTCTAAAAATATTTCCCAAATGAGAATATGCTTTGGAGCGATGCTTTTCACTGATCTTACTTTTTACATGTTTTGGAGTAAATGCTGCATACACCTCCTGCCTTTACTCCAAATATTAAACAAAGCAATGGAGAAGAAAATTCAGTGAGTGGCAATGGTTTTAAATGCCAGGACGCCTGGGCTGTAAGTCAGATCCCTACTCTTACCCCCACACTGTTCATCAGGCTGACTTTACTATGCAAGGGCCTGGGGAATAACTATGTTTGCTCCACCTAACAGTACATGGAAGGAAGGTGGTGTGGGTGGCTCATGAATGGATTCTGCCAATGGAAAGAGAGGTGAGAGGTGGATTATCACAATATGGAACACCATTCTTGCTATTTTTTATATGAAAATGTTAAACCTTTAAGTTTCCCAGAGATAGGGAAAATGTAAACACTCCAGTTTGAATAGAGTCATGTCTGCATACATTTTATGGGCTGTGCAGATCATGTGTAGAACTTCTTTCTAGGGTCACTACATAATTGAGAGGACACCAAGATGGGGGCCGGGGGTTACTGCCAAATTGGGAAAAGCAGGGCTGTTGGGGACTGTACAGAGGAAGCTTTCATTATAGAGCCTTAAAGAAGCAAGCGGCTATTTAAAGATGAAGAAATGGGAGCTTGGGGATGAGAAGGAATTGCATGCTAAGTGAGCACAGAAGAGGTGAGTCACTGAGTGTATTAGAGTCCTAAGGCGGCCATAACAAGGTACCACAAACTGGGTGGCTTAAACATCAGAGATGTCTTGTCTCGCTGTCCTAGAGGCTGGAGGTCCAAGATGAAGACATCAGCAGGACCATGCTTCCTCTGAGGATGCTAGGGAAGGGTCTCTTGCCTAGCTCCTGGTAGTTCCCTGGCTTGTGGCAATTTAACTCCAATCTTCACATGGTGCTCTCCCATGTGCATGTCTGTCTCTTCATCTAATTTTTCCCTATTTATGTTAGATTATACCAGTCCTATCAGACTAGGGGCCACATTTTAACTTGATTATCCTTGTAAAGACCCTATCTCCAAATAAGGCCACATTCTGAGCTACTGGGGGTTAGGACTCCAACATAGCTTTTTGGGGAACACAATTCAACCCAGAACACTGAGTCTCTAACCAAAGCCAGTTTCCCAACTCCCAGACCATTTTCCCAATATCCCATCTCGCACCGCCCCTGATGTTTTTATGTTTTGTTTGTTTGTTTTTGTTTTTCTAAGTATAAGCCCCTGGTTGTATGCTGAAGTCAAATGTACATGATTTAGGGATTTCTTCTCTAGCATCAGCGCTCCATTAGTGTAGATAATTAAAAGTTGATTGCAGCAGGCATTATTTTTCATTTCTAAAAGCCTGCATTAAGATGGAATGGCCATTTTCCTAGAAGGAATGGGAATAATCCATCACCCTGACAGAGGGGAATTCCACAAAAAAAAAAAAAAAAAAGAAAAAAAAAGGTGAAGGAAGAAAAGTACTTTATCAATGTGATTCATTATTATCATCAACAGGGTCACTGTGGCTATGCTTCATTCATTTATTACTATTTCACATCCACAAATTGAAGATCCAACCCAGTCCATGCTATTTCAAAAACGGTATATCATACGAGTGGGCCTATCTTCCTAGAAATAAAACAAATTACAATGAAAGCCCCTGATAGTGACATCCATTCATTCGTTCTTCAGAAAATATGTATTTGAAATATTTATTTATTTGTATGCCAGGTACTGATCTAGGTGCTTAGGAAACAGCAGGGAACAAAATGGAAAAGTCCTGCCCACTGAACTTACATCCTTGTTAAATAAATTATACAGTATATTGGGAGATGGGAAAAATAGAGCAGGGTAAGGGGGGATTAAAGTTCAGGGGTGTGTGTGTGTGTGTGTGTGTGTGTGTTGGGGGGTGGTGCCTGCAATACAGAGTGGATCACTGACAAACAGCATCTGGAGAAAGTTTGGAGGAAGTAAGGAAGTGAGTCCTGGCTTCGATGGAGAAAAGCCAGCATAAAGTGCCTGAAATGGGATCAGGCCTGTGTGTTCCAGAAACAGCAAGAAGGCCAGCATGGATCTCCATGACACCAATGGCCGAAGACCTGCTTGTGTTGTGCTCCTGTGCCAGGTCCAATGAGGTTTGACAACTTCAGCCTCTGGAAGCTTCCTTGACTCTCTTCTGCCTCCAAGTCTGAGATTCTCTGGACCTTCCTTGGCTCTCTTTCCTGGCTGCAGCCCAACAACATTAAAATGGGCAGCAAAGTGCGAAAAGGATGGGTAACACCCCGTTACGGACTACACGGTCAGTCCTTCTTCTGTCATCCTCACCCCCATCATCTGCCCAGCTAAATGTCATATTGATAAAAAATAAAACGGATTTTGCTTTTAAGTTGGTTCCTCCGAACAGGTTGATCACATAACTGAAACCTGTATTCTGTTAACAAAGCCAAGCAAATCTTTCTCTAATGGGAAAAAGGCTTGACATTACATATGTCTATGATAATGTTCCATAGTGCAGCATTCTTACCAACATGGAAAAGAATTTACTCACATCAAAGAAACCCACTGTGGGCAGATAATTCTCCATGGCTTCTCACATCTGTGCACATCTTGTGAACAGAAGATTTAATAACTTCGTTTGAGGCTATTGTTTCCAGAATATTTGTCTAGCAAAAATCCATTAGAAGACAGAGATAGTGTCTCCTTTTGGAGCAAAGGGAAATTTATTTACTATCCACCATAATAAAGATTATATCCTTCCCTGGATCAAAGAATCATCAGCCCTTTATAAAATCTGGGTGTTCCCTAAGCTTAGCTTTCCCCTCCCCACTATGTATGCAGGCTCTCTTCCCTCTGACCCATAACAACTGGGTTTTAAGGAACTGGCACAAATTCCTGGAGGAATACACATCCCCTCATCTCTGACCCAGGAGTCTTGTGTCTTCTGCCAGCACCAATGTGACAGATTTAACTTATTAGGCTGCAAGTGGGGGTAAAACCACAGATTTTACATCCACCAGAAAGGACTCTCAAGAGACCTGGATGAAAAAAGGTTCACACCCATAGAAACATTTCGAGAGAAACACCATCTCCATAACTACTTGGGTCATGAAATTTCTATAGGAGTCCAGCGGTTTGGTTGTTCTTTAAGGCACTTAATAAAAAATAGGGTTGAGAGCACTATGTACGTGTTAATTGCTCTCGACTTTGCAGAGCCAGCTGTTGTAAGGGTGAAACTAAAAGATGAGCCAGAACCTCACAGATGTTCCCTTTATTTGCTCAAGAGAAAGTTCAGAATTTGGATTTCAGTAAAGAAAAGAGTGAACCAAGAGTGTCACTAAGATCAAATGAATATTATAATTTGGCCACAAAGGTGGCCAAGATGATCTTGTAACCTATTGAGTAGTCGGAAATATTTTCTCCTTTATTATAAAGGATCTTAGAAGAAATATCAGCAGAGCAGAAGAATTTTTTTAAAGGGGAGAGAAAAAAACATTTCTTTATAATAATAAATTTTGATAGAAGGATTTAAGTGTATTTCCAAAGCTTTTTTAGTGAGGGTACATAATGGTACCTTCACTGGTACCTTATTTTTTTTCTTTTTTTTTTTAAAGATTTTTTATTTATTTATTTGAGAGAGAATGAGAGACAGAGAGCACGAGAGGGAAGAGGGTCAGAGGGAGAAGCAGACCCCCTGCTGAGCAGGGAGCCCGATGTGGGACTCGATCCCGGGACTCCAGGATCACGACCTGAGCTGAAGGCAGTCGCTTAACCAACTGAGCCACCCAGGCGCCCGGTACCTTATTTTTTTTCAATTTGGCAAGTATCTATTCAAATAAATTAATGTGCCCTTTCCAACTGATTTACTTGGTTAGTTTTGAATAGAGAAGAGAAATAGAATGTACAAAGGCATTGTGTGAGAGTGTAGGAGAGGTAGTGTGTAAGTCATCAAAATATAACCCTCATTTGAATGGGTGATAACTCCCACTGAACAAAGGATCTGCTAGATCCTCTGTAACCATGAGGAACCTAATGGCAATCCAGCACTAATGGAAACCCTGGTGATCAGGAGATGACCATATGGCCAACTGAGGTTCTCAGAGGAACACGATAGGGTATCAATTCAGTGCAGCAATATTTCTAAAGACTCTGCCCATCAGCAGTAGCACCAGTTCAGTTCTTGCCCACTCTGTCTTGCTCTCTAGAGAAAAGCAAGCAGTGAGCCAGAAAGAAATGGGGCCAGTCACTAAGAGGACCACCAAACTGTACAAAGGGGCAAGAAATACAAACAAGATAAGAGTTTCTGAGCTGCCTCATCATGACAGGCACTAACCCCGACAGTTTACATTTGCCTTCTTATTTCATCCTCTCAATAACCCTATAAGGTGTGTATTATTATGTCCATTCTACGGATAAAAAAAAAGCAAGGCTAAGGAAATTTACCACGAGCCCACTGCTTGTCAGCCAGGACTTGGCTTTGTCGGCCGGTAACACACTGCACTGATTTTTACTTTACTCACTGTCTTAGTTTACTCTTGCTGCTGTAGCAAATTACCACAAATTTCAAGGATTAAAAACATAAATTTATTATCTACCAGTTCTATAGGATAAAAGTCCAACACACTCTCACTGGGCTAATAGTAAGGTGTTCACAGGGCTGCATTCCTTTTGGGAGACTCTAGGGGAGAATCCATTTTGCTGGTTGTCCCAGCTTCTAGCCATGGCAGCCCACATTCCATGGCTCATGGCCTTCCTCCATCTTCAAGGCCAGCGACATCTCGGGAATCATTCCTCCTCAATCACACTCACTCTGACTCTTCTTCTGCCTCCCCCTTCCATTTTTAAGAACTCCTCTGATTACACTGGACCCACACACATATAAACCAGGTTCATCTTCCTTTTCTGCTGATTGGCAACCTTAATTCCATCGGCTGACCTCCTTCTCCTTTGCCCTGTGACATTTCCAGGTTCCAGTGATCAGGATGTGAACATCTCTGGCAGGTGCACATGGACTCATTATTTTGTTCATCACACCAACCAGACTAACATAAGTGTCAAAATTCATATTCCTAAAGTAAAGACATCGCCAAAAGACATCAAGAGTTGTAACTAAGATGCTCCAGTCATTTCTGGATCTTTCTCGAGGATGCCAGCCTTTGGAGACTGAGTATACGGGTGGTTGACATGTAACATCCTAAAACTTATGACCACGCTCCTCTGCAGCGGCCTACCAAGGGAAGAAGGGGTGGCGGGAACTTATCACCGCAAGGGCAGGCCTTAAGTGGGTGCGCGGTCTTCAGAGACTTTAAAACAAGAATAAAAGTGGCCAAAAGCCAACCTGCTTTCTACTCTCAACATGAGCTGGCAATTCGAAGCCATGTCAGTGACAAAAGACTCCTTTCCTCTTGGCTGAACTGCTTCTGAACCACCCCTCCCCACCTCGATATGCTCCTATTTCCTAGCAGAACAATCGCTCTCCTGATAATAAGCCACTTATTATTCTGCAGTGATTCTGGCCTAAGCACGGCACACAGACTTCCACAACAGGACGAATGCCCCACAAATCCCAGACGTGTCTCATTGTACAGGAAGCAACCCTCAAGTGGATCAGTAGCCTAGAGTGAGGCCCTAACTCCGAAGATCATCGTTTGTCATTTGCAAAGATCTCGATAATACTTTTATGAGGAAAAGAACAGGATAACAAAGTTAAAACCATTTGCTCTTTTTATTTAGATGAATAATTCAAGATAAAATATCCAAAGGAAAGGCTCGTCCCCTGGAATAAGGTCCCTGGCAATATTTAACACATCACGCAGTCTGACCCCAAAGGACTGTGTCATAGCAATCACAAGCGGTGTGGGTAGGAAGGCAGGCAAACAGCAGTCCACTAATGTGCCCCCCTTTAACCCCTGGTCAGTATTCACGACAAAGAAAACTAAATAAAAATGTTAAGAGCCTGATGGCTTTCACAATGCAAGTAATTCATGTAATAGTCAACCTGCTCTAATTTTATTGCCATTTGAATGATGGTACTCCGTGTTTTATTGAAATTACAGCCATAGATGTCCTGCTCAGCAACCAAAATATTGTGACAATTTGAACAATCAGCGTTTCTTAGTGGAAAGAGCACTAGCCTAGAACCAAGGGAGCGACCACAGGGCAGCTCAGCATGGTCAGCAGAGGGAGGTCTAGGATTTCGCTTTCCTACCTATTTCTGGAGCTGTGTGGTATAGATCAGGCGTGGAAGGAGCTAAGGTTCTGACTGTGGAGCTCACTGAAAGTGGCATAAATTCGACAGAATGGCTAGATCTGTAGTAAAGACTGTGCCAAGCCAACTACCAAGATTGAAATGACCACAGCAAGTTCAGATTATTTCCAGCAATGCTTCTCAAACTTTACTGCGCATAGGAATCTCCAGGAGATTTCGTTTAAACGTGGATTACGATTCAGTAGGTCATAAGTGGGCCTTGAGCTCCTGTATTTCTGACAAGCTCCCAGGAAGAACCACACTTGGAGCAGTGAGGGTCTGCATCTCTGTAACACTAGCAGCCACCAGGAAGCTTAACTGCAAATATGTGTTACCATTTGTGACCTCACTGTCCAAAGCGAACCATCTCATTTTTCATTCTAGAACAACAACAAAAAAATCAATTTCTCAGATAAATTTTGCATGACTTCAGGCAAGACTGTACCAGAACTAAGTGTGCTAGCCGGAGGCTTTCCCTTGTGGCTCTGGTTAAAGCAGAGCTACTTCTCCATCCTGTAACATTCTTTGGGTTCGTATAGAGTAACTTCCGTGGGAAGTAACTTCAGAACAGTAATTGCCAAAATGGGAGGATTTTGAGATGCTATCTAAAGAAGAATTTGCTTACAATTATAGAGTCCTTCTCATAAGAAAATCAAAGAGGCTTAATTAACTTTAATTAATACATCACTAACTCTCCTAATACATCTATGCAGGGATTTTTATATTACCACTGGAGAAACTGTAGCTATAGGGTCCTAATAGCCTTGGTCATTAAATCATTAAATGTTCCCACAGATTTTCGCCGGGGAGAGCAGGCCAAGAAGACAGTGGATAAAAATGTGTGACTCCTAGGGACAAATGAATAAAGGCCAAATGAGCATTCCACTGGACCGGAAGTTAACCTGAATTATACTTACAGCTCTACTCTCTTTTATTCTGTGATGGTGCACAGAGCATTCAGACCCTATAGGCTTCAGTTTCTCCATATGTAATAGAAGCATGAGAGACTAAGTCCTCCTTTACTTTGTAACGCTGTCACCCTGAAAGACCACCTATGAACAATTGTACTATTTTGACCTTATTCCAGACTTGCTTTGGTTTGACCCTTAAGTGCTATTGGAATCTAATTTGGCACAGTGGTATGAGGACTTATTAAATCATATGGAACAGAAAGATGCCTCTGGCATGATTAGATGTCCCAATCTCTCACCAAAGGCAGAAGGAGTTCAGAGGTAATAGAGTAACACCAATATATCCTATTACCTATTTATAGAAATAAATGCCTTTATCGCTATCTTTGCTGTGTTTTTATTCCACAGCCTACTGCCTCAAATGCTGAATGTGTGTGTGTGTGTATGTGCACGCACGCGCATGTGTACACACATGCATGCACACTCATGGGAATACAGAATTAGAATTTAGAAGGATGGAAGGAGAATTTACCTGTTTATAAACACTTAGGAAAATAAATAAATATTCTATGTAGTTTCAATTACTAATTTACACACAAAAAATCTTTGGAATGCCATCTAATAAGTAAGAATAGAGGATCATAATATAGAAGGGTCCCTCTGGGAATTCCACTGTTCACTCTGATGTCATGAAGTCCTAAACTAAAATCAACTTCTAAGGATTTCTCGAGAAAGTATCCTTGAAAACCCACCTCCTTGGTATTTTACCTTAATGTGCAAGTAACTCTCACTATCCTTTTGAAAATTAAATACATGCATATAGTTTAGGAAGAACTTTTAAATCTTCAAATTTTATTCCTATTAGAAGTCATGCAGATGGTACACTATAATGTAATAGCTCTAGCCATTAATGTAAAAAACAGGTACATTTGTTTAAAAAAGCTGTCTTTAGTTCTTTTAGATATTTGTTTAGCCGCCAGATGTTTTTCTTACTTTTTCTGTAAAATTTAACATGTATTGAAAAAAATAGTAGCTATCCCAGTTCAAATGTTATCTTGTTGGAAATCACATTTGTCAAAATCCTCAAAATGTAGTAGACTAAATAAAATGCTTATTGACACAATGTCAGTTCACAGTAAATTCATAACAAGCGACAATGCATTTGGGGTACGTGTTGGGCCTTAATTTTGTTTGGCCTCAACAACAACAACAACAACAGAAAACATCAAAGCATTAGGCTCTAGCGCTGTATCCAAATGTACCTTCAGGAAAATGGAAAAATTTAACTAGTTAATGAGTTATGGGCAAAAGGTCATGTTTTATAGCACGTGTTGTAGGTGGTATTGCTCTGCTGGTTCTGTACCACTCCCTAAAATCATTGAAACAAAATAAAAATACAGTGTATACACATACACACACATATATACATATATATATAGCATATATAACTAGAGAATTACTACATATTTTTTCAAGATTCCACCACGTTCTACACTGCACACCTTATTCATCTGAGAAAATCATTGCTCGGATCAACAACCAGTACAACAGAAGGTTTCAAGGAAATCGCTGTAAATGGCCAGAGAGGAGAGGCGAGCTGACTTGGGCTGTTTCTTGCGCCAGTAGCCTCACTTCCCAGCCCATCTTCTTTCTCCCAACACCCCATCCAAATGGTAAAGAGCTGGATGGAATATCAGAAGTGGCTAACAAGAGCTAGGGAAGTGTTTTCTTATCTCTGCTTGATTGATAAGAAACATGCTCCTTGTAGGTTGGGAGCATCTATCCCAAAGGTTAGTCTACTCAAGAACTCCAGGTTGAGAGTCATGAAGATCAAACTCATTCACCTGAAGGCTGTGACTGTCTGGTGCTTTGTTAGTTATTTGATTTCTGTTTTGCGAGAACTTTAAATCAGGAAATTTAGTGATGTTCCTTTTGCGGGGAGGCCCAAGAGACAATGCCCAGCATTTGCTTGTTGAAATTTATATGCGTTCACTGCCTGCCACTATTGATTCAACTTGGCCCCTTCATCTCTCCAATCCCTGCAGCATTTTGCCTTGGGCAGAGCTGCAAGGCTTGAACAGAAAAAGAAAATAAAAACTGGAATAAATTCTCTGGTTAGAACCAAAAAAGAGAGGGAGACAGAAGATGGAAAGAGAAAGTGACATGACCCGAGTCTGGGCAGCCTGAGAAAGCCCCATTTGACACATGGTAAGGTTGAAATCATGCCCTGTGGGACACACATACCCCTCTCATCTCAATGTGGGTTTGTAATAAAGAATTCTCCCGAAGCTAGAACGCACTTCTGTGGGGAGAGGGTGGACGATACCATCACAGCACCTCTGTTCTGGGACAGTGATGGAAACTTAATTTTCCCTGCCCTCCCTAGAACTCCTCAGGGTTCTTTTTTCCCCCTCCCTTAAAATGGGAAATCTAGCCATGCAATTGAAAAAGAGAGAGAAGACTTAATAATTATAATTCTTTCCCAAACATTTCATGGTCCTATAACCTCATTTATCCTCACAGTTTTTCATTGTGATTTTTTTCTTCCCATTTAGTGAGTACCAATTTTAACAGGAAAGAAAAAAACCCTGAAATTAAAAAAAAAAAAGTGAAACAGGAAAGACTTTCACTTCACCAATATTAATCTTTTCTCTCAATGATTTTCTACATAAAAAATATATTTTTAAAAGATTTTAATTATTTATTTGACAGAGGGAGCACAAACAAACAGGGGGAGCTGCGAGGCAGAGGGAGAAGCAGGCTCCCCACTGAGCAGAGAGCCTGACGTTGGGGCTTGATCCCAGGACCCTGGGGTCATGACCTGAGCCAAAGGCAGATGCTTAACTGACTGAGCCACCCAGGCACCCCATAAAAAATATTTTTAAAGCATAGAGGAAATATATATTTTTCACAGAATATTTTTTTCACAAATGTGGGCTGGATTAACAAAACATTATTTTATTAATATTTTATATTAATTAAAATATATAATTGTAAGAATTTTGTAGCCATCTAGAAAACTACCCTCCCCCCTACCCCAAGACAACATAGGAGGGATAGGGAAAGGTAGAAAGTGTGTGTGTGTGTGTGTGTGTGTGTGTGTGTGTGTGTGTGTGAGAGAGAGAGAAAGAGAAAGCAAGAGAGAGAGAGAGAGAAGGAGAGAGAGAGAAAAGGAGTGAGCCTCTATATTGACCACATCAGCATCCCTAAGAGCCTGCTGACGGCCAAGTGCAAGAAGCTCATAGATCACTCTCTCTTGGCTCTAGCTCTCCCTACTCCTCCTTTCTTTCTCTTTATGACTTTCTGTGCTTACTATCAGAACACTGTCATTATTTGCCAGAGACTGTGCTCACCTCCACCTTCTAATAGTGATTAAAACACCATGATATCCAACCTCAGCTGATCTTTGATGTTGACTTTATATAGAACAGAATTGGGCAATATGATTGCAAAAGTTTATACTTAATAGTAGCTAATTGATTCTACTAGTGGTAAATTTAATGCACTAAGACTAATTGGAATAATTTTTTTCTGGAGGCACATTTTTTCCTGATAGTTAAAGTTATTTATAATCTCCCAGCACATTATTCAGAATAAATACCTTATAAACAACCAATATTCCATTGTCAGGGTTTTTTTTTTTTCAGTTATAAATAGAAATATTTATTTGCTGGTAATCTTTATATTTTTATCCAACAATGGAATTAGTTTTTCCATTTGTACATTCATAAGGTAGCAAAATACTCAGAAGACTCAATTATAAATCAATTGATGTGACTTCATGAGAGATTAGGTATATATCAATGCAGAGTAAAAGGTTAAGGCTAGGCTAAGAAAACACTGCTAAAAGCACATCTCAAATCAAGAACACTTGTGCCCTGTCCCCACGTAGAAGTGAATACATTAAATTTAGGTCCTTCCATTACTTGTGATTTGGGAAACTTTACCAGAAGCTGTTTGGGGTTTTAATTCACTTATTGAGCAAATGTTTATCAAGTATATGCAGTATCTCAGGCACTGTCCTGGATACCAAGAAAATAAAAGTGAATAAAACACAGATATTTATAAAGAGGAGATAAAGGAAAAAAATAATAATAATTATAAATATAATAATTGAACATTGCATAACAGGATGAACAAGGCACAATAGGAATAAGATAGAGCAAGCGGGTCTAGTAAATTCATAGATGTTTTTACATAGGAGATGGGTTATTTGAGCTGGGTCTCAAAGCACAAAGTACTACCACCAGGAGTCCTTAACCTGGGGTCTAGACACCCCCTCAAGCACCTGTGAACAGAATATAGGGGGATCCATTAACTTGGATGGGAAGAAAATGTTCACAGATTTCTTTTCCCTGAACTCTAACTGAAAATTAGCATTTTCACTGATTTTGAATATAGGCAATAAACTACAGTAATATTAACAGCACCTGTGATTTTCCTCAGCAAGAGAAATCAGATTTTCGAAATTTTAATAGCCCTGCTATCATTTAATGTGCCAATAAAGAAGTTCATTTATTACTATACCACAATTTCTAAAGTATGTAACTGTCTTTCTGTTTAATTGGTTTCTTGGTAACTTGATGTATTTTACCTATACATTTAAAGACACTTTCACAAGGAAGGGTCTCTGGGCATCCCCAGTATGCCAAAAGGGTCCAAGGCACCAAAAACATTTACCACTAGGACTAGAGGATACAACCAGCCGAAGAATAGAAAAGCAATTTGTGCACTAACAGAACGTATCTACAAACGTCTGCAAAAGCACAGGGAGGGGGTTGTGTAAGAGAACCCTAAATTTCATTAGAGAGCACTGTAGAAACCCCCAAACCCCAAAACTACAGAAGCAATGTATCAGAAAGACCTAAGAAGGAACTGGACAGTGCTCTGGCAAGGCAAAACACACATTTACCAGAAAAAACTTTTTAGCTGTAACCGAAGAGTTTAAAAAAAGCTAAAAATGAAAAATGTGAGCTCAGATTTAAAAAGACAGGAAAACCATAGAATATGAAAACAGACTTAGAATGGAGGCATATTTGTGTGGGGTTGTCCACATCTCTAGCTGCACAGTAGTCTTCAAAGTTTCATGTGTAGTCCTTGAAAAAATATAAAAGAGTTACTAATTATAAAGATGCTGGGATTAAATGCAAAATGCAGGGCATAAAATCATATGATAATACAAGGTGTTGCTCCTAGAGAAAAGCCAAGGGAGACAGGCGGTTGTGCTTGAAAGGAATGAAAATCAAGGTCCACTGTCAATGTCAGATTGGCCAGTCTTGACTAATGAGTACCAAATACTTTCTGAATATGAAAGGCAGTCTATTCAGCCGGAATTTGGTAATAGAGAAACTGCATGCTCTAACATAGTTGAATATTGAAAGGCCCATCCGGGATGGAAAGGGCTAGTAAGGAGCATACAGAATATGGAAGCAAGGAGCTTAAAGCTTCAAGATATTTTGCCAAGTTACTTAATAATAAACAATATGGTATTTTAATGCACTTGTAGCACGTCCTATGTCCCCAGCACTGTCTTTTAAGTATAAAGGCTACTGGGAGGAATGTAGCAGGATATGCACATGGTTGGCTCAGAAGCTGGAAGAAGCTCTGTATGGGTATATTAACGTCCAGAACAGCCTCCTGCCAAAGTTCCCAAGTGTCTCAGCTAGGTAAATAATTAATTGTGGCAGTTACTACCTGAGAAAGTTTCTCATTTTTCTCAAGTAAGTAGGCACGTAAGAAAATCTTCAATGGTGGAAACAAATGGTGGTATCTTTCGAGATCTTTACTTTCCCTAGGGGAAGGTGTTTCCCTAGGGGTAAATTCTCTCAGACTGAAATATGTTGATAAACTCAGTGCATGAGTTTGTCAGGGCACTAAAGGCACTTTTACTTTCCACTTCAGCATCGGAGGGAGCAGTGCAGAAAGCTTCACTGGATGTGAGCAACCTCCCCCCGCCTTTATGATCATGAGACCTTGGAATTGAACAGGAGAGGACACCACCTTCCAAAGCGGCTCATTCCTCCAGATATCACTTGTTCCTTCCTCCCTGCACTGGAACCTTCACTGAGTAATGGGTCTGAAATCATAACTTAGTTATGAATTGAGTCTTCAGAAACTAAATGTATACCTCCATTTGAAATGCTAGAAGAGCATACAATTCTTCCTTACGGCACTGAGAATTGAGATCTTGATTGTTTTCTTATATCCAGCAATTTCTGTCATGTTCCAGGACAGCAATATTCTTTTCCAGGATAGAAGAAAGTTCTGTACATTTCATGTGTAAATCATCCTTGCATCCTCCCTCTTCTCTACTTCTAAACTTAATAAATCCCCAAGTCCTATCTATCCTACCTCTGAATGTATTTTAACTCCTAGATTTCTCGCCACTCCTATTGCCAGTGCCACTGCCCCCTAGGGCTCGCCTGGGGTACTGCAGCAGCCTCCTGCCTGCCTTTTCTGACTCTGACCTTGTCCGCTATAGCCTATTTGCCAAATACAGGCCAGAGTGATCTTCCTTAAACACTGCCCTGCTTCAAAGCCCTCCGTGGCCCTCAGAATGAAATAGAAATTCCTTAATCTAAGACACCAGATCTTTAACATGACCTCTGATTCTATCTCTAGCTTCATTTCTCACTACTCCTTCCCTCTCAATCAAAGCAACCATCTGACCAAATTATTTCTGGCTCTACTGATGTGCAGGCTCGTGGAAATCTGAGCCTTTTAACAGGCCACTTCTTTTCCTATAGCCTTCTCTCCCTTCCCTTTGCCTGTCCCCTTCCCCTAACAAATACCCCTCACTCTCTGGATTACAATTCCAGAGAGCCCTTCTGCAGCAATTCTGAGCAAGACACTCTTGTCCCACCTGTTTGTGTGTCTGTGTCTCTGCTTGATAAGACCCAGGAAGCCAGAGATGGTGTCCTGTTTTCGCTGCATTTCCAGCTCCTATCACAGCACCTCACAGACACTCAGTAAATATTTGCTAAATGGATAGATGAATAAGATAGGCATGTAATGAGGTTTGCTCTTTAAAATAAATAATATTGATAGAGTACTAATGCTTTCCAGATAATATTTCTACATCTATGTTTCTTTTAAAATGTCAAATTAAATGTCACAATTTTACTATTTGCATATCACTAAATATGAACTGATGCCTCCGGATTCACACAGGTAGAACATTCGACCACTCTACCTGAAGCAACACAGTCCTTTTTTGCTAAACACTTGGATTTTTTAAAAATAATTTCCTTAATAAGGTATGTCATTTCACTTTTTCTCCCTAAAGTGCAAAAAAAAAACCCCAAATTTTTAGAAAACCTTTATACACATAAAAATCTACTCATCTTCTCTTCCCCTCCCACCCCCAATAAGCTTGACATACAGGAAGCAAAGAAAATCTACTGACTGACTAGAGCAAATGATATTGGAAGAGACCACGTAGGGATAAATATGAGGAACGTAGATCACAAGAGACAGGTAAACAATCCCCTGCCTGCTCTGGTTACCACTGATAGGGAAATATTTCCGTGGAAATAGTAAAAACGAAAATTGGCTAGAAGCCAAGGGGGATTAGTAAATATCTCTAGGGCAATCATTTTAGGGGGCTAGATAACTCCAATCATTTCCATCTTTAATGAAACCTTATTTGGCCATAATGCAATCCCAACTGAAACCTATAGATGTCAAAACATAAAACTAGTGGATGTTACTTAATAAAATGCACTAGGCTGATTTTTTTAGGCATCAGGGTCATGTTTGAAAAATAAGAGTGACTGGCTTTAGTCAGATGTGTTTTAAAGTAATCCTGGGGTCAGTTTTGCCAGCTTCTCCATGGCCAGGACTAATCCCAAGTGGCACCGCAAATAAAGTCAGCCTCTGCACCTGGGAAGCCAGAGGCACCAACACAGACCCCGGGTCTTGGCTGCTGTGATTTCACCTGCTGAGACAAACTAGCTATTTCTCCCCTCACCAGGCAAGTCAGGGCACCCTACAGGCTTCCTGAGAATGCAAACTCTGGTCTGTGCCATCAACATACACTTCTCACTTCGAGTGGTGAGAACCTATATATAGCCTTGTATTCCACGTTTTGACTCGGGGTCCTCCTTTTTCTTCCCAACCTGAGCCTAAAATTGTATATTAGTGTCCTAGGGCTGCCATAACAAAGTGTCACAGATTTGGTGCCTTAAAATGACAGAAATTTATGGTCTAACAGTTGTGGAGGCTACACATTTGAAAGCAAAATGTTGGCAGGGCCATGCTCCCTCAGGAGCCTCTAGAGGATGATCTTCCTTGCCTCTCCCAGCCTTTGGAAGTCCCAGGAACTCTTTGGCTTGTAGATGCATCACGCCAATCTTTGTCCCCAGTGTATTCACACTGTCTTCCTACTTTTCATAAGGTTAGCGGTCACAGCGGATTAAGGTCCCACCCTACTCCAGGATGACCCCCATCTTAACTAATTCCCCTGCAGTGACCCTATTTCCAAATAAGGTCCTATTCAATGGCACTGAGAGCTAAGACATCAACATATCTTTTTTAGGGGACACAATACAATCCATAACAGAAAGATAAAAGAAATAACTCTAGTTTCCTTTTGCGTTAGTCATAGTTTGTGTTTTTTCTGTGTAAATTTCCTCTTATTTAGAGGAAAAGCAACTTATTCCTAGTTCCATCTTTGGACCAGAAAACTATCCTTTAGTCAGAATTATGTGGGGTAATCAATTTAAAGTTTCTACTGTGTTCTATTCCTCCACATTGACCAACTACAAATGACTCCAATTTCCACCACTTTCTAATCTATATGCATTTATTTTTTTAAAAGATTTTATTTATTTATTTGACAGAGAGAGAGACAGCGAGAGCAGGAACACAAGCAGGGGGAGTGGGAGAGGGAGAAGCAGGCTTCCCGCCAAGCAGGGAGCCCGATGTGGGGCTTGATCCCAGGACCCTGGGATCATGACCTGAGCCGAAGGCAGACACTTAAAGACTGAGCCACCCAGGTGCTCCTAATCTATAATGCATTTAATTCCCATTAATCACCATCAGGCAACTCATTACCAAACCATCAACTTCCAGAAACTCAGCCTCAAAATTCTTGGCTGTAGTGAATCTCTGACAGTTATTAACATGAGAATTTATTTTCTTTTGGCCATTTGGGCCCTGCTCTCAAATTGCTATGCATTCACCCTCACAAATCTCAAATGCCTACATGTTTCCTCACCACAGACTTTCAAAATTTCTTCATTGATGGTCATAGGAAGGAGAATTAGAGAATCAGTTTTATGAAAATCAACTGTACCGTGAATTGGTATCTGGAGACCACCCACCAACACCTATAGTCGGAGAAAGCAGGATATCTTAAAACAATTACACATCGCTTGTTCTGGTGACTTGGAGACTGAGTCTATCAAGTTTCAGGTATCAACCTGAGATGCTCCTTTTTAGGTAGATATGTGATGTATTAATCAACTCTAACATCTGATTTACCCATTTCAGGAGCCTAAAGACATCTGTGACAATGACACCAGCATTGGCCACGGGGAATCTTAAACTTGGTGGTGACAGGAACAATGGCAGGAAAGTACTAGGTATACAGATCCAGTAAAGGATACATCTCTCAGCCTTAGACGGGAGGCTTCTAACCTACCACCTGGGGATAACTCTGAAAAAGTCCCTGCCCCAATGGAGCTTATGTTCCAGAGTTAGGAGACAGACAGCAAGCAAATAAATATGGATATTTATAACATGTCAGATGGTATAAGACAGACATAGAGGTAAGGGGGTTGGGAGGTACCAGGAGTAGGGAGGGGCTGGGTGGTCAAGGAAGGCCTTGTTGAAAAGGTAACAGTTGAGCCAAAATATGAAGGAAGTGAAGTGGCAAGTCAGTTGTTTTCCTATTCCTTCAAAAAGGACCCTTTGATTTATAATTTTCTCTTCATGGGTTTTGTCTTTTAAAACATTTCATTTTCCAAGAATTTAAATTCTTGGCTAATTGCCAAAATATATTCTCTTTGTAGAAAGTCTCTCAGGACACAGACAAAAGTTGGGTTCTTGCCATGAGAGACAATGGACTCTGAAAAACAAACTGAGGGTTCTAGAGGGGAGGGGGGTGGGAGGATGGGTTAGCCTGGTGATGGGTATTGAGGAGGGCACGTTCTGCATGGAGCACTGGGTGTCATGCACAAACAATGAATCATGGAACACTATATATAAAACTAATGATGTAATGTATGGGGATTAACATAACAATAAAAAAAAATTAAAAAAAAAAAAGTTGGGTTCTTGGCTTTCATAGCAGAAAGCTAAATTCAACTAGCAACTGGACTTAGGCAATGGGACCCTCACTTCCACATTCATTCCAGCTCTAGATTTCCACAGTGATGGTATAAATTTAATTGAAAGTAAACCCTCCTGCAGAGCTTCATGGTTCCAGCCCAGTGCAAATTACAGTGTTGTTGGGAACACACACACCAGATGTTAGAACATACGTACCAGGGAACAAAGAGGACTGTGCTGTTCAGTGACGTATCCTAGTGTCTGACACACAGTAGGTGCTCAATGAATTTTTGTTGACTTGACCTTCTTGAACTCATACCATTTTCCTGGAGCATTCACTGATCACTGGGATTGATTTCCCATTTAAGATCTGCTTCTTCCAAGATTCTTATAATTTCCACTTTTCTCTACCCTCCATGATGCCAACACATGACTGGCCATGACTATTCTTTCAGTTGAGTTACCTCTTAGATTACTGAACATGTCAGAATGATGAGAAATCAGCTATGTAATAATGTGGGATGTAGGCAGGGAGGGATACATTTTGCTCTAAATGGAATTGTTAGATAAAAAGAACCCCCAAGGTATATCAAAATGCATGTTTGGAGAGTTGGATATCTGGAGGGAGGGACAAGCTGCCCATAGATAACAAAGCCATTTTTCCTTTTCATTCCCCTACTGATTTTAGCTGTTTCAAAAGGAGGAAGGTAGAGGCTCTAAAGATCTGCGCTTATCATTGGTGGTTTGATCTTAAGGGGCTGCTGAAGACACATTGTTTTGTTGTCCAATTCATTTCTCAATTTGTACCAGATGCCATCACCAGGGTGGGATTTCTATTTTCCCAGCATGTGCTTCCTACAAATTTCTGCTGCTGATAGCTATTATTTTAAATTCTATTTTATAAAGCATGTACTCTCCTACTTAGCCATTTTCTACATTTTATCATATCCCAAACCTATCATTGATGGCGAAGCCAGAAATCCCTGTGGTTTGCTCTCAGGAAAAGATTTTTGTGAAAAAAAGGTAGATCTGGGAAGAATACCAATCAGTGCTGAAGGTTTTTGTAGAGATAATTTTTTTAACCTCTTTTTCTGAAAGAAAGAACTTTCACCCCCTCAGAAATGAAAGAAAGCTACCTCACTGGAGATTGGTTATATATCAACCATTTATGTTCAATATTTGTTGAGTGCCTGTTATATGCTAGGCATTTTTCTAGACCCTGAGGATATAGGAGTGAATAAAACAGATGACAATTCTTAAACACATGGCATTTACATTCTGATTTACATAACATGAGGTGGCATCTTAACCAAAATTTTCTACTTTTCATGGGTCATCAAGGGATGGAGGCAGAGGCTGCTACTTTAATGTGCATATTTGGCTTTCCCTAGCTGGATTTTTACTCTAAGTTACATTAATTCGACTTACATCTAAGTTAATTTATTAGCTCCTCATGTATTACCACTGATTTAAAAAATAATAATAGAAAACACTCAAAAGTTCAAATTCATTAGCTTAAAAAGCTTCAACCTTTCCTCTGAGATAGAGTTTTTATCATACTATGTGGGCTGCATATAGACCTAAATGGAAAATAAAGAGGGGAAACTTTGCCTTGCAATGAAACCAGCCATAGTTTAATGTCCATTTTGAATGGTAAAGGCATTCATCCATAAATAGTTCACGAATTGTTCTTTTGGTTATTTTGTCAATTGCAGCCTATCATTACACAAACCATTAAACTTAATGGGTCTGAAACTGGCTATGACTTTAATGCCAGTTAAAGTCCATTACCTATAGATACAGGCAATCAACTCTGGGGATACATTACCACTGTTCAGAGGGAAGGATTACTCAAAGATTGCACACAGGCTCCTTCTCCTCCAGTATTGAAGCTACGGCAGCCCAATTAGGCAGAGTGCCGTTCCCATCAAGGGAGACCCATGGTGTCTCCTCAACCCATGGAGACGTCATTACTCAAGGTGAAAATGGCAGAAAAATGCACTTGTCACAAATTTGCTGTAAGTGGACAATTCCTGCCAAGCTGACACATGTAACTTTGCTTCCTCTGATGTCACCGGATAGTATAACTCACCGCTGAAGCAGTGTTGACAGTGGAAGAAGGGAAAAAAAATGAATCTGTTGAGCCAAGGATAATATTACAAAAACAAGGAATGACAATGAGGCCATTTCTGCATGTCTGCATTTCAACTGGCAAACCACAATCTGGAGATGTATAAATATCGCCTCAGCCACCGTCTAACACGGGATTCTGTTCCCAGGTGTGAGCTGAGTATTTTGCCCACAGACCTCTGCAAATAATTACTGGTTCAAAAAAAAAGATTGCTGTCCTCCCCACCCCCTTCCCTAGGCAGTACAAGAGTATAGCAAATAAAATGAATAAAATCAGCCTTTTAAGCCACTGCCCAGCATAAGTCATTACTTGGCAAGTGGCTGTAACTTTTTTCTATAATGGTTTTTCACAGCACGACATCCACTTCCAAGTAGATGTCTTGATAAATATGGCATCAAAACCCATGCCTAAGGAAAAGCTGAGTGGGGATAAAATTATTCCACTTCAGAATGAAATAAGTAAGTCAATATGACCATTTGTGATCTTGTACACAAGCAATGAGCTGAGTGAACACATCTGCCATGCTTGAAAACCTATCTGCTTGCAGATGCTCTAAGTGCAATGTATGAAACTTCAATTTCTTGGTATCTTTCATAGCACCTATCACTATAGGCACTCATTCCATCATTCAGGAACTATTTTGATTATGTATTATAACTATGCTTATGCTACGGGCTGAGATATAAAATTCACACTTCTGATAGGGGCACCCTCATAGAGCTTATATTGTAGCTGTGGAGAGAGACAATGATCAAGTAATCACATAAATACATAATTACATGTAATACTTCTGTGATCTCTTCCTTCATTATTAAAGTGAAATGAATGACTCCTTCCTCTGCCTTCCAATAGTACCTTTCTTATTTCTCTATTCAGCAGTTATTACTGTCTGTCTTCTAGGAACGGGGCACTTGTCTGTCTTATGAGATTGCAATCTGTTCCAGGATAAGAACCTCATCTTCTGTTTGTGTTCAACAAACCACCTCTCTACCACTCCTTCCTTCCACAGTCCATCCCAGGCCTGCAGTTCCTACCACACTGCCTTGCACAGTGGGAAAAAATGTAGAAATAAAGCTGACCCATTTACTAGCTTTTCTGTTAGGTCAAATTCATTTCATTTTATTTCTCAGTGCCTCTATTTAGACACTGGGGCTAACAAATTACCACCAGCAGCTTTGGGACATTGTAACTCTAAGGATGAAATGGTGATCCCCAATATAAAGGCAACAGGATATAAAAAAAAAAAAAAAAAAAACACTGAGAGGCAGAATAATCAGCCCCAAGGCATTAACCATTTGTATGAGAAAAAGAACAATTTTATGGGACTTAAGGACCCAAGGTCGTATCAGTGCTGGTTGATAGCCATATCCAGTCTTTGGTAAAATGAGAAAATGAAGGCAGAGCAGTGGGTTTTTCATTGGCTAAATTTATTCAACTTATGTTGAGAACATCGTCTTAAATATCCCTTTTGTGAAATAATGGTGACAATGGAATAGTTTTTAAAAAGTGTTTTACCTGTTAAAATTTAAATAACAGGCAATCTATATAAGTCTATTCATTTTTCTTCTGGAGATTTTACTGTCCCATAAAATATAACTATCTGAGAAACACTGGCCTAGAGTGTCTGCTTTCACTGGCTGGAACAGAGAGCAGCAAAAGTCAACCCAGATATTCAAGCTCATGTCAGGAAGCAGCTTATTGGCTGGTGTACTGCATGAAGACAGCAAGATCCAAGGAGTTTCAGAAGATAATTTTCTTGGCAGGAAGCCCTCCAAATTCAAAGATAGATACCGAAGACAGATATATTCAGCCTTTCCCTCGGTTGAGATTTTTTTCAAACAGAGACAATGAAATTAACATTTCCTGTGGTGTTTACAGTTGATGACATGATTACAGGTTGGATTAAAAGAGTGGAGAACAAAGGGACATAGAATATGGAAACCAGAGAAAGAAGACACGAAGGCAATGGACCATATAGAATGAAGAATGATTAAAAGGTGGAGGGGGGAGTAAAGCGAGAAGATAAAAATAAGAAGGAAAAGAAGAAAGGAATGGGATGTGTGAGCACGTGCGTGCACGCGCACACACACACACACACACACACACACACACACACACACACCCCAGTCACCACTGCCAGTTACAGGAGCCAGTAGGACACAAACTCTACGTTGCCCCTGATTTACTTCTCTTTACTTCAGTTGCTGAAGGACAGAAAACCAAGCCTGCAATTTAACCAGCTTATTCTCATAAAAGGATGCAGTTCAGCTGTGTCCATCAGACAACAGCCAAACAAACTCAAGGGCCAGGAAACCGAAAATAAATTATATTCTTGGCATCGCAGCATCTTCACCTTTGCTAAATATGTCTGTTTTGTTTCAGGGCCAAGGAAATTAGTTAAGAAGGAGTGGATATACCCTTCAGATATCAATGAAGGGCTGTGATCCCATTCTTGCAGACAAAAGAGTAAGATCACATATCTGGCACTTTCCTTCCTGAACTACTGGTGGTGGTGGGGAGGGTGTGGTGAGCAAAGCAAAAGAAAACAAAACCCGAACCATGTTTGCTGCTAAGCCTGTCCCCCAACTTCTTTCACCTCCTGTCAATCATCAAAGGAGTTATTAATATAATAGATACTTACATGTTCTGGGTTTTTTTTTTTTTTTTTTTTTTGGCAGATTTTATATCCACAGAAAACCTCCTACCACTTAGAAACAAAAGTCTGCCCATACTTTGATGCGCACCTCAACAAAGGCTGTATTGTAATCTTGTGGATTCCCACTATGCTTTACCAAACTGTGTACCCCTGAGAGCTAGAAGCTCATCTACCCCTAGATGGTCTGAGGCAGAGTACATGCTGTGTGCTCAGTGACTGAGGACAAGTTCCTGTCATTGAGGTCCACAGGCTGGAAAGCCAGAGCTGAGGACCATTCTGCAGGAAGGGTCCTCTTACTGCCTCACTTTCTTTACAGCTGAACCACCTACTGAATAAATATGGTGGATCCATTGGTCCCTCCAAGTCTCTCTCCATTTGCTTGTCTTTTGGGGGAGAAACAGATCTCCTTTTGTTCATAGGATAAGCATTGCCTTGAATTTTCCAGTCTGAGTTATGCCACATTTGGAAGTTGGTAGGGAGGGTCAAGAGCCACGTTGGAGCAAGGATCATGTTTACAAGCCCTGTGCTGTGGTTGGGTCGTATTGCATTCCTTCTCACCCCACCCTGGCAGTGAAGTTTAATGTCCATGTAATAAAGATTTTACCCAGCAGGTGGGAGTAATTACACACAGCTCATTTTTCTAGGCAGCAACTTTCTTTCAAACTTCTAATCCAAAAGAGCACAGTAGTAGATCCCACAGTGTTTCTGAACCCTGAATTTGCTAACCCACTCACCAATTCACAAAACACATATGGTTAATCATAACTCAAGAGTCTTGAGTTGACATTATAACTCAAATTTTGATGAGAGTAAGTGGCAAATATTTCCCATTTCATTACAATATCTGCTATACTCTCAGTTTTATTTTTTAGTTTTCTAAATTTCATTTACCTGGGGTAATTTTGTTCTTAGAAAATACTTTTTTCACATTTTTTTTTAGTCTAAAAATACAATGATTTTGCCATGAGTTGATATATCATCACTGTGTATTTTAGCCGAATATATATCCCTGCTTATGAAATAATAATACAACTGAATCCAAGTGAAACATTTACGGACAATCTCGCAAAATTGTGATGACCGATCTGTTTTGTTTTTTGTTTTTTGTTTTGGTCCAGATATGTTGGCAATTTTCAGGTATAGATTAGGTTGCCAGTATGCCATGATGATGGATAAAATATTTCCTGAGGTCCGATACTTCTTTCATATCAATTTCGAGACATGTGAATGTAGTTTATAAAGACAAACCTTGAAATCAGTAGCTTAAGTAAAACACTTCGCGTTTTGCTTCACTATGCTAAGGGAGAAGTGTATGCATATGTATTTTACTTTAATCAATTCATCTTACGTAATGTAATGAACAGAATTATTTTTATCTTTACTGGCACAATTTCTGAACCAATGCTATCACAGACACTGACTAGATGAGTAACAAATTCACTTTCTCTTCCTGAGCACGGAGCCAAACTCCGTTTTCCAGCCTCCTTAGACGTGGGTGTGGACCATGTGACTAATTCTGACCAATGGGATGTGAGCAGAAGGTGTGTGTCACTTCCAAACCAAAGCAGTTAAGAATGTGTGCATGTGGGTGTGTATGAGCACACGTGTCTTCTTTCACACTCTCATTCTGCCCACAGTATGCTGGTTTAATCGTGCTAGAGCGACCTTGAAGCAATATGTCATGACAGAGGAGCTGTCTTCTTCCATTACAGTTTAGGAGGAGAACAGATCCCTGAGTCACCTCTTGGAGGAGCAAAGCAACCCAGAACAACTGTGCTAGGATTTGAATCAACAAGATACAAGTTTTTGTTGTATTAAAACACTAAGATTTTGGGGTATTTTAACAACAGTTAGCATGCCCTGACTAAATTATAAAAATAATAAAGTGTTCTTTTTTTCAAATGTACAAGCTCTAGTACACCAACAAAATGCTTATACATTCGTAAAATGTGTTTATGTTGCATGCTATTTTTTATACAAGCAACAGATTATTTTTCATTTGAGGATGCTCTAATGTTATATATCTCCCACACTTAATTTTATAATTTCAGGGTTCGTGAGTGGCTCTTTTATTCTGTATATAGATACATATATATAGGCTTCTGGACCATTGAAGCCAGCTTGTATTACAGCCCTTAATTGATTCAGAGAGCCTCTGCCAAAGACTTCCCAATTTCTTATTGTTTTCTCGTTTATAATTTGCAATCATAATTAATCTAATGATTTGCCAATTTTAAATCATGTCAACTATTTGATTAGAAATATAATAATGTTTTAACCCTTTCTAAGGAAACAATGATTAATGAGGGACTAAGGAGTGGAGCTAGATTAGAACTCAGAACTCCAGAAATTCTATCCAGTGAATGAACCATGAGGCAAAGTTACATTTACTCTCTTAAGTCTTAATTTATGGTAAGAAACTAAAGACCTGGAATGCTAACTTCCCCCCTCAATGATGCTTAAAGATATCAGTGTGGTCTCATAGGGAAACAAAATGTGGATTTAATTATCTTTGGCTATATTTCAGGCTTTAACACTTGCAGCCATAACTTTCTCCATCTGTAGAGTGGGCATCATCTAAAATATCAATTTTCAAGGTGAGTCAGGAGCATCCTTAAGACACATGGTATTAATATACTGAAATACAGGTGTTCAAGTCCATAAATAGAGTTGAATTTTTCTTCAGCCTTTTAAAAAAGATTTTATTTATTTGAGAGAGAGAGAGCACACGTGTGAGCACCAGTTGGGGAAGGAGCAGAGGAAGAAACAGACTCCCCGCTGAGCAGGGAGCCTGCGGCACTGGGGCTCGATCCCAGGACCCTGGGATAATGACCCGAGCCGAAGGCAGATGCATAACCAACTAAGGCAGCTGCTTAACCTACTGAGCCACCCAGGCGCCCCTTCTTCAGGCTTTTCAACAGGATGTTAATAATTACCACACAAAGAACAGATGAGTCTCCATCTACTGTAATAGTGTTTGTAAATGAAGATGTTCTACAATATCTGTAAAATGTCTTGTTTTAAGACATTTTAATAATATGGACATAAGAAATTTAATTACAACCAAAAGCTGGCAAGATTAAAATCCCTTGCTCATAAAAGAAATCTCCTTAGTACTTCGGCATTAGCGCCAAACCAGACGTAGGGCCTTTTGCCTCCAGATATTTGGTTGAGTGTATATACATATATAGATGTCCTGAATGTGAAGATGTTACCTTATTTCACTTTATGGTTAAGGGCAAAGGCTCTGGAGTCAGGCGGAGTTCAAATCCCAGCCCCACAATTACTACTGGTGTGACCTTGAACATGTTTCTTAACGTCATTGACTCTCAGTTTCCTCATCTGAAGAATGAAGGTAAAGATAATGATTTATCTCATGAGTATTTGTGAGAATAAATGTAAACTATCTCTGGGGAAACAAGCCCCATTCCTGGACACACAGCAAGTGCTCACCAAATATGAGCTATTTTTATTATCCTTGATCTGCATATATGAATTGGTCCCTTTTATTCTTATCCCTTGAAATGAACCGAGCACTCCCACAGTTATTATCACACTCTTTCCCCACATTTGGCTCTCACAAGATGTCTCATAGGGGAAGAAATACATTCTCTTCATATGCCAGATTCATACACTTATTTATTTATCCCAAGATACTTCTTTGGACATTTAATAAGTCAGTAGAGAAAATGAATTCTACTATTGGGCTAGCTTGACTCAGAATATCTAATGTGTTAACCAAAACCATGGCTCTCCTATTACCACATTCCATTCCAACACATCATGAAAAAGTTGATCTCCAAAATACATATTATTTGAATAACAGTTGTAATATAGGGTGATTCATTCCATTATGATTACTAGGACTAGTATAATAAGATTACTGGGATTAATTTACCTCTTAACCAATACAATAAAGTAAGCCTTTTTGGCAAAGGACATTATTCAATGTGTTCAATTATTCTAATTATTACACATATTCTGTATTTTTCATCAAGCAGCTGTTTATTTAAACAAGACTGGGAATAATTTTAGAAGAAATAATTCTATTCCCATTTTCCACGGAACACCTTAATTTTTGTTAACCAATCAATGTACTTTAGAAGTTAAACAAAGATGGTAGTTCTACACAATTCTGGCTAAGCTACCAGTTTTGCTACTACTGATGACAATGCCGATAGAGAAGTGGTTGATCAGTTAGTGCTTTTACTGCTTAGTCAGCTCTAAAGTTGGTCCTGAGGAAGGCTTCTGGGTGTATTGGGCATTCTTTTCCTGACAATAGGGGTGACTCATGGCAGATGAAGTAGCAGTGGCTCTCTCTGGACCATGGCTAAGTAGAACTGCCCCCTGCCAAACTCTTTTGCAGGAGGAGTAGGGGGAAGGATACCTAGGGTACTAGTCTCAGATGGATTTAACCATCAGGATGGGTGTGACAGAGCCGCTTTTATCTGGGTTCAAACCCCAGTACCCTAATTGTGCTCTCCTCTCCACCCCCACCCTTAGCTCCCAACCGTTCCAGCAGGGCTGGTGTCTCACATGTGCTCCTTCCCCAAGTCTGTTATCTCAGGAATAACTGGAATGTTTGTATGTGTTCACCTAGGGAGAGGAGCACAGGTTCAGGGCTTATCTCTGATTGGCTTATTTTCTTTGAAGATCCATTCAGTGTAGTGTGTATGTGTGTATGTGTGTGTGGGGGGGGGGTGTGTGGGGGTGTTCTATTTTCTATTGTCCCAGTTTATTCTATTTTATGTAGGGAAACAAGTTTAATTTTGCTGGATAGCTTGTGATAACCAGTTTGAAGTGACCCCTGCTTTGAGATAAAGCATATGTATCATCTGAAATGGACAAAGAAGAAGATGACAAAAATATAATTATAACTTGAGAAAATTCCCATGGACAGGCTGACAGTTCCTTTACGCCCTTTCATCCCATTCCCTCATTCTTGGAAGTTAATACATGACACCTCCATAATAGATGCATAAAAAGAGTTTAAGTATATCCTGGGGATCAGAGCATCAGAAAGTTATTACCACTCTTAGGTCTGAAGGAGCAACCCACTGAGAACTGCAGCTATAAGAAGGGAGCATCCAATAGGAGCTGTGGCCTTCAGAAGAGAAATTGGCTACTGTCAACCATGTCCAGGCAAAAGGGGTTCATGGGGAAATGAATGCCTATAACTCTCTCCTTCCAGCCTACAAACTCCTGCTAAAGCCTCTCTTTGGCAAACCCAACTTGAAGATAGACAGCATGGGAGTCCTGTTGATGTGATCCATAGATGCCAACATCCCAGGACAAAGAGTTTGGTGGAGCCAGGTGGAAAGTGTATGAGAAAGAACAAGTAGAGAATGATCAGCATATAAACAGATTTTTTTTTTTTTAAGATTTTATTTATTTATTTGAGAGACAGAGATAGCAAGAGGGAGCCCAATGCAGGAGTCGATCTGAGGACTCCAGGATCATGACCTGAGCTGAAGGCAGATGCCAAACTGACTGAGCCACCCAGGTGCCCCCATAAAAAGATTTTTAAGAAACAAGCCATATACACTTCTGAATTCTAACTATAATTACCTTTCAAAGCACAGTTTAAGTCTTGGAAGCATTTCCTGGTGACTCTAGTTTTTACTGATTTCTCTCTTATTTGAATTTATAGCACTTATAGCTTGTCTTGGCATTTCTCTTTATACATATAAGGAAAGGAAATTATAATTTGAAATCTAAGGTATTACTTTCTGCAGCATATTGGGGCTTGGTTGGAGGCTATATTGATCAATAGTTATTTTGTATATAACAGTATTGTTCCTTAAAAACATTCACTCTATATCTTAGTACTTTTAAAAAAAATTCTCTGAGCTTCCTATCCCAGTGGGCATAATGCTCATTGACTTTATTCTTTTAACCCAAATTATTAATTGCCTTTAATGGGTCCAACCTTGCATGTGAGGGATGAAGATATAGCCTCTGAACTTTTTTTTTCATGCATTAATTTATTCTTTCATTCAACATTTTATTGTGTATTCTACTACATGTCAAATACTGTCTTAGGTACTGGGATTACAATGGTGACAGAAAAATAGACATTGTGTCATAGAGCTTACAATCTAATGAGGGAGAAACTATCCAAAACTTATTCAGAAAATGTAAATTATGACTATGTCAAGTGCAATAAAAACAAGGATACAGGGTGCTGTGAGAACATATAATAGAGAGAATTGATTTAGGGATATCAGAGAAGGCTTCTCTGATGACATGGTCATTAATGTGAACCCAGAAGAATAAGAGTTAACTAGCTGACTGCTAGACAGAGCAGTCTAATCACAGGGAATAGCAAGGCCTGTGTCTTCAAAGATAGGATAGCAACAAGTTAGGGGTGACCAGGAGACTGGGGGCAGAGGCAAGGGCTGGGAACTGCCTGCAGAGTAGGTCTTAATAATGATCCTGATCTTTATATTAAGAGCAATTGGGGGTGCCTGAGTGGCTCAGTAAGTTAAGCGTCTGCCTTCGGCTCAGGTTGTGATCCCAGGGTCCTGGGATCGAGTCCTGCATCGGGCTCCTTGCTCAATGGGGAGCCTGCTTCTCCCTCTCCCTCTGCCCCCCGCTTGTACTTGCTCTCTCTCTAATAAACAAATAAAAAATCTTGGGGCGCCTGGGTGACTTAGTTGGTTAAGCGACTGCCTTCGGCTCAGGTCATGATCCCAGGGTCCTGGGATCAAGCCCCATATTGGCTCCCTGCTCAGCAGGGAGCCTCTTTCTCCCTCTCCCTCTGCTGCAGTCCCCTGCTTGTGCTCTCCTGCTCTCTCTTTCTCTGTCAAATAAATAAATAAAATCTTTTTAAAAATCTTAAAAAAAAAAGAACAATGGGAAAGCCACTGGGGGGATAGACCATTTTTAGGTTAGGGGTGCCATGGTCAGATTTGCAATTCAAAATAATCATTTTGACTTCTGTGTGGATTAGAACAGGTGAGATGAAGGGAAATGGTAGCTTGGACTAGGATATAATGGGAGAGAGAAAGAGTAGTGATGTTCAATGACATGGGGACATAAAATCAATAAGAACTTGGTGAATCATTGGAAATGGAAGTAAGAAATATAAAACCAGTGATGAAGTTTCTATTTCACATTGGTAAAATGAGTGAGGAGCTAGTTCATCATTGAGATAGGAAATACCAGAATAGTATCAGATAAGATGGGATGGGGAGAACACAGTGACATACAATGTGCCATACTAAAGTAATAGAAAAGTTAAAACAACTTATATAAGAAGATATGATGGAAACAAGGAGAAGTGAGAATCATGGTCAATACAGTATTTTCTAATGTAACCAGAGCTAGAGACATTGCCCGTTGGTAGGACCACTGCCTTATTCCAGCTTTAGAAACTAATTAAATGTCTATAGATATAAAAGACTTACTGTTGATTTCTAAAGATAGTCCATTTAATGCAAGATCATTTAGTATCTATATGCCAGAAAAATATGGGGATATGTTCTTCTCCCTTTGCACTTGGAAAAATGGAAAGTTATGGCAGTTAATAACTCAGCCAAGGTTATATACTCTGAGTCAGCAGAAATATGAAGGAAAAAAATCAAGACTCAAAGAGCTGAAAGGAAATTTAGAGGTCATTTGACCTAGCTCCTATGTGACTTAAGAGTAGAATTTTTGTCAAGGTTTGACAGGTAGTTAGTAACAGAGTTGTAACTAGAACCCAGGTGTCTGGACTCAGTCTTGCATTGTTTTTTTCCACTTCAGCACATGAACTGAGTTTCAAGCTAATTCTCCATTGCTCAACAATTTGGCCTCTCCCAGTAGCCAAAAGAACCCCTTCTAAAAGCAGTGGACAGCAAAAAGTATTGTGGAGGAATTGAGGCCCAACTACATTGGGTGAAAATGTAAGCTGATGTGAACTCTGGCAAGTCTATGAGCAGCACATCTGAGAACAATTACAACTCCCTGCAATCTCAATGTCTTCATCTATAAAATGTGATAGTTGTGAATAATTATGTTCTTGCTCTATGGAATTATGGTTCTATGTATGATTCCCCCAACATCTAAATATCCTGGCTGGACTTGGGAAAATAACCCTACCTTTCGTTGTTTGGAATATGTTTCCTGATGAAAGGCGATATGTGCTGGTTTTTATCATTGAACATATTTTCATGTTTAAACTCCAGAGAAAGTGAGAAGAAAGCATAAAACAGGAAGCATCTGTATTT
The DNA here is from genome assembly GCF_964656455.1 of Halichoerus grypus. NCBI lineage: Eukaryota > Metazoa > Chordata > Mammalia > Carnivora > Phocidae > Halichoerus > Halichoerus grypus. The sequence continues at coordinate 179,167,598 of NC_135714.1, forward strand.
TTAACTGGCAGAGAAAGTGGAATTTGATGTGACTTCAACATTTTTTACTGCCTTATATTAACAGATGGCTAGAATTCAAAAAGTACTTTTCATAATAAAATGGGTGGAAACTGGTAAGAAGACCTTGCTGAGGAAGGAAACAAGAAAGAAGGAAGGGAGGGAGGGAGGGAGAGAGAGAGGGAGAAAGGAAGGATGGGTAGAAGGAAGGAAGGATGGGAGGGAAAGGGAGAAAAGCAGGAAGCATACAAAAACCATCAAGTATTTCTAAGATATCACTGGAGGCAAAGGAGGGGGGAGGGAGGGATGAGAGAGACGGAAGAAGAAGGAAGGGAGGGAAGATCGAGGGGGAGGCAGAAAGGAGGGCAAGAGAAGGACTGTAAAATTGCACTGTCTTTCCTCAGTATGGTCTAGAGCTAGCTGATCCACTTGGAAGTTGTGATTCTTCTACTGTTTGTTGATTGGGCTGTCTAAATGATGCAGACTTCCATTAGCCTCATCAGAAAGGTGAAGCAGCCAAGAGAGAATGAGAACCAAGTTTCAGATGAACCAAACTTCACCAAAGAACATACTTGCTGTTTGCCCAAAAGCATACCCTCAAGAGGACTTGGTCCCAACACCTGGATTGAAGCAGATAACCATTTCTAGCTGCTTATCTTGGAAGGAAGCTCAGCAGCTTCTTGGAAGAAGCTAAACACATAATCCTTAGAACTGAACTGTTAGTAAGTCCTTCCATCCCACTTTTCAGGTCTTCTAGTTCCTGTGCTTACTTAGATTTCTTTTGATATCCAACAAAGAATACTACTATCACTTTCTTCCTTAGACTTCGAAGTTTTCCAACCTTAAGGCTTTCTGAGATGTCAGACGTGCATGAGAATTCAGATCCAAGTAAGATTCTTTTATAGCTTTTTCACTGGAATGCTTGACTTAAAAAACAAGTTTTATGTAAGCTTTTGCTTCTGACAAGAGAATTTCAGGGAGTTTCTGGTTGGCATATGCCTAACCCTTTTTATTGCACACCTTCAAGTAGGAGTAGTAACGTCAGCTGGTAGACCATGGAGACATGAATTTGCTCTCCTCTCATTTTCTTCCTCAATAGCACAACGTGGTATTCACCTTTTCTCTTCCTTCCCTTTCTTTCTGTACTTAGCCTTCCTTCTCTTCATAAAAGAGTCCGTCTAGGGCAGGTCAGGAAGGGGGAGGCTGTTGGTAGTGAGGGACGATGTGAGCCATAAAGGATGTGTACATCCTGGTGTTTCTTCTGCCTCTGCCTCTGGAGCAGGCTATGAGTTTGGCCCTGCTCCGTCCCCTAACCGCCCCCCCCCATCTCTTGCCACCCTCTCCTTCCAGACCTCACACAACAGTTCCACCTATATCTCTGACCACTTGGAAGAAGTCCCCAAAATGCTAATCTCACCTGAGTCTTACTTCAAACCTTTGTCTATGCAGGGCTAGCATTTCTCTGCACTTTGCCCCTTTCATCACAGGATCTAAGAGAAAGTGCCAGAGATTGCTTCACACTTCACTGGCTTCTCATTGCTGCTGATGGATTCATTCTTTTATTCTAAAGAGTAGAAAGTCCCTCCCAGTGGACAGTGAAGGGACACCCTGGCTTAAAAGCAACCAGTTGAGACATTTGATTAGAAAGCAGGCTGGTCCTTGTCGGAACTAAGATTAAAAAAACAAAACAGGGGCACCTGGGTGGCTCAGTCGTTAAGTGTCTGCCTTCGGCTCAGGTCATGATCCCAGAGTCCTGGGATCGAGCCCCGCATCGGGCTCCCTGCTCAGCAGGAAGCTTGCTTCTCCCTCTCCCACTCCCCCTGCTTGTGTTCCCCCTCTTGCTGTCTCTCTCGGTCAAATAAATAAATAAAAATCTTACTCCCCCCCCAAAAAACACTTCTGCCACATTGTAGATTCCACCGAATTTTTAGAATTGGGGGAAACCCCTGGCTTTCACTCTTATCCACATGGCAGATGAAGAATCCCTTTTCTTATTAAGCACCTGAAACCAAAATACTGTATGCCTTCTCCCAAAGAATTACTGCTCTACATGGTGTTTATTCTTCTCTACCTTTGGGCTTCTTAACTTGGATATATTTGAGTGGGTTCCCCTACCCCCTTCAAATTTCACACCAATTTTTGTGTGCATGTATATATATATATCATAGCAGGTGAATTTACTTAGATGGGGGTTCATGGCTTTTTATCTGATTAAAAAAACATTTGATCTAAGAGTAGATAAGCAAACATGCCTTCTAGATTAATTAGTGCTATGTGCTTTTTGCAGGCTGACCTTAACCCATTCAACGCCCACTCTTTGGGACAATTGCTTCTGGATCCCCAACAGCTCACTGAAAATCAACTTGTGAAACAGTATCTTTTTTTTTTTTAAGATTTTATTTATTTATTTGACAGATAAAGACATAGCGAGAGAGGGAACACAAGCACTGGGAGTGCGAGAGGGAGAAGCAGGCTTCCCGTGGAGCAGGGAGCCCGAGGTGGGGCTTGATCCCAGGACCCTGGAACCATGACCTGAGCCAAAGGCCGACACTTAATGACTGAGCCACCCAGGTGCCCCAACAGTATCTTCTCATAAAATGAAGACTGACTTTATTACTGGAAAAGGTCTTGTATAATTGATGTGTGGACTACATGCAGCAAAGTAGTTTACTATTTAAAGAAATCTGATGGGAAATTATTCCATAATCATTGATCATCCCCTATATTATCTGAGTTATGAGTATGAATTAAATGTCCTTAGAGCAGAGTACTTACAAATAACTAAAACTAGGGTTTTGAGTCTTTTTTCAAACATGTTTCTTTTATCCGTTATCTTTAAAAATAAAAGTTAAACTTGGAATATGTGACAATCAGGGTTTCTTCAAATAGAAGGGCTGCCAGTCTTCCCTCCTGCTTGTTAATCTCTATCACCAACACCCAAAGTGAAGAGCTATTTCCCTATAAAGACCATGACTATGAGAAAATAGCATTCCCTTTTTATTCAGCAACTGTTCTCACTGATGGAATATCAGAATATCACATGAAAAATTAAGATTGCTATAGTGCAAAAAGTCATTTGAATATACCTGTGGAGTTCTCTGGATACAAAATAAATAGCTAAATTACAAATAATTGGCATCTTATTTTTAAATTTTGTTGCATTTTATGTCGCTCACTGATCAGGCATTTATAAATTGGGTGAGAAATTTTCATTTCTACCCCCTCTTCCCTCCTCCAGTGAAAAGCTCCCACTTTCCTCACTGGAATACTGCAGAGGGCTGCATAGAGAAGGGCTTTGCTGATGATCTCTGAAATCCTTTTTGACAGTGAAATTCTATGAACATCATCCAAAGGCACTGGGCCTCACAGGTGAAATATTAATGTTTGGGGCCTGAGGAGAAACCTTGGCTCCAGATCTGCCCCTGTTCTTTCAGCTCATACTGGCTGTTGACATGTCCTCTTGCCCAAATTTTTAATTCCAGCTGCTTCATTTGGCTCTCTCCCTTCACTTCTTGCCCACATGCCCCGCACATAGGTTTCTGATCCTCATTGCTCTCATTTACTCTTGAAGCCGTGCTTCCTAGGATCTAACTTGTTGGAGGTTCTGGTGCCTTCCACTGGGCTGCTCTTGATGCAGCTCTAATCTATGCCTGACCCTACTTTACCTCAACCCCAGATGTGCTTTCCTGATTCAGACCTTCTTCTGGCTTGCAGAATCATGTAGCAATAGTCCTTTATTCTGGGAGGTCATTTTGTTTTACTCCGTGTTACTTCATTTCTTTTGATATTTTTTTCCTTCCTTCCTTTCCTTCCTTCCTTCCTTCCCTTTCCTTCCTTCCTTCCTTTTCCTTTCTCCCTTCCTTTTCTTTCCTTTCTTCTTTCCTTTCTCTCTTTCTTTCTTTCTTTCCTTCCTTCCTTTCTTTCCTTCTTTCTTTCTTTCTCTCTCTCTCTCTTTCTTTCTTTCCTTCCTTCCTTCCTTCCTTCCTTTCTTTCTTTTCTCCTTTCAAACAATAGCCTGATTCTTAGCTCCTCTGTTCAGGCCTTTTGCTTTCTTTTGGCCTTCCACTCAGACCATTTTCAACAACTTCCATCCAGGTAGCCTCCAGACATGGCAAGAAATAAGAAAACTGCCTAATCTCTAATTCCTAGAAATCTCTGTGGGCTATGAACATGCCGTTTTTTCCTGGTAACTGGGTCTTGTGAAGCTCCTGGTAGGTATAACTTTTTTCTTTACCAGCTGTCTTGCCTCTAGTTTATAATGGACTGCATTTCATAGAGATACCCCTTAGTGATGACATCTCTTCCCAAGAAATCCCTAACTTATTTTATCTTTTTCTGGCCATCATTCCAGTTCACAGCTGAAAAGATAACAAAGATAACACAACACAGCCCGTCTTCTTTGTTGATGCAAGTGCTGACAGTTGGTTGACAAATACTGGAACCTTAAGTAGATTAAAAATTCATACCTGGTTTATGGCCACCAGGAAACAGGATAATTTGCAACAGGATAATTTAGATAATAAATAGGGGATAATTTGCAATAAATAGAGGAAGAAGGATACTACTTTATTGACACTTTTCACTTTTATTTGAATATGGGCTGAAATTGAAGTTCTAGTCCCCTGATAGCTTCAAAGGCACTAAGATGCTAAGGAGCCTATAGACCAAGCTTCCTTTTCCTTTGCCATGCGTACTCTCAGCAGAAGTTTTCAAATTAAAATGTGTTTTCTCCACTGAATTGTGGCATCTGTTGCTCTGTAAGGCTTTCAACCTTTTGTTCTTTTCCTTTGTGTACATAAAAATGAATAAAAATGCAGTTTGTAAATGCTGTGTAGCCTTTGTTGCTTCACATTATTTTCATTAATTTGATTGTCTTTTGAGACTTATGGTTGACATATATGAATGCTTTCTTTTAAGCAAATTGATATGGTAATAAAGCATCTGAATACATTCAATCAATACATATTTAAGAATGATTTTTTAAAAATTCCAGATCTTGCTGGTACTGCCAAGAAAATCAGTTTTAGTGGATGAAAGAATTTTAAAGCTGAACTCTGTATTGATCAGTCCTTTCCCTTAGTATTCCCCTTGCATTTTATGTTTCCAAAGAGCATATAACCATCCATCAGGTTTTTTAATGTCAAAGTGGCAGGCAAAATATATGGCCAAACTCCATTTTCCAAATTGGGACACTGAAATCTAAGAAAGGTGAGTTTCTTCTCCAAAGCTAGCACCACCAACTGAAGGAAACAGTTTTACTTTTTTTTTTTTTTTTTTTTTTTAAAGACTTGAGATAATTATATGAAGTCCCTGCCCTATAGAGGCCACTTTATCTTATTCTTTCTTTTTCCCTAAAATCAACAGCTATGTCTTCTGTACTATCCTCTATGGAGATAAAAAAGAATCCTCTTTCCTCAAGGACTTTAACCCTATTTTTAAAGAAAACACATACACCCATAATAAAATATGTAACCTCCAAGGGAATTTGTATTAGATGACCTGTCCAGCATTTTGGACAAGCTTTAGGCTGAAGTGACTGGGGAGGTTGCACACTGAAGCTGATTAATTTCCTGAGGGTGGGAGCATCATTCCAGAATCGGAGGTACCCAGGAGCAAGGTCTAGCCACTCCAGAGTGAGCATGCTTCATTAAGAAGACAATGAAGAGACCAAGTAGGATGGAAAAAAAAAAATTCAAGCAGAGGAAATTCTGCACTTATTATAACTTTGGGAATTAAGCATAAAATAGGTGGCAGAGTTCTGAGAAGAGTACAGTCTGGGCTTCTTAAAGGCTGAGCCGAATCTTCATCTCTATAATCCCTTGCACAAGTTTATACAATGCTTTGAAGAGTAATCGAAAAGGTAGAGTGACAAAAATCCTCTTCTTAAGAAGCAGGAAAATTTTTATTATCCCCACTTTGAGGAGGAGAAAACTGAAGCTCCTGATGATAACTTACCCAAGTCCACACAACTAGTAAACTCGGATCAGCTTCAAACCCCCAAATATTTATTTTCTCAAAGTCTTTCCTCTTAATGGTTTGACTACAACACATAGCTGCTGGGTGATAGTAGCCCAACTGTAGAACAAGAGAGGTGGTCCAGACTGTGATCTTGGGAGCCTTCATGGGTTTCCAACTCCATGACTTAATTGTCATAAAGACCTAGACAAATCACTTAATAAATCCACATCTGAGTTTCCCTATCTACGAGTGTAAGTTGAAAACAATTGAAATTAAGAACACTCACCTCCTGGAGTGCTGTGAAGAATCAATGAAATGGTATCTCTCTGGCACCAAGAGGATAAATGTTCCCCAAATTTTAGTTCTTCCTTTCTTCCTCATGTTATCCACCTCCAATATTGACATGAATAATCGACTATACTACTCCCAACAGTGGTCACATGGCTTGGCCTTACTTCCAAAATGATTCAACAGTGACTGAAAGTCTTTCTAAATTAACTGAGGGGGTTAGTAAGGCAATCTGTATGAAATTCTCTTTAGGGGCTTTGCGGTAGTGGGGAGAGTCTGATATTTATAGCTAAATTCTACCTCTGCCACTTCTTCAATGTGTTATGGTTATGACATATTGCTTAGTGCTTAGACCTTGGGGTCTGACTGATTTAAATCCTGGTTCTACTTTCCTAGCTGTCTCTGCCAGGATAAATTACTTAATCTGGCTCTGCCTCAGTTTCCTCATCTCTGAAATGTTATTAATAGTAAATAGGAATAGTGAAATATTAACAGTATCATAGGCCTGTTGTGAGGTTTAAATGAGTTAATGTACCTGGAGCACCTGGGTGGCTCAGTCAGTTGGGCATCTTACTCTTGATTTTGGCTCAGGTTATGATCTCAGGGTCATGACATTGATCCCTGCATGAGGCTCTGCACTGGGCATGGAGCCTGCTTAAGATTCTTTCTCTCCCTCTCCCTCTTCCCCTTCCCCCGCCCTTCAATAAATAAATAAATAAATAAATAAATAAATAAGTTAATGCAACCAAGGCACTAGGCACATGTATTCAAGAGATTTGAGGGCACCTGTTTGGCTCATTCAGTTAGACGTCTGCCTTCAGCTCAGGTCATGATCCCAGGACCCTGGGATCAAGTCCCACGTCAAGCTCCCTGCTCTGCAAGGAGTCTGCTTCTCCCTCTGCCCCTCCTCCCACTTGTTCTCTCAATCTCTCTTTCTCTCTCTCAAATAAATAAATAAAATCTTTAAAAAAAGGAATTTGAGCAGCTACTGTTATTTATTATTATTATTATGATTATCATCATCTTGGTTCACAATAACCAAAATAACTTTGTTTTTCATATTTACAAAAGACTGCCACATGCACTTGTTCATTTGAACACTATGTTTACCCAGAGAGAATGGTAGGGTAATGGTTATTATCCCTATTTCATAATAGTTTTTTTTTTTTAAGCAGAGTACATTATCTACTACTAAAAATTTTTAAACAATATGGAAAAATTCAAATAAAAAGTAAAGATAATGCTGAATCCCACCACCTATAGTAAACCACACTTGGCCCTTTGAACACGCCTCCATGCATCTGTTTCTTCACAATATATGTAGGCAGATGTATTAATGTGACAGATGGGGTCATGTTCAGTGTTCATTTCACAAGCATTAATTGGACACCAAGCTTACATTTAGGAATACTGGTGAAGTTGGAGGGAAGTGGATGATTTGAAAGACATTTAGAGATAAAAGGCTTCATGATGGATTAGATATGAGAGATGAGAAAGATTAGGGGACAGAGATAATGTATGGGTTTTGTGTATATAATAAGATTGGTGGGTAGAGAATTTCTTTGATAAGGAGCACTCAACTCTGATAATTTTTACTTGTTAATATGCTATGATAATTGTCCATGCCAATCAATATACCCATACATTCTCATTTTTAATGACCACATAGTATTTCAGTATATGCATAGTTTTTATATGTAATTTAGTTAACTATTCTTATATTGATAAACATTTAGGTTGTTTCCATCTTTTTCACAATTTTCAATAAGGCTACAGTGAATACCTTCATAAAGACATTTGGCTGCACTTACTCAATTACCTTCTTAGGATAAATTCCAGGAAGGGGAAATTGCATGGCCAATGGGTATCACAATATACATTTTGGCACATATTGCCAAGTTACCCTCTACGAAAGCTGCACAAGTGTAAGCTTACATCAACAGAACAGGAGAGTGCCCATCTATCAATCTACGGATACTAAGGTATCAACGATCTTTTAAAATTTTTCCTTTAATATTCCCATTTAAAAATAGAACAGGTGACAGAGATTCAGAGAGGTTAAATAATTTGTGTTATGTCACGCAGCTAGTGTAGTGAAGCTGGAGAGAAAATTCCATTTTCCCATCAGCCCAAAGCTTGCTTTGCTTCATTTATAATTTTTAAACATTATCTCTCAAAAAGCCAAAGAAAGTAAACAAAACAAAAACAAAAGTCTAAACTCTTCACAGATAGCATGTCTTAGGTCTTAGCCTTACTCCTGAGGATTAAAAAGAAATAACTCAGGTGTGCTGAGTTCTTCAACAGAGTAGAATGATGTTTAAGGGACAGCTCGGAAAGTTTTCCTGATCAAAAATTTCTTCTCTGGGTCTTTGCACTAAAAACTATCAAGAAATTTATATTTTATACATCTAAAACATTATACATTATACATCTAAAATTCTCTTTAAAATACAAATCATTCCTGGTTATGATGGCAAGCATATCAGAATCATTGGCAGTGTGAATTTAACAAATTGATCACCTTCAGAGCCCCGAAGAAATGAAGCTGACTACATGTTAGTTTTGAGGTGGAAAAAGTCAGCCCCAGAAAGGTGAGGTGGGAGAATACTCTTTTAAAGGAAACTCCACTTATTTCATAATAGAGCACACAGTCTGTCAAGCACTCTAGAATGTTCAATACAATTTAGTCACTTCCTCAAATGAGATTCAAATTCTGCACGAAAGATCTGAAAAATGTCAGTCACCAGTGCCCCAATTCTATGAATTTCCTGACATCCCCTCCCCCATACAGTCCCTTGCCCCCATATACACAAATACTTCTCACTGAAGAGAATAATGCACCCAGGGCCACTTCCTGTAAGAATTGCAACATGGATGTTCTAAAGGAGACAGCAGTGGCTGGTGCTGACTGGGCTCTGGGTCTCATGAGATCACATGTTTCCTTTCTTTGGGGACCAACAAATCTGTCTGGCCCACCCACTACGCTCCAGCCAAATTCTTGCCAGAAAAAGGGAGGAAGAGGTCTAAAAGTAAAGTACAGGGGGAGAGAAGGAAATTACTGTTTACCTTTCTATATACACCACACATCTTGCTAGGCATATAATTCTCTTACAAAATTCTCATGATAATTTCTCAGTCTCCTATCCACCCCCCCTTTCTTTGCCACATACTTTTTATGGTGTTTTTCTTTTCTCAGCCAGTTTTTTAGAGAAATTAAAAGTTCTTCTACACAACTTTAAAGCTTACTTCAACTAACTTGATGGAAGAAGCATCAAATGACATTGTTTTCCAGAAAACAAATAAATGGTAAGATTGACAACAAACTTTTCTGTAAAAAAAAAAAAAAAATGTTTCCACCAAATCATGAAGCTTAAGCATGCCTTTCACCAGTCCTTTGCTAGTGGTGCCAAACAATGAAGATTCAAGGAATGATTAATTTCCTGATGAATTAAAGGTTTCAAAATTTTTGTGGCAATCTTCCTGAGGGAAAATCTTTCTAACATATATATGTCTGTATTACTGACAGTCTGATAAACCTTGGGTTTACTATTGTGAATATTATTTTTAATGCAGATAAGGAGGATTCAGGAGACCAGACCTAATTCCATGATATACTTTGAAATCTAAGATTATGATTAAGCCTCATTTGAGTTTTGTCAAAGGCTTTTCCCTAAGGGAAGTGAAACCATCAAAGCTAGTCAGTAGGGAATTATGCTTCATTTCTGAACTGAGTACTGGACTTGGGGAACAAAAATTTAGATTCAAGATTAATTGGAATTGTGTTAATATGTATTTATGGGAAACATAATTCTTACATGTTTATATGAATGCCTGATTTTGAAGAAAAAAAAATTTCAGCAGCATAAACTGTTATTCAGCCTATTAAGGCAGAGAAAAATAGAAGTAAATACTTAGTAGGTTCTCATTCAAGTATCCCAGAAAACAAGAAAGCAATTTGTTTCCCTTTGTTTTTTGTGTTTTCTTTTAATCTTTTTTCTGGAAAGTCTCTACTTGTACCTTTCTGGGCCAGTCATTAGATATAACAAAAAGCAGGGTAGAAGGAAAGTTTGGGGCTTTGATTGAATTTGGTCATGTCTAAACCTTGGAATTTTCCACCTGGTTGGCTAAGCGAAGTGTCTCCATGAAGAGGCTATAAAATCCCAGTCAGACAGGCGATTGGCAGCCTTACTCTGCTACCACTGACATGCCAACAGAGGAGAGAAATGGAAGATGGAACAATGGAAATCAGTGTGAACAAGGGCAGTACTTTTCACTCAAACTTGAAATTCTGTTTCAAAAACTGACACATATACATACGAGCATCAAAACCTAATAATAAACTTAGAAAGTAGAACTGAGGAAAGAAAATAGGCAACATGGAATACAGTGGTCATCTAAGAATCTTCTATAATTATTATATTATTTTCAGTTGTGATTATGAACCTATGTACAGTGTAATACTCTTATTTTAGCAGGCATCTTGTTGGATCGATCCCAGCTTGGCATTTTTAGCCAGCTCCTGCTGTATCAGATGTGGTACAGAACATTCTGGACAAAGTCTTGGCCCCCCAGTGTGTGAGCCCCAAGAAGAATGTCCCAGGTCCCAGGACCATTTGTGGTCTGGGAACTCAAGTGCTTTCAAGAACATTCTACTAGAGATATAATTACTACTATTTTAATAGAAAAAATGAAAAGGGAGAAAATATAAGAAGAGAACCTATAGTAACTTGACTTTTTGTTTCCCAACATATGATAAAATCTCATACCTGAACTAATAAGCAATTTCAACCTAGCTGAAAGTCAAATATCTTTTACACCTTTACTATAATTCAATTTAAAAAATATTCATTGTATATTCAGAAGATAGTATTTAGGACACACAAATATAAACAAACACAGATGCTCAGGGAATAATAATGTGGCATGTGCATGCATGCATGAATGTGTGTTTCAATGGGTATGATCTGTTGACTTGGGAAAAGAGAAGGCAACTGCAGTGTGTATGGAATGCTGTGGAGTATAAATTTTAGGCAGTGACCAGGGTCAAGTAATCACTCTAACTGTTCCTCACATTTCATCACATTGTCCGTGTTGACCCAGAGAAGTCCCTTGAGAAACATTATTGTCCAGTATTTGATGTAGAACCCAGTCTTGCCACTGCAATTCATTTCAACTCAATGAGGTGCTGAGAGCCTGGTATGTGTTAGGCATAGTGGAAATACTGGGGAATAGCAGTAAATCAGGCAAATATGGCCCCTGCCTCCATGGAGCTTATAATCTGAGGAAGAACAGGCATTTCTTGTATGTTTCCATTATTCTAGCTGTTAATGCAAGCTATATAAGTACAGAATAATCCAGCACGGAGAGAGTTTAAGTCTTAACTGACTCTGATTTATTCATATACCATATGTTATATGATTAGTATAAAACTCCAGGAACATTAGAACAGAGGTAACTCCTTTTGAAAACAAAGAAATATTTCCTCCTAAAAAGCGATAGCAGCTTGGACTCTAGACTTGGACCATCTGTTCTGTGATCTGCCTAATCAGAGGCAGTAGTAGGCAAGTCACATGGCATCCATTGTCCCAAATCTGGCTGAGGCTGCAACTTAGAGGCCAGTAGACCAATTGACTCAGCTACTGACTGAGATCTGAAAGTCCACACATCATGCATGATAGTAAGTTACCTCTGTCTGGGGCCTTAATGATATGACAAAGAAAGTAACATGGCTTTGGTTTGTTTCATATATTCCATACTAAACTCTTAAGATATATATAGAATTTTGTTTTAAGCCTAAGATAGATGTAAATATATGTTTGGAAACCTGATCCATATTTTAACACATGCCTGATATAATTCTGTATTGTGCATATGTGTTAGCTCTATTTTAAAAACATTTATTTCTTTCTCAGAGGCCAAATTCTCATATTATCTCTTTGGTTTACTGAATAATTTATAAGTGCAAGCAAAAAAAAAAAAAACACAGAAAACAAAACAAAACAAAAAACAACCAAGATTTTCTTTTGCTCTGTGCTACAATACCGTGTGTAGGGGGAAAAATGCTAAGTGGTTCTCAATAGCATTTAATCCTCTGGCCTCTTCCAATTTGCTAAGCAGATTTTCTCCAGACCAGTAGCTAGCATTCCTCAGCCAGGAAAGAGAAATTCTCTCTACTAAACATGTGTTTAGAAATCTGATGCTTGTAGATTTGACCTATTTGTGGTCTCTGAAGGTCAATGACACATGAGAGAAGGAATGATCATGCTTAATATTGATTTTCAAAAGCCAAGTACTCTGAAGGGCTCTTTAGAGAGATTATACAGCCTAGGAAGTCTAAGAATTAACACAGCAAAGCTATCAACCCTTACACCACAAGGATAGCCAATTCACCCTATCTCCCATGATTAGAAATAATAAACAAGCAGGATAATATATACACATTCAAGATCCCTTCATCATGTTCTGGCAATGGTCATTAGGACTTCAACATGATAAGATGATCTGGTCAAACAGACCTACGGGATATCCATCCCCTTTCAGTTCAAAGAATGCCTGAGGTCAGTCAACATGAGGCTTCTGAGGGGTTAGGCGCAAGAAAGTTCTAAGTTTCTTTACATTAAACTTTGTTTTCATGCAGTGCAAATAGACACCTAATAGCTGGTTTGATCCCCTGCCCAGGAAACTGATGGAATAGGACAACCACTTTCAGGGATGGCAACATAGTCCAGAGACTTCATGCAGAGCCAAAGATTACTAGCAAAACTCCAGCAGTAGGAATTTCCCTCAGATTTTTTTTTCAACGTTGAGAAAATTAGCCATCCTTTATTTTCAAATTGGAAAAGCAAAGAGTTCTATTAGCTGGAGTTATAAAAGTTTCTTGTTTGTTATGAAGCACTTCTCGAGCTGGGCAAGATTTTGGCCCAAGTCTTCATGGAACAAATGAAATGTTTACGCTGATCTTTAGCCAGGAGACACAGTTGTCAATATTCAGTGATTAGTGGAAAAGTTATGAATAGTTTGGATATGTGGGTATATATTCATATAGACATTATATGTATGCTGAATTTAAGCAACTATCTCATATCTGACATTTTATATCTGTAGACATAAACTGGATAAATGATTCCATCAAAAGGGACCATTACAAAAAGTTTCCCTGGTCACAATTTCCCCTTCAGAAATAAAAGAAAGAGGAGAAACATGGTTTATGTCTCTTAAAGGTATTAGTAGTTCTTAATGAAAAATATTAGCTAACTTATGTTAACATTTCTGATGTTAACAATGACGGGGAGTTACAGGAAAGTCTATATTGAGTCTGAATTCCTCTGTCATATACAATGTCTACTTTATCTCCCCTTGGTAGCTTGTTGTTCTCCTGGTACCACATTCCTAGACCATGCCTTAGAATGGTCCACTGACCTTCCTGAGTCCCTATTTTACTTATTTACCAATCAATCCACCACTACGTATTTTTGACCCCTCTGTGAAGTTTCTTAAGGATTACATGAGAAGCAAAATACAGGTTTCCTGTTCTGAAAGAGTTTAAGATATTAATTAGATGTGCTCAATTAACACCAAGGACCAGAATGAAATAATTGACAAAGAAAGAGAGAGAGATAGAAGATGCATAAACTCAAAGGCTCATAGGAACAGAAGTTCAAACTGACTTAAGAAAAAAGAGATGTGGGGCTGACCAGAAGTCAATGGAGGTGGAGGTAATGGCGTCCAGTGGTGCTTGGAAGTGCTTGATCATCTAGAAAGGAAAGGAAGAGCATTTCAGGATCTGAGAACAACATGAGCAATGAAGAGAAACTGGGGGTGACAGGAAAGATGTCTGCCTGCCAGAGAGAGAGGACTTATACTATAGAGCAGGAAAAATAAAGTTAGTCGGGAAGGATTCAGATGATCGTAGGGTGATCAATAATCAATGATCATAGGATCACTGGGTGTTGGTTGAGTCTTTGCAAGAAGGAAAACAAATGAAACACCACTGCTTGGCAACATCACAAACATTAAATAGACATCTCAGTATGGATGACAGAAATCCATCTACATGAAGGATTGCCCTGACCTTCACGGCTGTTGATACAAATTCCAGAATTGTGGTGTTCAGGTAATTCCTTTCTGACGCAAGGGAATATTTCCTGACAGGAACAGCTATCCGCCCTTGGTCCCTGAGGCACTTACCAGCTGAGTCAGTGCGCCATGCAGATAGAGAAACATTACTATTCTACTGCATTAAGGGCCATGAAACTTACAGCTACTGCATCCTAGAGGCCATGAAGTAATGCATCTTGGCTACAAACAAATGCAAATACCTCGGACAGGACAAATTAGAACCGTCTCTTAGAAGATACTTACTACCCCCAAAGTAAGCTACAGAATTCTTATTGCCAAGACTTCATCATGCATTATCCATATGGCATAAATATGCATTCTCATCTTGCTATTTGCAACTCTTACCTTTTTAAAGCTAAGTGTACACATTTGTATACTTCCAAAAAAACCCCCTTGATGTACATATTAACATGCCTACTATAACTGGCCCCTACATTTTATAAAAAGCATACCTCATATATTTCTATAATCTGTACACATGTGACAGTGATATTTCTTTTTTACACTTATTACTTTGTCAGAGGCCAAAGACTCATAATATCTCACTTCTTTTCATGATAATTTATGATTTGTCAAGTAAAACATGAGTTATTTTCCATTTTTGTTTCATGACTGTGCAAAGAGAAGAAATTACTTGGTGGTTCTCTCTTCCATTCCATTCTCTGTCACCTACCAGTTCATTAAACAGATTTCTGCCCCAGGCTCTTTCAGGCTGACAGCTAAAACCCCTGGGGAGTAGGAGGGGAAGGGTAGGGGTCAGTAAGACTTTCCTCAGAGACATTTATATTTGACCTTGAATGATGAGTATAATTTCATCAGGTGGAAATGGGCATAGCAGAAGGAACATTTTATCCCAAGACACAGAATTATGAGAGAGGGCTATGTTCTAGAAAACTCAACTCTTTGGGTATGCCTAGAGACTGAATGAGTGGGGAAAGGGGAAAGATGGGGTCGGAATGGTTGCTTGAGATCAAAATATTAAGTATTCTTTTAACCATGCTAAAGGCAAAATGTTTAGTTTTAGTTTAGTTTTGCTCTTTTGAAAAAGTGCCTGACTGAAGTTTAAGGAAGGAAATAAGATAAAGAAAAATGGGTTCAACCATCTTACATTAAAAATTGTTGTGAGTCTCCCACCAGGCATGACCCTGGAGCTTGCTGGTGCTCTGAGCCAACAGAATCATGCGTACCAGTGGGCCATCGTTACTGATTCAGACCTGGAGAAGGGTGAAAGCTGTGTTGTGATTGACATGAAATCCTAAAACTTGCATTTTATGAGGAAAATGCTTTGCTTGTATTCCCCTGCCTTAGGGACCCCATGCTGAGCTTTAGATGTGTGTCTTTTTTGGGTGTTGGGCTTAAATGAGGACCCCCATAGAGAGTGCAGACACATTCGGTCCTCAGAGCAACAATTATACATTCTATTTATTCCATTGGTACATTGCCCCTGAAGCTTACATCCACTGACTATTGTCATAACTGATGCTAGTGGCTACTGTCAGGCTCTGCCAAGTGAGGCGTAGTTGCTGAACATGAAGAAGAGACAAGCAAGGGGTGGGAGGAAAGAGGACTTTAAAGGAGGTTTCTGGACCTTCTCTCTCTTCAAAAAGGACACTGGACATTCTTCCACAATATTAAAAGTCTCTACTGTCTACTTCTAGATCCTTCAAATTGAAAGAACCCCAGCAAACACAGGATCCATTTTAGGTGTCCAAAAAACCTAAGAAAACTTCAGTATTAATATAAAGTTGCTTCTGGCAAAAGAACTGCATACAAAATACACACTTAAGAGTGAGTGAGAGGATTCAGACTAGAATGGAATAAATACTTACTGGCCTGCAGCAGCATGGAGTCTTTCAGAAGGCAAGGAAAGCAATTTTCTGATACCCAAATGGGAGACAGCCAACCAGAATTTGGGAGATGAAGATGCCTATGTATATCAGGGGCTACCATGGTAAGAGGAAGTATAGCAGAGGAAGTAAAACCTAGAAGCAGAGACTGGATTTGTGCATGGCTCTCCCTCTGCACAACTCTCTGTAGATTAAACAGATTGCCAAGTATTTGGAATCTCTCAGTCCATTATATATGCATGCAAGTGTGCATACATGCAGAGACAATATCATTTCCACTAAACTGCTTTACAGACAAATATCTTCTTAACTGCTCTATAGGGATAATATCCTTGTATTATAAAGAGAGAAACTAGCAGCCAAGTGGTAAAGGAACTTCTCTCAATTCAATTAAAAATTTATGATATAACCTCAGGGTGATGTGATTGAGCCTTGCGTTGGGCTCCACAGGGAGTCTGCTTGAGTTTCTCTCCCTCTGCCCCTACCTCCACTCGTGCTTGCTTTCACTCTTGCTCTCTCTCAAATAAATAGATCTTTAAAAAAATTATGATAAAAACATTTAAAAATTTTAAAAATTTGTGAAAGAAATCATGTAAAAATATGTTAAAAAACATGTTTATTGATTTTCAACCTAATAAACCAGAGATACATTACATGTCTCTATAATATGTAATTACCTCTTTATATGCTCTGAGAATGTATGATATTCTATTAACCATTTTTTATTAACTATTATTATTAATTAAGTGTAGCCCATGGTCTGTGGTTTAGTCAAGTATTATTAATACTAGGGTATCACATAAGGTCTGATTTATTAATAAGAATTATGTCATCTAAGCATAAGAATATAAAAATTGGTTGTGACAAATTGATTGATTAATGTATTTATCATTTTGGTGCCTCTTTGAAATATCTAAATGTTCTGGCACACTCATCAGCACTTTACATGGCAATGTTTAAATATGGATCTTCCTGGGTCTGCACACTCCAGTAGTGAGAGACTCTATTCAAAATGAGCTATGTGATCATGCAGTAAACCATTCATATTAAATCCCTAATACATAAAACCATCTACCTGCATCTACATCAAAACCACTGAATGTTGCTGGAGAAAAACATGGTACCATAACCACCAATCTCAAGTAGACAATCAAAACTGTTTACCACCTTGAAGAACAGTGAAGAACCTGAAAAGTTACCCTCTTCTACTTGCAAAGTTAATCTATCACTATTTCATTGATGCTGGCAGGAGATGTGAGACATTGGGGTCAGAGACCAAGGACTATATATTAAGACAATAGCAATAGTCAGAGTGTCAGCATTTGTGTGGGTTCAAAAGAGCCAGGTGACATGTGCACACACAAGTGGGTCACATTACTGAAGAGAAACCATGCACTTAGAGAACCTGAATATTTTATAATGGGCAGTCAGCCTGTCAGACCTCTGCCCTAGAGGGAGACATTCTTCTTACTGCACTGAACAGTAAACAGACCTGCCCCTTGTTCTGGAGAGAGACACTATCAATATCCCAGGGTTGTTCACTATATAGTCTTGGGGGGAAAAAAGAGTTCCACAATAAGGGAGTCAGCTACTCTGACTGTAAGATGAGCAAAAATGAAAGTCCCACAGAGAACCATCTCCCCAAACCACCCTAATCTGTTATGTTTGATTTCTCACTCTCTTAAATGACGACTTCAACCTCTTTCTCCCCAAACATCCTAAAGACCACTGTCATATGGCAGACCCTATGCTCCTTGGTTTTCTTCCAGCTCACTTTTGCTCCTTTTCAGTTTCTTTTGCTGGCTTCTCTTTCTCAGTGTATTTGTAAATGTTAGAGGGCTCTTGGAATCCCTTCTCTTTCCCATTTGCTATGAACTGAATTGAGTCCTCTCAAAATGTACATGTTGAAGTCTTAATCTACAATGTGACTTATTTGGAGATGGGGACCTTAGGACGTAATTAAGTTTAGAAGAGATCATGAGGACCCTCATGATAGGATTGGTGCCTTTACAAGAAAAGACACAAAAGAGCTTGCTTCTTCTCTCTCTCTCTCTTTCCTGCACACACATGCACCAAGGAAAAGCCATGTGAGGACACAGCAAGAAGGCAGCTATCTAAACCCAGTAAGAAAGCTCTCAATAGACAAAATGACCCTGCTGGTGCCTTGATCTTGAACTTCCGGTCTCCCAACCTGTGAGAAATAAATTCCTGTTTAAACCACCCAGGCTATGGTATTTTGTTATGGCTGACTAAGACACTACTATCCATAAGTACTCATTCAGACTTCCAGCTTTAAATACTATCTATATGTTACAGGCACACGAAATTCCACCTCCATTCCCAATCTCTCCTATGAAATAAAGATTTGTAAATAACTGCAAATTTGACATTTCCACTTAGATATTCAACATACATCTCAAAATATAAACACAGCCACAAAAGAATGAATAACTTCACCTTCCAATTCTACTCTTCTCCCAATCTTGTCCATCTTAGTAAATGTCAACACTATCTACTCAGTCACTCAGAATGAAAATTTTGGAGTTACCCTTTAATTCTGTATTTCCTTTGCTCCAATCGCTTAAGCCAGTTCATCAGCAAATCTTGCCCCTCTGTCTTCAAAACATGTTTAGGATCTCCTCTGCATCTCTACTACCACCACCATAACTAAGCCACCATCACCTTCCACCAGGACTACTGTAATGGTTTTCTAACTGGCTTCTATCCTTTTCATATGTAATCCATTTCTACCCAGCAGTTATGTAATAATCTAAAAATTTAAATCAAGTCACATTACTCCCCAACAGAATCCCCTCCAATGAGTTCTGGCATTTACAATTAAATGCAAACTCCTTAGCCAAGCTATAAAGCCCCATGATCTGGCCCTGCCTCCCTCTCCAAACTTATTTTGTACCAGCTTCTCCTCACACTTTTTCTTCCAACCTGTGGTCTATTCAAGAAACAGAAAGAAAGTCATGCCATCCTCAGGGTCATCATGTTAGATGTTTCCCATCTCTGAAATTCCACCCCCCGCCCCCCAATCCTTGCATGAGTAGTTCTTCCTTGTCATTCAGATCTCACTTTAAATTCATTTCATTCTCAAAATGCCCAATCTAATACTGTCATCTAGTTATTCTCAGGTCATATCATCCTATTTTAACTATCTATACAATATTTCTTTCATGTATGAGTTTAATGTCATGAAAGTAAGCTCCTTGGTAATAAGGACCTCTTGTAGATATCTTGCTTACTCTGGAATCACCCTTATTTAAATGGTATTTGGAACAACGAGTATTTCTTAAATAAACAGATAGATGGGTGGATGCATGGATGAATAAATAAATAAATAACATGTGTAGGAATTGGCAGAGGTGGGAGTTCCTTGGAGAACAATACAGGTAATTAAAGCAATAAGACCTTCTCATTATCTTTTGGCATAGTTTGACTGGTCCACATATGTAGAAGGTATTCCGACATCTGGAGGCTTTTATTTTGAAGAGGAACTAATTCAATTTTTATATATATATCTGCCTATAAAGAACTTTTAAACCACTTCTAAGCAAACACGGTTTCTAAGCACCCTAAATAATAAATCATTATACCTAAAATCAAATGATGTTATAGAAAAAATGCATAGACATGACTTTGCTATCTTATCTTTTAAATTAATGAGTTCATGTATTTACTTTGAAAACTGTTTTGAGTATGCCCTATGTGTAGTCACCACGTAGAAACAGATTTTGACAGTAAGCATGACAGAAAAGGGATTCTTCTCTTCCTAGAACTTACAAGTAACAAGATACAAAATGCAGAACCAACCACCTAGAGCTGGGCACAGCTCCTTGGCAGAGTATGAGATTCTTATATCTTGTTTTCTAATTTTTAAATTGATAAAGCTACACTCATTAGCTAATACACGTTTTACAAATACATATGTATATCCCCACATATATATATATATATGTATATATACATATATACACACACACACACATATATATAGATGTATATGCCTATATACTTATATAGACATATATATCTGTAAAATCATCCCTTGAAAAATTGTGTTTTGGACCCATAAAAAATTAAGAACCTTTAACTCAATTTTGAATAGTCTATGAACATAACTAAGAAATTGCCACTATTTAACTTGAAAATTTCTAGCCTGCCATTGTACTGCCTTGAGAAAAACTTTTAATAGACTACTGCCTCAATTTTTGAATCAGGAAAACATATTAGCAAAAGAAACATCTCATTTTCAAACCAACAGGAGATGATACAATAAATGTAAAATCCTGGGTCTTTTCACAAATCTAGTTTTATACAAAACGATAGTGGTGAGGTAAGTAATAGAATAAAAAATATCTCCTAAATTATGTCATGAATATTTATTATCATCTCTTTAGGAAAGAAGGAAAATATTGCTTGGAAGAAACAACACTGGGATATTAAACCAATAGCTATTTGAATTGTATTTTCTCAAGTCATATGTGGATATCAGTTAAACCACATGGGTTCCTATCACTGCTATATTCCTTATGACATCTTATACGGCCCTAATGAAATGTAACGGGAAAAAAAATTACGTTGAAGTTGGTCATGGTGGGAGTATTTATAGCTCAGAATTTGGCAAATTCTAGAAATCAAGGTTTTCCCCCTACTCAATCTTTTTTTTCCTCCCACCTTCCACTGAAGAACCGGATGTTACACCAGTACACCACTGATTCTAATCCATAGATGCATGTACAAATCCTTTCTCCTACCATTATAAAAACATGTGCACACATCACTGGGAGCCCTTGGAATGAAGTTTCAGATAGGCCTGAGTCTGATAGATGTTCTGAGATAGAATCACACACCCTTAATGAAACTTCCCAGTTTGTAGAACAGTTTCTTCATAGTGAGAGAAGGAAGTAAAGGAAAGCAAGGAAGGCAAGGAGGGGAAGGGAGGGAAGGAAGGGGAGAGGAATTGAGAGACAGAGGGAGAGGAAGAGGGGGAAGGAGACAAGGGGAGGGGAGAGGGAGTGGGAGGAAGGGGGAGGGAGGGAGAGGGAGGGAGGGAAGGAAGGAAAGAAAGAAGGATGGAAGGAAGGAAGGAGAAAAATGAAAATGGAAGGGAGGGAGGGAGGAAGGGAGAAAAATCCACTTCTTCCCTAAAATTATCTTTCTATTTCTCACTTATATAACCCTAGAATCTGACAGTATTATAAGCTTGTAAATCTCCCTTAGCTATAAAGATGGTTGATTAAACTGCATTCCTGTTAATTAAAATAAAAGATAGTTTTAAGCGAAAATAGAAAACAAACTCTATTTGAAAGAGCACTGGTGCATAGATTTGAATATTACACTGTATAAAGACAGCCCATTGTGCTAATAGCAAAGCAGTAAACATTACATTATCTCTGATGTGTCCTTCCATCCATTCACACACAAACACAATAATTTATCACAAAGACTCACTTCCACACACCCCCTAGCCAGAGAATGGGGACAGGACTTACTGGCTAGGAAACAAAAAGCAAATCTAAATATTTGTTATTATCTTAAAATTACAGTGCTTCTTAAAATTATGGGCCCTGAGTGGATCTGTCACTTTGTGCTTCCTGTCTTTTGCCAGGGCCAGAGAACATTCTAGTCTCTGCTGTGCTTCATTTGCATTTACATAAAGGTGTAACTCCCACATGCCAATCTCACACCTTTTTAGTAATTAGCATGGAATGCAGAAAAGAACTTAGCCTTAGGAACCAGGCAGTTGGTGTTAAAATCCTGTCTATTTCAATAGTTGTATGACATTGGAAAGTCAGGCACTAAATCTGAAATGTTTTCTTGCCTGGCAGTTGGGAATCTTCCTATCGACTTCACAAACTTAGCTTGGAAACAGCACATGTGAAAGAGGCAGGGCATGGTATGTAATGTATAAGTCCTCCACAAGAGTTCTTAACTTTTCTTTTTTTCTGATTTTTATTTCTTCTCAACAATGGGAGAACAATCTCTAACCTGCTAGGACAAGAAAATAATGGCTGCAGGCCAGTTAGTAAAAACATCCAGATAATTATCCCAAAAGGGGATTTGAATTTGAATCTTATTTATTATTTATGGTGGACTTGATTATTCTTAAAAAACAAACAAACAAAACTGTGTCTTTTTAATTTCCCTTTCAGTGGCCTTTAGGAGTTGCTTGGGTTTCTTTGCTTCCAGCCTGGGGGGGAAAATCCAGAAGCTCTTTTAATAAAATGGCTGCAGAAAAAAGTTTAGAGTTCACAGTTCCTGATTAGGAACAACCTCAGTAATAATGCACAAGGGAGGAAATAATTATCATTGTATAGTATTCCTATCACAGAGGATATTTATTATGTGCTTTATCAACATTTAAACTCAATCCTCCAATAGCTGTGGGAATAAAAAAACAATAGTAATACTAACAGAGGCATTAATATAAATGACATACCCCTTTTATTTGCTTGTATGCCTTTCTCTTGGAGATCTTAAATGCTTTTCACATATTAGTGTACCGAGTCTTAGAAGAAATGAAAATGTAATTAGCCACAAGTTTTTACAAACATCAACATGGAAACTGATGGAATCAGAGAGACAGGTTTGGTAAAACAGGAGATCCTCTTCTGAAACTCATTTCTTTTCATCACCTTTGGGTAGTCACTGGGCATTAGACTTTATGGATACTTAACTCAACATGGAGATAAAAATGCAACTTGCTGCCCTGCACCACTTTACAGTCTACTGAAAGGGAAGAAGAAGGATAGGCGTTTTCACACGAATAGAACATGTATAAGCAATAATGCAATCAACTTCTACATAGCCCCAATTTCCAGCTGTTTAACTAAGGACTTATATTTATTCCTCATTAATAAATGCTTTTGAAAATGAGAACATTAGTGCATTTTCATAATCGTGTTTGATTTTTTAAGATACTAATATTTGATCATGGGGAACCATGCCCAGCAAATACACTTGTAGGTCCTAATAACTTCTTCAAGGCAGAAATTTTTGATAACAACAGTATCTGTAAATTTAAAGTATGGTGAGTACCTTGTATAAGATTCAGTTCATTAATTTGCTAACAGAGCTTCCTTTTTGTTACATATGGTTTTAGCAGCTCTGCCTTTTGCCATATGGTGGTATGCTTGCACACACATGCACACCCAACCAAGTCAGAATTAGAGGCTCCTATTTAGACGTTTAACTTAGGAACGCAATCCATTCCTAAAGCCGAAAGAATATGCAGCCACACATATTTAGGGAAAGGTGGGGAGGAATAAGGCTGGTATTTGGCTAAATTAATCTGAAACTCTAAGAGAACCTAAAAGGGATGGGATTTGAAAAAGTGTCTTGGTCAGTTACTCAACTATAATCCCCCTTGTCTGAAATAGGCATTCACATTCTCTAAAACTTCTATTTCAACAAAGTTAGTCTACATTATAGATTCTTACTCCTAGCCATCTGAAAGATTATTCACTCTTCGCTTCTTAGAGGGATTGCTGAAGCAGTTCTAAGCTTGAAACGAGGCCAGTGTGGACTATTCGGGTGGCAGCTGGAGCTAAATGCTGACCCTGATATCACCACTAATTGAAACGAGCATTAGAGAAGAGGATCAATTTACTAAATAGTTACCCAAATGCACAGCTTTTAAAGTTTTTAATTAAAACAAAAATAAATCTCTATTTCACTTTCTTTTACCCAATGTTAATCAGGAAAAATGTACTTTATCTGAGTTTTTTGTTAAATTTCCTTCTTGATTTTTGCATGGCTGCGTACTATAAATTAGGGCATAATTTAGTACATCATTTGCTTTTCTTCATCTTACTTTGGTTTTCATGATCTGAGGCTTTGGGAAAAGACCTAATATATACATGAATCATCTTCAAGAAAAGAGTAAATAATAGATTACAGGTCTAAAGAACTGTAAGTGACAAGAATGAGAACTTTTAGCCACAAAAATCCCCTGAATTTGGAGATCCGAATAAATGATATGTTAAACTGCTGTCTTTTAACTATAACAAAAACTACTACTAACTTAATTTGTTGTTAAATTTTTTAAATGATAGAAGCACAGAATTTATATGGTGATGGATTATAATTTAGTATTTAGCAAATTGCCCCAAAAATCGTTTCTTGTCATCCAAAAACTACACCTGGAAAAGGCAGGTGTCTTTAAAGTGCTTTAGACAAATCACAGTCACACAATATTTTTTACTTGGAATAATTAGCCATTGGGGTTTTTGCACAATATAAAAAATCAAGGCAGGTGTGTATACATACACACAATCACACATATATTATTTAAGCAAATTAACTGATTAGATCTATACAAGTTTTTATCATAATCAGAAGAAGACTTTTCTGTCTATAACTTATATCAATTAAATACTAATTTATTGATTTACCAAATGGTTATGGGTTGAATTGTGTCCCTTAAAATATATATTGAAGTCCTAACCTCTGATAACTGTAAATGTATCTTTATTTGGAAATAGGATCTTTGGAGATGTAATCAAGTTAGATGAGGTCAGGGGGTGGGCCCTAATTCAATGTCACTGGTATTCTTAAAGGAAGAGGGGAATGCCAGGTGAGAGGAGAGTCAGAGTTTGGAGTGATGCAGTTACCAGCCAAGGAACACTAAGGATTGATTCCAGCCACAACCAGAAGCTATAGAGAGGCAAGGAAGAATTCGATCCAGAGTCTCAGAGGGAGCATGGCTTTGCTGACACCTTAATTTCAGACTCAGCTTCCAGAACTCTGAGAAAATAAATTTCTGTTGTTTTAAGACATCCAGTGTGTTATGGCAGTCGTAGGAAACTAATACACCATCCGACTGGTCATTCAAAAATATTTCTTGAGTACTGTATATAAACTTGAAATTGTGCTAGCTGCAGAGTTTTACAATATTGACTTCTGCAGCTGATGTCTGTGCCTCTGTGGAGGAAAAGCAATCAGATAAAACATCTGGGGACAGTACAGAGTCTTGTGGGAGTACAAATCAGAGGCTTCTAATAGAGGACCATGGAAGCCTTCCCACTGAAAGTGACTCTCTGTGAAATCTGGATGATGAGCGGGAGTTAGCTAAGAACAGGGGGAAGCTGGTTCTAGACCAAGACAACCACATTGTTAAGGTCTGAAGAAGTAGGAGAGAAGGCTTCTAAGTTCAGTGCATTGTTAATGTATCAGGAGAGAGATGCCACTGGCCAGAGCACCAACTGTGAAGGGCTTCGTAAGCCACTTAAGGAGACGTGACTCTCGTTCTATGGGAGGGAGAAGATACCTTGGATTTTAATCAGATGGCTATGATCACACATACACTGAGAAAGACCATTCTGGGTGCACTGTGGAAAATGGTCTACGAAGTGAGAAAGACTTGACACAGGCAGCTTGCATGTGGGCAAAACAGAACTCAGCGAATATTCTGATTTGGATTTTCCCATTGTTTCAACTCCCAGAGCACTTTCACATCTAATTTTCACATCTAATTTTAGGTTTCTACCCAACTCTGGAGATAATGAGAAGAGGGATTACTCCCCACTCTACTTGGTCAAGAACTCTGGCACAGCAAAATGAAGCAATTTGTCCAGAACCACACAGCTGGTTGACAATGAACCCAGGGTAGCAAATGTGTCCTCTTGGGGCCATGTATGTGCTTTGTTACATAGGAATGCACAGTGCCCACTAATTATAATCATACTGTCATCACGGAAGGCATCACTGCATAAAGCCAGGATGATGCACTGGAAAGATCACACAATCCTGAGCAGCTGTAACAGAGTGCCTGCCAGGACTCTCCACTCTTCCCTCCAGCACGTACATGCACAGCTCCAACAAGTAGAGGAAAATACCTCATGTTAGCTCCTGGGCTCAGGGAGGTAGGCACCTAAACGTTACAGGGCAGGGCCTGGGGAAGAAGAATAATCTTGTCATGTCATTACCTCTGACTGTAAAATATATGTTGTTTACCAGATGCCATCAAAACTTGCTGGGGGAGGGAAGGGGTAGGGGAGAGTGAATGTTCTTAGTACATGTCTTGCTCTAGTACATCTTTAGCTCTAGATGCAGCCACTAAGCAGGAAAAAAAAAGAAAAACATAGTGTGTCCTTACTTTCATCTTACTCAGTTTCTGTTTTACATTTATATATTTGTGTGCCCATGTGAAGATTTGAAGCTATAGAAGCCTTCATTTCCTGCAAAAGTTCAGTTAAGCATGCACTCTGACCTCCAGGAAAGTGCAAAATCTCATGCTTATAGATTTGTAAATACGTGCACACACACACACACACACACATACAACCACACATATACAGACATTCCATCCAAAAGAGAGGAGCTCAAATGGATTAAAAACCCAGAATCTACAGAGTGAACGAAGTAAAAGGAAAGTAATAAAGCTTTATCTTCTCTTGCTTTTGGTAAACCTGCTATGGATATTTCTTTCCTCCTGAGGTTCATGGTGTGGTGACAAGGGTCTGTACTCATCCTTCTCTTGTAAGGTCTAACAGCCCCAGTGGTAAGTCTGCATTAAAGAAAGATATGGAGGGCTCAGATTAGGCTAACACTGTCCTAAGCCTTTTGTTTTCATGCTTTTTGTAGTTGAAGAGGTAAAATCCAGAAGGCCAAATTCACTGCGTTGACCTAAGAAGAGTCTAAAGAAACATGCTACTAAGTTGTTCTACATTCTGGCTTTTACCTAAAGAAGCAAAGGAATACTAAATTGATCTTATATGGTCTTGCCTTGCTCCCTGGGATAGAGCTCTCTATATATGTTTGGGACCAAAGTCAATTAGTCGTGGAGTATTCATTTATCTGAAATGTCCCCTCTGTACATGTCTTCTTGGTGTCCTAGCAGAAGATGTCTGGTGAGGATTTAGAGATGTGGGATGCAGTCCATCCCCACCTTAGAGATTTTCTCCCCATGTCAGTTGCAAAGCTCTTTTACAGCTGCTTGTTAATTGAAGAGAAACAGTGGGAGCCAGCAATACACAGTTCAGACACTGGGATGTTGGAAATACACTGATTTGTACTTGGCAGAGAGAAAACTGAAGAGGTAAACATCTTGCTGAAAACAACAATCAGCATGATGGAAAATGAGGCTCCTTTTCCAAGTCTTCAACTTTAGGAATCAGAGCCACCATGGGCTGGGTCGTTGTTGGCATTAATGATGGACTTTAGATGGGTTTAAGTCACCACTTGGGTAAAGACAGCCAGGGCAAATCTTGCCTACATAGGACATGCTGGCTGATTAGGGCAGCCCTGGAGAATAGCCTTCTGGAAAAGGCACTGTCATTTGGATAAGAAGTAAGCTCTAAATCCCAACAGCTGTGATGATAAATAATCCTTCCATACTCTTTGGGAGGTGAGGAGACATTAACCTTGTATCTTGGCCAAATTTCATCTTATTATATTCTTCTTCCTTAAATCTGCCCTTGCTGCCCCTCGCAAGAACAATTGGACATCATATATTGTTTGCTTTCCAGCGTAAAGTCAAGGCACTATTGTTGCCTAATAGCATTTTACGGTGGATTAAGTGTTAACATACTCATTCACATCCTAACAGAGGTGGGAGGGTACTCATTTATTAATAGCCTTTCTCTTTTACAAGATGCAGAGAAAATGTATTAAACCCACAAAATCCCTAGAGTTTGTTCCCTAGCGTTTTCTTCATTTGTTCAACAACAGTTACAAAGTACCTACTAGTTCTAGTTTTGGGATAATACAAAGATAAACAAGGCATGGCCCCTCCATAAACACAGGCATGTAATGAATTAAGGAGGGCTACAGAAGAGGTATGTCCAGGGCACGGTAGAAGCACAGAGAAAAGAGAATTGAATCTTCACAACAAAATGGAAGACTCAACATGCTGAATGAACAAAAGCTTAATCAATAAATAACAAAATATTTACAGGGCCCAACAATCTTATTATGACAAGATCTTTCAAGAAAACTTAGAAATTAAGCCATAATACAATCATATGCCGGAAGGCTGACATGGCTGATGAGGACACAGACAGATTGATGGTAGTAAAAAGGGGTTTCCTTTCATCCAAGGACTTACTTGGGAGCCGAGTAAAATGAGCACAGACAGAAAGATGGTGTGGTGGTGGCATGGGTAGGAAAAAAGTTCCATCAAGGGAACAACTAAATGGGAATCAACAAAGAAATAAAGTCCGTTGAAATGTGGAAGATAGATCAGGTCATATTATGATGGTTGTTTATGTCAGACTGGGGAATGCAGACTTGACTTTTCATAGCAGATTTTTATAGTTTTTTTTTAGTAGAGGAGTGATGTCCACTCTGGATGGAGATTGGACTGGATAATATTTGTGATCTATGTATAATCTGTCAACGAAATGCTAAAATGATTCCTAAAGACCGAGATTCAAGGCAGCAACACCTCATGGAGAGATAACTCAGCAATCCAAGTATATAAGGATAAAAGCCAGGAACACATGATAGTGAGGCAGGCTCAGGAATCAAACAGACCTCTTGCAGGACCTTTGCCAAGTGATGAAGACCGTAAATGTCTTTGAATGCCATTTTCTCATCTGTACAATGGAGATGATAATAGAGCTTGGAGATAATAAAAGAGCTTATCACATAGGTTGTAAGAGAATTAAATGAGGCAACACAGGGAAAGCACTTTGTTAGTTCTGGGACACTGTGAGCACATAAGAAATATTAACTACTTTTGTTGTGATAATGATTGTTGCCTTTGAAACACGGAAGAAAGGTTTAGAGAAGTTACTGAGATGGAAGGTTTAATAGGATAGGGTGGCTGATTGAAAAGAGAGGGACAGATTCACTGTATAGATACAGTGAATGACCTGGCCCACAGAACGAGGTTGGGAGGACAAGGGGGATGCTGTGACAAACTCAGACTTCAACCTCACGTCAGGCTTGGAAAATCTTCTACAAGAGCACTGAGTACACCGGGTACTCATCAAGAAGCACCAATTAATTGCACGGAAATACTGAAACACTATTTTTGGCTCTGGGGATTTGATTTGTCATTGTTCAAACTCGGTGCATGGCTAAAGAATGCTTTGAAAGGAAGAAAAGTAATGAAGGAATGAAATGCAAGAGCTTTGAAGTTAAAGTATTACCAGGTTCTTTAGCTTATACTAAATTAGGTTGCCACATGTCATTTATGCAAAATTTCATTATATTCAGGCTTGCATTATGGAGGGTTTCTAGAATGAAGGGAAAAGAAAGAAAATGAGTTCAAACGTCCCGACTTTTGTTCATAAATAATTTCTTCAGTTTAAGGATGTTTCACAGGTGATTGTACTGAAAACAAAAGGAATAAATTGTTACTATTTTATTTTGCCAGTCATTTATCAAACGTCCCCCTTGAGTTCAGCTCAGAGAAGGTAGTAATTCACTTGTCCCTTTAACAACACAGCTCTGAATAACTATAAAATTCTGGAATTAATGTCAGTGTTTTTTTTTAAAGCAAATAGTGAAAAGACCAAGGAGATAAAACTTCACCTAGGGGCGCCTGGGTGGCTCAGTTGTTAAGCGTCTGCCTTCGGCTCAGGTCATGATCCCAGGGTCCTGGGATCGAGCCCCGCATCGGGCTTCTCCCTCTCCCACTCCCCCTGCTTGTGTTCCCTCTCTCGTTGTGTCTCTCTCTGTCAAATAAATAAATAAAATCTTAAAAAAAAAAAAAAAAAAAGTTCGCCTAAGAACGTTTCTCAAAGAAATTTTGACTCATTTGATAAATTGTAACTTAGAGAATAAATTATAGACTAAAATAGAATAAAGCCACAATAAATAATACTTTGATATAGGAATGTTTGTGATAACTGTACTAGAAGACATAGTAAAGTAGTGCAAATCTTGTATCTTTACGAGAATCACTGTGTATCTTATAGTTACAAATGTACATTGACACCGATGTGTTCTCTTGGTGACTCAGATACCATTAACAGCATCGCAGTCCTTGGCATGACTTTCCAAAGTGGAAAACAACTCTCAGGAAAGTTCCTAACCAAATCAAAAGACAGTCTTGTATCAATACATATGGCAGTTTCACACACACTTTAAAAATTCAGAGTGCATTAAAAACCATAAAAATGTGTTTGTCTATCAAATGGAATTATAATCTAGCTCAATCATTATCAGTAGGATTTTCATCTACATGACTGTCCTGGGGGAGATTACAAAGTCATGAGGGTTGTAAGAAAGAAAAAGAAAAACCCTTCTTGGTAACCCTAAACCTGGCTATCTAGTTATAACAGCTCCTCCTGACACTGTGACAACGAAAAATGTCCCCACAAATTTCCAGAGCTCCCTTTTTGGGAGCAGTGCCACTCCTGTTGAGAACCAGTGGCATAGAGAAATTGAGTAGAATGTGCTGGAAAAAAAAAAGGCATCTGGTGTTTGGTGGTTTTAGGGGTTTTTGTTTGTTTTGCTAAGTATTTATATTTGCTTTTGTGAAATTAAGGAACATTTCTGGAATTTATTTTCCCATTGCTGAGTTCAATGGATACTTAAAAGAGCTCTTAAATTATAGCTCAACTATAGAATCAACTCCATAAAACCAACAGTTAATCAGACTTTTTTTTAATATTCTGCTTTTAAAAGAAAAAGGAAAATCAATGAAACAGATTCTAATAAAGGAAATAATTAACAAGTAACTTTCCTGGCATACACATGTCAAATACTTTTCATTGTTTAATGTACTTTGAATTACTTGAGTGAACGAATATTTTGCCAAATCCCCTTTTCTTTATATTTTTATTATAACAAAAACAAATGTTTAGAATGATAATGTCAAAATATCTGTGCTAGGGATTCTTAATCTGGGGTCTATTGCCAGAGACTCAAAGGTGGGCTTGCAGGGGTCTGTAAATTGTACGCAAAATTCTCTCTCTCTCTCCCCCTCTCTCTCTCTGTCTCCATACTATCTGATATTATCCACAGCTCTCGTATTCTCAAAACAGTTTACATTTCAAAAATGTAAAACAAACAAACAATGATCTACATTTTTCAGCCATTAAGAATTAAATTTAACCCAACATTTTTGGTAATAAAGCAGAAAAGTGGCTCAGCAGTGTCTAGAATGATTTTTCACTATATAAGTTAAAAGAAATAGGGAATTCAGAGTGACACTCAATAAAGCAGAAGATTAACTGGAACACTCCCATAAATTGAGGTTTTGTGATTTACCTTACAAAGGTAAGGAAAAAAACAAAACAAAACAAAAACACAAAAGTTTCCCAATTAAATGACCAATCTTTGTGGATTCCCGGAGGGAGTGCTTAAGAGTAAATCACCTCTGAAGCCCCAAGGTTCTCCATGCACTCAGTGTGATGTTGCTGTTGGTTGCCACCCAGTTGAGTTAAAATGCTTTATCTTCACACACAGACTACACTAAATGGATATAAAAACATCTTAATATTAAATGCTATTGTACTTACTGTTTCCCAATGATTCTGCCTTTCTCCTACCAACATACAAGACCATGTAGGCTCTAATATAACTTGCGTATTTTTATGCAACAACAGATTAAAGCAAGGTGTACATAATTAGTGCAGTTTATAACCACTGCATCCCTTCTATGACACAAATGGATACGAAAGGCTAATGACCAGAATCCTTCCTTCCATAATAAGTGAAATCCCAGCAGATGAAGTAGGTGTGGAGTCTGAATGTTCTTTGCTCATGTGCCTTCCAAATGGAAATCCCACCATGCAGAGTTCATACAATGCCCTACCTGGAGAAAAGATTTAGAGGCACATTGTGCTAGAGACATTTAGATAACCTACAATATTTTTATCCTTCTGCAAAATTAGCCTTCTTTTGTCCACACTGTGACAATCACTTTCATGTATAGGCAGTGCAACCAACCTTTGTCCTGTCTCCTACTAATGTAGCAATGGACCAATGTCTTCCTTCACAACCACGCTAAATCCACAGGCCTGTGGGGAGAGTGAGCTGCACTTCAGTCTTGCAATCAGAAATATAAATCTTCTTCAGAGATTCCAAATTGCTGGTTACTATCATTCAATTCCCACATTTAGAGAAAGAAAGGTGATTGCACTCCAGCAAAAGTGACTAAAAGTGCTCCATATGAACATCTATTTGGGGAGAAAAGGAACATCATCAGGGTGCAAGGTTGTTTTGCAGACTTTTAGAATTTTATTTAGTCCTCACAATCCTTAAAGAGAACTATTAGCATTCCAAAATTACTGATGCAGAATCTAAGCCCTCGAAGAGGTGACAGAGCTAGAGAAGTGGTCAAACAGATGTGTTTATCCAGGTTTGTCAAATGATTCCCAAACTGACGTTCTCTCATTTTGCTGACATATGATTTTTATAAAGGCATGAAACGTAAACCTGAAAGTTCTCTAGTGTAAACATGGAAACCTAAAGATACCTAAGACACATTTCTTTAAAACTCTTTTCATAAGAATAAGGCACATATATTTGAAACAGTGGGGCAACTAGAATAAGCATAAATTGATCACTGGAGTGGAACAGGTAACAAGAAATAGCATAATATAGAGAGTTATTTATTTCTTTCAACAACTCCTTGATTAAATATTCATTTAAAGCTAAGAAAACTCAGGCTTAGGTAGATTTAAGTATACTGCCCAAGGCCATATCACTAGCAAATGGCAAGTACAGGATTTTAATTCATGTTGCCAATTTGTTATTCATGACATCATGCTAACAGATTTGATTATTTAGAAGAGACTAACCCCTGGAATGAACAGATCAAAAATTTTAAAATGGATCAAACACAATGGAAGTTTATTTATTTATTTATTTATTTTGCTCACCTAATAGTAGCAGGTGAGAAAACACTGTGGTAGCTCTCCTCCACACAGTCAACCAGGGACTCAGGCTGAGCAAGGCTCTGCCCTCCTTGACACATGGTTTCCAGTTCTCCTGGGGGTTATTTCCATTTCAGCTAGCTGAAGGGGAAAGGCCATGGAGAGCACACAAGGGAGGTTCTGACAGGTGAAACCTGGTGGTATACATCAGATCTTTGTGTGTTCCATTAGTTAGAACTTATTTATTATGGCCACACCTAAGAGAAGTTGAAAATATAGTTTAGACATGTCCAGAAAGAAAGGAGAACATGATTTGGGTGAAGAAACTAGTCTCTACCCACACTGACTTAGAAAAATGAATTTCTTTTAAAAATTAGAAAAGAATAGGCCCCAAAATAATGAAAACTACTAGAAATTTTTGGGAAAAGCACTGCAAGTGTTTGTATTAGCTAATAACCCAGGCTCTGGAATTAGGTAGCCTTAAGTCCCCAATCATTATATGATTTTAGGTTTACCTTCTCTGTATCTTAATTTTCTCATTATTAAAATGGGGACAGAAATACTTACTTCATGGACTTGATCATAGGATTTAATGAGAAAAAAACACAGTAGAGAAAGCTAATGGCCTATGACATCCATTCTCTCCTTCTTTTTTTTAAATAATAGGATCTCCTAGGTTTGAGGTGGATGTATGTTCCCCAGGCAGAGACTACATTTCCCAGACTTCCTTGTAAATTGGGCATGGCCATGTCAGTAAATTCTGGGCAATGAGATATGAGCATAATACAAACAAGATCCTTAACAGGAACCTGTTTTGCCTCCATTTCCTCTTTTGTAGGGATGTCTCTTTTCTGAGGGGATGGACTATGGGTGAGAAAAAATGAGCCACGTTCCAGCCTACAGAGCAAGGAACACCTTGAAGGATGTTAAGGGAATGCCACAGAAGGTACCTGAGCTTCTGGATGACCCTGGCAAAGGAAACTGCCCTAACTTCCTGCATTGTCTTCCATTTTAGACTTTTATGTGAAAAAGAAATGATCTTTCTTGTTTAAAGCAGTCATTTCAGCCTCTGTTAAAGCATCCAAATAAATACCTAGCTATTACAACCTCTAAAGCACCTAGAACAGTGCCTTGCCACACGGCAAATGTTGCACAAATGAGGACAATTGTCAATATTTCATGAGGATCCTATACCTAGAGTCCATTTCCCACATATATTCTGAGCGGTGCTAATTTATAATGATAAGCATTTTAGAATAAAGAGAGACTTTTGGGTAGAGAGAGTGAAATAACTTTGAGAAATACTGAGTTAAAAGAATGTCTTAGTCTTAAATCTACTAAGGTTAATTACTGCTCTTCAGGGAAAGAGTGTATAGGGTTTTCTAAACTTGTTAGGACACAACACCTTATTCAAGAAGCATAACGTGAAGATAGTGTTCTGTGGACACAATTTGGGAAAGTATTCTACTAGAGATTGAATTTTAAAAATTCAGAGAATCAGGCTAATATTGTGCTGAAAGAACAGTCCACATTTATAGCAGGGCAGTTAAGTACATAAAAGAATGCTAATTCATATTTATTATAATTAAAAGCTGTATTTCCACAATCCTTATACTGTCTTCAAAACAAACATTGTGAGTCACTAAATATAACAACTTCTGAATTAATCATGAATTTCAAAATCAAGTAGCTCATATTTCCTAAGCAACCAGAGAGGTAGAGAATCAGAGTGGAGAGAGAAAAAGGAAGGGGTAGAGTGGGTGGGTACAAAGTCATGGCTACTTTGATTTTGATGGAGAACATTTCTGGTATATTTTTCTATCCAAACCACTCCAAGTAGATGGATTAATAAATTCATATTTGGGGAAAAAATGCTTGGAAAGTAAATCCAACAACAACAAAACCACAAGGAAAAGAAACATGGAGTCAATCATGGCTAACATGTCAAGCTGACCACAAATTCCTAGGTTAATAAGAATGTTCTGTGCATATCACTATGGATCTCCCTTAGAGACATTCTGATAGATAAATACCCCAATTGGGTGATTTCACAAGTTATATTAAGTCCACAGTGTGTAGCTAGGATTCCATTTTTAAGAGATAAAACAAACAACCCTTAAAATATAGAACAAATTATAAAATATGCTTCTATGAGTTTTGATAAAATTGATAAAACAGCCAACTAGAATATCATACTTCAACTCATTTTCTCCTACCATTGTAATACAAATTTGAGGAGAGTAGGAATCTGTAGATCCCTACTCAACATTTTAAGATGAGTTTATGTTTTTATGAGCCAGCTGTTAGAAGGGAAACACAAAATTCTCTCTGGAAGGCACTTAAGAGGAAAATACTAACAGTTGAATAAAGGTGAGCCAATTAAACCACTTACTCATGCCTAATATAGTTCTGTGTAGTCCAAGCACCTGGTTTGGCATAAACATTTACTTTTTGCGGCATGATATTTAATCAGCTGGTCAGGTGGTGGTGAGCTCCATCCAGAAGGGTGGTTCTCTCTGACCTTACTCTTTCCTTAATTGGAAACATTGTTTAATATTCTGTCTCTCCCATCCCACTTGTTCCTCAAGAATCTCCTCACTGTATGACTATCATGTACAAATCCCATCAGACCAGTCACACTCTCAAACTCAACACTCCTTTAAGGGCTGGTGTGACAAATCAGGGATTTAGGAAGTTTCCTGGGGTTTTCCACCAGGTGCTGAAAGACCAAGGCAGTTTTAGGTCAGACTGGAGGAAAAAAAGGTAGGAGACAGAGATTCAGCAGCCAAATATGAGGCTTCCTCACCTTTAATTAGGGAGTGGATAAACAGACAAATATCCTTACTTAGGTGACTTGGGAAAGTAGTAACTGATATGTTTGAAATATTTTAGGGCAATAGAATATGTTAGATGAATTAATATAATCCATCTGAACAGGAAAACTCAAAGAAACATGGAAGGTGGCATCAGAAGGGACTTTAAAACATCCAGGGATAAAGGGGCAAACCCAGAAGGTGGTGGATCTGAGCGAAAGACGCGAACTTGGGCTCTAATTCTGGGTTTTGCTTTGAGCTGTGGGCTTAATCACTTAGTTCAAAAACCCAAGAGTTTCATGTTCAGAATAAATGAATCACCTTGATCACCCCCCCCCAAAAAAAAAACCATCCAGAGAAATTTCTTTATTTTACAGCTGAGAAGAAGAAATTGTAGAGGGGCTGATCTTCCCAACCAATTAGATAAATCAGTTCATGGTGAAATAAGAATGCAGTTCTTTAGCTCCCAGCTTGGGTAGAGGTTAAGAACATTGACTTGGCAGCCAGACCATCTTGTTTGAATCATGGCTGTACTACTAATTGGCTGTGCAAATTCGGGCAAGTTATTTGCCCTCTCCACCAATCTCTTAAGTTGGGAGATGAGGGTAATATTAGTGATCACCCCTTGGGTTGTTGTGAGGATAAAATAATCTATCTGTACAGTGTTCAATACAGCTCTGGCACAGCGTGAAGCATTAGCAATTTCTGCTCTTTTTCTCTGTCACCTGACATTGGCAAACACTATCAGTAAGTGGTAGAAATAGGCATTTGTCACTGGGGATACACAAAACCAGCAACTACATGAGTATCCCTGCCCACTGTGCTATCAGACAGACATGACAGCTTGGGAGGGCTGCCCTCAACCCTGGAGAGAGCTCTTGTGCAGTCTCAGAGGAGGCCACCAAGCAGAGAAATCCACATGACCTGTAGGTCTTTGCTAGTCCTCAGATCCATTGTTCTTCGGAGTTGGATGGATCCAAGAATGGCTGGGAACTTGAGTTTTTTTGCCTGATGAAATAGACCAGAACTAGACAAGAGGCTAAAAATTCTTTTGCTAGTCATTTTTCTATCATCATCGACATAGCTTACAATAGCCATCAGCTGGGTGGCTATGGCAAAATAAAGTAACTTGTGATTTTTCAGATCTGGAAGTGCTGGAAGGCTGATAATATTTGTTATTTGCCAATCTCATGGCTGTCTGAGAGCACAGTTATCTTTGTAGAGCCCTTTGATACCTTTGAAAAAAAGGAATGCCTGAAGACCCTAGTTGTGCTCTTACTAATATGCTGATTCGAGGAGCTGCCTTATCTCATCACTTCCTCCCCGTTCCCACTTTCCTCGGTGAGATCTGCTCTTTTTAAGGCATTCAGCTGTTAGGAGAAAGATGTTGCAGGGACAGATTTGCAGTGAATCATAGAAAAATAAAATGTTATCTTAAAACTGTTTCTGTTCTTTGAACCTGGCTGGCTTCTCTTTCAGCCAAGGCTGGTGACTCAGGCTCGGCCTGTCTAGGTGTAATCAAACACATTTAAGTAAATGTTTTGGCCATTTCAGTACATCCTGGCTCAACTACATGGAACTATCCTAATGAGCTAAAGTGAATTGCAAGAGTAAACTCTTTGGGTCCTGTCTGGCTGGACTGTGTTTGTATGACATGGTCTTGGATGGCTACAGTAGCTGCTATGATTTGTCGAGTGCTTATTATGTGCCAGAAACCTTAGACCACTGGCTTGCCTGCTTTCTTGCTTTCCTTTTCTTGCTTTCCCTTTCTCTTTCTTTCTTTCTTTCTTTCTTTCTTCCTTCCTTCCTTCCTTCCAATCCCAGCTGCTAGAAAGCAATACATTTTTATATCATGAGTTGGTACATACCACGTATATACATACAGACAACTAAAAGTTTTATGAAACGACATTTACTATAAATATAATACACTGCAATATTTTCTATCCTACTTTATGTTATTTTAATATTCTAAAATGCTAGTTTTGACCCATTAAATTGATTTTATGACTCATGAATGAATTGCAACCTATAGTTGAAAACCACTGCCTTAGACAAATTTATTCCTTGTAATAACCTTGCAAGGCAGATATTTGTATCAGATTCCATGCAGAATAGTTCAACAGAAAATATGTAATACGGGGAACCAGTTAAAAAGAGCTCGGAAGAGCTGAAATGCCAAGTGGGGAACAGTGAGGCAGTTCAGATATTAGCAACAGTAGAAAATGGCTATCTCCTGGAAGGCTGGAGGTGTTATCTGAGCACAGAAGCTGGGCCACTTGCAGAGACCTAGAACAGGGGAAACTGTTTAGCAGAAGGTGGCATCACAGAAGGTGGGCTGTCCTAGAGAAGCTGGAACCTGAAGAGGATAGGCAGTCACTATTGGGGATACTTCTCAATGGGAAATGAATAAAGAAGGAGGGAGGGAAAGAGGAAGAAGGGAAGGAGGAAGGGCAGGGATAGGGATGGTTAGAGAGACAGAGAGACAGAGAAAGACTGAACTAGGTTTCTCTCACCTTCTAATCTACCATTTCCTCTCACTGGTCAAAGCTAGCTAGCAGTCAGTGAAAATATAGTTTTCAGGGATCAGCTCTCAGAGCTAAACAGGGGAAGACACCTATTGGAAAGCAAGGGCCAGTTCCATGCAAGTATGATCTGCCTAGTCATATATGCTCAGGCTCTAGAGGACCCCTGAGCCCAACTTAATGCTCTGCTATCACAATCCTGAAATTCACATTTTTCATTTTGTACTGGGCCTGCAAACAGTGCAGCCGTTCGAGCGCACATCACTGTCATTCCAACTGTATGAATGAGAAGACTGTGGCTCAGAGAGTTTAAGTAGCTTGTTGTGGGCTTCATAAAAGTGAAGACTGAAATTTGAAATCACCTTCATATATATAAGGCCAAAGTCCACACTCTTTCCAGTAAGCCACAGGTCAAGTCCATCCCCCCAAAACAGTACTAAAAAGCAGATGGGAGAATTGTGTAGGTAATTCTCTTCCAGTATAGGAAGGAATGGACTCATGTCCTTGGCCATGGCTACTTAGACCATAATTTCTGCTGTTCCTTTTTGGCCACTTCAGGCCCCAAAGAAACATTAACACAGCCTTTGGGGGCTTGTTGAGAGCAGCTCGAAAGTTGCAAATAGGACTTCTCCTGCTCAAGAAGCAGAACAATTCACTCTATAGAAATGCAACACCTGGTTTTTTCTTCAAAATTTGCCATGCACAACAGATGTAAAGGACAAACAAAACAAAACAAAACAAAACAAAATGCAGATTTGACTTGAATGGTCAAGGCCCTTGTCAACCATTACCTAGAAATGAATTGAAGCCGTGAGTGCTGACTTCTGCTTCACAATTGCAGCCAACTCCCCCTAACCCCCACCACCGACACCACCTCCCGTTGTCCACTGTCAAAAGTTTTAGACATGAGGTCTAAACTCTTCCTACCCTCACATTCTGGGATAATTCTGGGTTTACTAATGGTTAAATTGGGAATAAAGCCAAACAAATTTGGCAGTAGTCAACTCAGAGGGAATATTAATTAATGCAAAGAATCCCTAATGCAATTAGTATAAATTCCCCATCTTAATATTTCAGTGATGCTTTACATAGAATACCTCATATGGTCTTTGCCATTTGTATTGCTTGTAAATAGTGAGGCAGCATTTTAATGCTGCAAAATTCAA
The DNA here is from genome assembly GCF_964656455.1 of Halichoerus grypus. Taxonomy (NCBI): domain Eukaryota; kingdom Metazoa; phylum Chordata; class Mammalia; order Carnivora; family Phocidae; genus Halichoerus; species Halichoerus grypus. Next base: position 179,207,091 of record NC_135714.1, read on the forward strand.
CACAGTGATACATTATCACTGTGCAACTTCATGTCACAAAATAAAATATGATTAGTTAGTCATCCTTATAACCTTTTTTACCCATTCCATCCCTAGGATTCCTTGCAATGTGAGCACGAAAGAAAATCCTAATCATCAGAGGCTCATATATAGAGTGTCAAACCAACCTCTGAGATCAATTCTACACCAGTTCTAGACAGATAAGGAAAGTAGAGACTGGAGAGATCTGGGATGGACCCTGGGTCCTCTGGCTAATTAGGCTATAAAGATGATTTTAGGCAACATTTTACCCATATTTCATGTTTTATTTTTTTCCATGTTCAATTTCATCATTCCCCAGGTACATCTATATGAAAGTCTACAATAGGTATTCATTCAATAAACACTGAATGTTTACTATGTACAAGGCAGGCAGAGCATAGAGGACTCAAAGATAAATAAAACATTGCCTTTAAGAAGACATGGAGTCTTCAGAAATATTAGACAATTAGTTGTCACACCACGTGATTGCATTTCATATCTATGGGCACGACATGAAGCAGGGAAGGGATGACTAGCAAGCCTGGTAAATAGCATAAGGAAGACTTTACAGAGGAGGTGCCCCTTTGTCCTGACAGAAAGACCAGAAAGTCATTCACAAAATTATCATCACTAGTAGCAATAAGACAGCTCGGCTAAAACAGAGAAAACAAATATAAGAACATGGATCTTAAGCCATTTGCCAAATCGTCAACTTCTGTTGGTTAGGAGAATGACAGTTTCATATTCAGAACTGCCTGGCCACTAGGATGATAACATGCTTTCCTCTGAAGTTTCTTCATTTCTACATGTTTCAGTTTGTAATTATAAGAATCTCCTTGAGGTAAGAATCAGAATCTCCAGGCAGGCATGCTCCTGGGTATTTGTATCAGGCCAAGTTTGGGGGAAAACTGCATTATTCTACTTCCTCCACGTCTTAAGAGAAGGATTTTTTATACTGTTTGGTAGTGAGTGTCAGGACTGTGGAAAAAAGGGAAAGCCATCATCAGTAAGCACAGTAATGCAGAATCACAGAGTCTTTGGTTCAGTTCCGAGATGGGGCAGTTCAAAAGGATCTGCCAGGTACATCACTCAACTTTATGTCAGTCACATCACCCAGGGAGACCCTATTTGATCATATCATCATACAGCTTCAGACAGAAGGGATTTTCAAAAGGAGAGCACGCCCTTGCTCAGGGTCTTCATTAGAAAAAGGAAGGAGGGATTCTCACTTTATATTCTCTCGCACACAAAAGAGCAAAGATCTCTCCTGGACACTATTTCCTTTAAGAGATGAATTAGAAGAAAATAACTGGTGGTTTTAAATCACTGGCTGTGTTCTTTTTTTTCTCTTCTCATATCTTCCTCAATTATAACCTTTGTAATATGCTGCTCTGTTCAACGCTCTCCTTCAAGTGTCCCCTTTCTCTCCTTTCCTTTGAACTTCCCTCCGCCCTTTCTCCTCTGGCACTTTTTCTAGCCTCTCCTTTTTGACTCTTGGGGTCTTCAAGTTTCTCAAGCACTCCCCCCTTCCTGCAATTCATTTTTTCTCTTGCTGTCTTTCTGTCTCTCTCTTTCTCTCACTCTCTCGTTCTCTCCCTCTCCTTCCCTCTCCTCTTTCCTCTTGCTTTCAAGATCCTAAGGATTGTTGAGGTTTTTCTTCTGTTTTCTTTTCCACTGTGATAAATGTGTTCCTCAGGATTTCTAGCAAGTTTTAAAAAATGATAAAATAGCTACTGTTTCCTCAGTACCTGTTATATAACAGTACGGATTTTGCAAATATTAGTTCCTTTAACCTTTATACTTACTCTCTGATGTAGTCATTTCCATCGTACAGAGGAAGAAGGCTAGACTCAGACAAGCTGAATCATTTACTTAAAGCCCCATTACTAGAAAGTTAAAATAAAAAGTTTGGCCATGTTAAGATCAGAAGTCGCCCAAAGCTTTTTACTGATCCAGGAGTTGAGACTGCGGCTAATAAATATAAGTTCATTGTTCTTCTTTCTAATGATTTGGTGATTCTTACCATAAAAAGGTCATGTTATTTATACCCATGAATGCTGCTGGTCCTACTCTTGAACATGGAACTTTCATTTCCCCCCTCAGCTTCTTGGTATTAATAGGAAAGCTTTAGGGAACCTACCTAGGGAACATACGCAGATGTTAACTATGGCTTCTTCAACGTAACATCTCACTTGTGTTTGCCTTCATGGTGATTCTAATCATGGGCCAGCTGGGGAACTGAATAGGTAGTTCTGGTTGGAATTCAGTCTACTGTAGAAACAAGAGAACTAGAAAGAAACAGAACACCTGGATTCTCATCTCAGTTTTACCATCTACCAGCTGAGTAACACTAGGCTTGAATTTGCTCATTGATAAAACCAAAATGTTGGACCGTTCTGGTTCTCATAGTCTTTGTTTTAATAATCTTTCCCTGGGCCCCCAAATCAACCTGTTCAGGCAGTTGAACTCTGCATGTCCCTGGGTTAGTCATGGTCCAGCATCCCTCTATACTAATGGGAAACTTTAGGAACAACACGGAGAATGAATAGATGTATGTATGTATGGGATGGAAAGATGTTTGGGGTGTCACCACAACACTCACTCCATTAGACCCCAGCCTTTCTAATACAATGAGTAGAGAAATCATAAGGCTTGCTGTTGTCAAGGCATTTGACAGACACTTATGTATAATTTTCACTCTGATTCATGGAGGATGTTTTAATCACACTAAAGATATTGCAGTAGGAATCAACCCATATTTCATAAACAGGCATTTAATAGATGTTCAATGACTGTATGATTTAATAGACATTATCGTTTGCAGTCTGTATTAGTTTTCTATTGCTGCTGTGACAAATTATCACAAAGTAAGTACCTTAAAATAACAGAAATTTATTATCTTACAGTTCTCTAGGTTAGAAGTCTGGCACAGGTCTCACAGAACTAAAATCAAGATGTTGTCTGGACTGCATTCCTTTCTGGAAACTGTAGGGGAATATGTGATTATTTGTATCTCTGTCTCTAGAGGCTGCATGCATTTCTTGGCTACTAGAATTCCTTCCTTCATCTTCAAAGTCAACAATGGTGAGTTGAGTCCTTCTACCCTCTTATCGCTCCTACCTTCTTTTCTGTTTCTCTCTGCCACTTAAAAACAACAACAATTTGTGATTACTTTGAGCCTACCTGGATAATGCAGAAAATAATCTCTCCATTTTAAAATCAACTGATTAGTAACCTTAATTCTATCTGCAACCTCATTCCCCTCTACCATGTAACACAACATATTTATAGGTTTCAGTGCTTAGGGTAGAGACATCTTTGGAAGGCCATTGTTCTGCTTACCATACTGTCCTTTTTTCCTCTGGATTCAAAATTTTGATATGATCAGAAACACTTTATGAATCTATAGTGGGAAAGCTTACTAGATATGGCATCAATCTCTAACAAGAAGCTTTTATGACCTCCCAGTGAAAGGAGACATTAACAGAGGGATGAAGAGTCATTCCTTTCATAGCTAATTAAGCTGACTTCACCGATAAATTTGTAAAAATTAAGGACTTGTACACATTTCCGAAGAGCCTTCAGGTTATCTTTGTAGGAAAGATAGTAATATTTTTCAACACAGTATAGTTATTTAAGATGATTTTAGGACCACCGCTGAAATTTACAAGATTTACCTCTTTACTGGAACATCAATCAGCAGCCTATTAAAGACCACATATTTTATCAGTTACCTGCAAGAATTTCAGTATGCTATGCTATGAATTTTTTTTACCATAGCACTGAATGTGAGCATAAATAAAACTAAATAGTATTGCTATTATTCAGCATTATGAAAAAGGGAACTGTCTGACAATAAAAAATCAAGAATGATTAACTCTAACTCTTAATGGCTTTGGAGCAGCTGGAGCCAAAAATCAATATAGAAAAGTCAAAGAATGTCAATATGCTTATTTTCCCTATGAAAATTCTCCAGGAGTTCTTCTGGGTTTCTTATTGCTCTTGTCTTTCAAATGCCAACTGAGAAATAGCTGTTATTTTTATCTTCACATCAGGTCAGCTAAAAGGAAGTGCCAAAAGGGGAAACAAATATCTAATAGCCTCTAGAAAAACTAGAGGTATTTTCTTATGTCCCTAAATTTGAAACTAAAAATAAATCCTGATTTATTTCTACTATAAATTATAACATTTCAACACATGTAAATAAATCTGAATAAGAATTATTTTAAGTGGCCTTTAAATAATATCTAGGGGGTTGAATAACAGAAAGAAATGCACTTTTTATTCTTCACTCAACTTTTACGACAGAAGTTTCTGTACAATAGAATCCAATTACAATTTTTTAAGAAAGGGAATAAATTGCGTATGCATTTCAACAACTCTAACCACTAATTCTAGTCTTCCTTCTGCTTCTCTTTTCTATATTTTTATTGACTGTACATGTATTATTGATGTAGTCAAATTACTAAAGAACTATCCATAACACTAACCATCACATCTGAAGAAGGTTGGGGTGACATGTATTTTTATGAGCTCATCATATAAAAAGGTAATCTAAGGCACTGATGTGCCACTTTAGGGGCCTTGCTGAGAGAAGTCACTGTGGATCCAGAATGCCAACTAACAGATCCACATCTTTAGTCTAGTCTTAAGCTGAATCTCCTCCTCAGTACACTACCTGAGCCTCTCTGAGATGATTGCCGATGTACAGAGAGTTATATAATCAAAATACATTTCAGCTGCCTTCCATATGGTGACCAGTTGGTGACAAAATAAAACTCCATGTGGTTATATGCACAAGCTGTCTGGATGCTATAAAAAGAAAATTTTGACCAGTATGATTAAATCAGCATGTATGTTAAAAAATAATGGTTAAATTCAAAGAACAAAATAAGTGTCCCCCCCTGAGCAAAATCTAGAAAAACAAACCAGATCTATGCAAATGTCCACAGGTGTTTAGAGGCCAAATATGTCGAAAGCAGCTACTCCATTGCCATGTGTGCCTTTTCCTTCTTAACTCTTATTTTTCTTCCTATAATTCTGTATCCAAAGAGAGCAGCCGAGTCAGTCCGTCTGTTTGGCAGAATTAGTAGCACATCTAGAACTGCTCTCTACAGGGGGATGAGATTAAGTTTCCAGAAGAATTTCCACTATTCAGAAGAAATCCTAAGTGGGACAGAAATAGCAGCATGGAATGTGTTGTACAAAGTGGCCATGTTCGATTTCACTCGAGGGTTTTATTAGATCAACATAATCAACGTAGTATTTTTTTCCAAAAATTATTATTGATGACAATGTCTTTATAATTTGTGCACACCAATTACAAATATAAGTAATGAAAACATTAAGAGATGTGTTTTGTGGTAATGTCCTCTCTCCCAGGAAATATTCATAAGCCTTGAAAAATCCCACAGAAGAGGTTTGAGTGCCATTTGTTAATGAGATGCAGACTCCAGGGATTTAAAACAGACAACTCTAGTGCTGTAGTACTGCTTGGAATCCAAAATTGTCTAGTTCCAAAGACTGATCTATTTGGACCACAACAGTGAATTTAAAATGTTTCTCTTCCTTTAGCTGGAAAATTCTTCAACAGATAAAGGCAGAGCAGGTCTGAGAGAAGTTGGGGTGGGAGGCATCCCAAGTCTCCAACCCCACCCCCCTGCCCACTCTCATTTCCTTCTCTGTGCTCTGCAGCAGCCTTGGAGTCATCTCTCTGGATCCTAGGTCTCAAAAAAAAAAAAAAAAAAAACTCGTAAAACACCAGCCTATTGTCTTTTTACCTTTCTCACAATTTCCATGGGGCTCTAGAAAGGCACCAAAGACACCTAGAAGACTAATGGGTGCATCTGATGGGCTTTCGGGATGGGCCAGGTGCTAGCAGGGAGCATGGAGAGAATGTGCATCTATTATTCTCTATCAAGGCACTTAGCATAATTTATAATTGTATATTTATCTGTGTTTGCTTATATTCTGTCTCCCTCCCTAGACTATAAATTTCTGGAGGGCAAGAAGAGTGGCATTTTTACTTCTGTATTCCCCAGCACCTAGCTTACAAAAGTCTTCAATAATTCTTTGTCAACTGCCTGAATACTGTTAAAAGTGAATCTGAAAGCAAGAATCACTTTTGCTCCAAGTCGGCTTCTGAAAAGAAAACACTCCAAGTTGATCCAACACCCAGATTCACTCTCTAATGAAGTCTACACAACTGCTCCGGTCTACATGTATAAAGCCCTATAAATCTTAAATGGCTAGCTGAAGAGGGAAGGAAGGAAGGAAGGAAGGAAGGAAGGAAGGAAGGAAGGAGGGAAGGAGGGAAGGAGGGAAGGAGGGAAGGAGGGAGGGAGGGAGGGAAGGAAGGAAGGAAGGAAGGAAGGAAGGGAGGAAGGAAGGAAGGGAGGAAGGAAGATTTCAACTGAAAATTCATTTTACCTGCTTTCTATAACCAGAAAGACTACATCTAGTTAGTGACATATAAGTACAAATTACAAAATTCAAAATCTTAATACAGCGTGGAAGCTGAACAGAACAGTTCCTAATTTCTATAGGTAATGGGGGAAAAAGTTTGGTGTTTATGGGTTTTCAGTTTGTTTGGTTTTAGTGTGTCCTCCACTTTAAACATAACTAGTATGCTTTTATTTTTCACATCTTTTTAACCTTGCATCTACCCCCAAAATTGCATTTATTGCTTTCTATATGACTAATCAAATTTGTCATTTAGAACCAATAGCTGAAAAGCTCATTCAGCTAAACTATTTGTAGATACAATAAAAGAAAACACAATCTAGGTCATTTTTTTTTCATGTTCCAAATCTGCTTTCAGATTTCAGAAAAAAAAAAAAATCTGCTTCCCACAAACAAGAAGGTATGAAAAAGACTGCAGGATTCCTTTCTGGTCTCTAAAAAATAAAAAAAACAGGCTTTCCCTTTTTAACCCCAATCATTGTTTCCTATGTTTTGAGCAACCCTGACTTGTGTGTGCACAACACATAAGCAGTCAAGGTGGAAGTTTGCCTTTGAATCTTTTCCAAGAGAAAGTGAAGCTCAGGAATTGAGGTCTGGGGAAGGTGGATGTGTGGGGAGAGGCACAGAATCACTTGCATTCCAGAATAAGGACAAGCAAGTTAGATGAATAAGAACGGAATTCTAAATGCCTCGGATTATTTTCAGTTTCTATTTATGCTGCACTTAATGTCCACTAAAATAGGTTGGTTACATGCAGTTGCATATTCTATTTGGGGTATAATTTAATAGTCAGAAATGAGATACCAGAAAATGCCTGAGAAAGGCAGTATGTGGAATAAATACATATTTTGGCACTAATAACCAGAACTGTCCCTTGCATTGCTTATTATGCCCCTAAAAATATGTCATTTATAATCATTTGATCCAATTACAGATTATCCCCTGTGGTTGTAAACTCAAAATAACACATTATTTTTTTTTTTTTCAGATTCCCTGGAGTTTTTATCACTGAGACCCAATGTCACCAGATGTCATGAATAACCAGGCAACCTCCGTTTGTCTCTAACATAGCCTACTTGGAAAGTCTCTGAATTCAGGGTATACTTTATCAATTATTCAGGCTCTTTGGTTCTTCTGCATTGGCTGCATTAGCCCTTATCATCCACAGCAGAGAATGGGAAAAAGACCCCAATTTTTCCCCTTTTCTCATGTTGAGTAAATAACTGTTTTTCTGGGTCTAAAATCATGAACTGTCCTGAAAACAAACAAAAAAGGCTTTCCATTTTTTAATAGGTTGCACAGTATAATGAAAAGAGCATGACATTTGGAGCCAGAGGACCATGGGGTCTGGAGGCAGGCTGGGCTTACTTTACCAATTACTAAGCCTCAGGGCACAAATTTAACTGACCAGAATTTTATCTTCTTCATCAGGAATGAGATTTATAACTATAACTATAAGCCTCAGGTATTATTGTTATGATCAATTCCAAGGAGTTAATGATAATAAAGTGCTTTATGTATTATAAAGAGCAACATAAATGCTATTTTGAGTTTACCACCACTTAAAAATCTTGCCCACTATTCCTTGCAGCGATGGTATCAGCAAAGTGCCTCAACACCTCTGGGTCCATAAGCATGTGTTTTTTGTTTTGTTTTGTTTTTCTTTTTGTTTTTGAAAGAGAGAAGAGAGAAGGAAGAGAATTTTAGCTAAGCATCTCCAAGTCATCGACTCTGCCTCCCCACCCCAGGCTCCTGTCCCTCCCCAGCCAGAAACATACACTCCAGTCCAAGGCTCCATATCCTACCTTCATCCACCATGTTCTAACACAACACTTAACCACAGTGGGAGGCTGTTTCCTGACACAACTGAATCTCTCCATTCAGCTTCATGCTTTCTATCAGCTCAGCTGAGGGTGAACTACAATCTTCCTACTCTGTGGACCAGCTTTAAACTAGACACACAGATTTTGTCTTCATTCCCTGCGAGGATCCTGTCTGACCTGTGACCGATGTCCAACAACTAGTGTGAAGCTTTAGGCTTTGGTTTGTCACCATTCAACCTCCAAACTGCTTCACTGTCACACCTTTTCCCTTCCATTACATTCTCCTCCATTCCTGCCCCACTCCCATGCCTTCCTTTGGGTTCTCAGTCCATCTTGCCCTAGGGTTAGGTCATTCATCTCCACCTTTGACCAGATGGCACTGCCTGGTTTCTACAACCTGGGCACGTTCTTTGCTACTTAGGCTAGATCTGTACATTCAAATTAACTTCCATGGATTGTCAATACATGCTTTAGAATACATGAGATCCTATAATTATACTTACAGATGTCATTCCTATTTCACATTCAAGGAGTTTACAAATATGAAAACTGGTACCCAAGTGGTTCCCTGGCTAGCAGAGTAACGTGGAGGGTCAGTGCTGAACACCTGAGAGGTCAATCAGGGTTTTTGGACCTCCATTCCAATGTGTTTTCACCTCATCATCTTCTCCAACAATTATAACTTGTTTCATCCTTGCTAATTAAAACCCAGGTGCCCTTCCTCAATTATCATTGGGCAAGATGCAAATTTGGGATCGTTACACTGGTAAAAGGCTTGGAAGGTAAAATGCAGAATTACAAAAGCCAAGCAGTTTAAAAGGGATTCCTCTGCCAAAACATTTTACACTAAAAGTGGTCCGTGACACTAAATTAAAGGATTAAAAAGTCATACAACTTAATGGGGTTGTATTTCAACTAATAGAGTCAAAGCTTCAAACGCTTTCAGGAAACAACTAACAATAAAGTTGATGTTTTTAACACTCTGGGATTTCTTGGATCCTGTCAGAATCATTCATCACCAAGACATTATTTCTGAAAATCTATTTAAGAGAGGAATCCAAAGGACAGAACAAAAACATGCATACAAGGTATATCATATACCAATCCTCTGTGGCTATCCCTTCAGATGGAGTGTATAGACTGGGATATCTTTCAGTTTGATGTACAGTTTAAATGCATTACTCTCTAAAACTGTACCATCAAGATCACAAATGTAACCTTCACATGGCCAAATCCAGTGGAAACTTGTCTTCTCCTTAATCAACACTCCTTCCATCCTGAGACGCTTTCATGATACTATGCTCTCCTGGTTTCCTCCTACCTTACTGACTGTTGCTTCTTGGTTTTGGTGAGTTTCTCCTCTTCCATCAGCTTTTAATATTGGAATTCCCAGGGCTTCATTTTCTCCATCTACATCTCCTACCTAAGTGATCTCATCCAGTCAGTTGGTTTGAAATAAGTCTATATTCCAATTACTTCCAAATTTTTATCTCTGACCCTGACCTCTTCATTGAATTCCAGATTTTCTAGGCAATTGCTTACATCTTCACTTGGATGTATAATAGATATCTCAAATTACTAGCATTTTCATCCCTCCAAAAAGAAAAAGACAAAATATTTCAGAAATATTCCCTATCTCATTCTGTGCCATCACTATTCATCCAATTCTTTAAGCCACAAACATTAACCTTAATTGCCTTCCTTCCTTCCCTAACTACATCTAATTATTTGATGAGTTCTTTTGATTCTACCTCTAAAATATATTCCATGTGATGTAATGGCTGGATATACTGTAGCCATTTTGGACCATGAGATGACCTTAGGAATGGAAAGTTACCCATGGTAAAGTGACAAGATAAAAAGATCTTGGGTCCTTTATACCATAGAACACCATAACAGCTCTGGACAGATTTTACATGAGAGAGTAACAAACAATCTTGTTTAAGTAAAAAAAAATAAAATAAATTCCAATTTCTCATCTCCTTTTGTGCCTACCTATAGGTTCCACTCTGACATCATCTCTTTCCTGTGCCATTCAAATATCCCCCATCTGTTTTCCTTGCTTCTCCTGTCTCTTGTCTTCCTAGAGAACAACCAAAGCGATCTTTTAAAACTGTATATCAGATCATGCCACGTCTTTCTTAATGCTATCTATGGGTTTCCAGCTGAATTACAAATAAAATGCAAACTCCTTTCACTACAACCCAGATTTTAGCCTTGTACAGTGGACTCTGGCTACAGTGGCCGAGGATGTTCTTACTTGACAGCCTTTGTACTTGTTGTTCCTTCTACTTGGAATACTCTTCCCAGCATAGTTGGCTTCTTCTTACTAAGATCTTCAAGCTCAAAGGTTTCCTCCTCAAAGAGGTCTTCTTTGAGGAAGCAAAATAAAGTAGCCCCAGCTACTTTCTATCACATTACCCTACTCCTTTCTTATATCTACAAGCTGGAATTATATTGTCTCTTTACTTGTTTATATCTTATTACTTGAGTCTAGGACCTAGAAAAGTACCTGGCTATTCTAAGTGTTTACCATATATTTGTTACATATTTATTGAATGAATAAAAATCATTAATTGCTTTTTATTCCAGAATAGCAAATATACAGTGTTATATTAGTTTTAGGTGTACAATGTAGTGATTCATCAATTCTATACATTAGTCAGTGCTCATCATGATAAGTGTACTCTTTAATCCCCATCACCTATTTCACCCATCCCCCCACCCACTCCCCTCTGGTAACCATTAGTTTGTTCTCTAGAGTTCAGAGTCTGATTTTTGGTATGTCTTTTTTCTTTGAGTTCAATTGTTTTATTTCTTAAATTCCACATGAGTGAAATCATATGACATTTGTCTTTCTCCAGCTGACTTATTTTGCTTAGCGTTATACTCTCTAGATCCAACCATGTTGTTGCAAATGGCAAGATTTCATTCTTTTTTATGGCTGAGTAATATTCCAGTGTGTGAATATATGTGTGTGTGTGTATTCTTTATCCATTCTTCCATATATGGGTATTTGGGCTGCTTCCATATTTTGACTATTGTAGATAATGTTGCAATAAACATAAGGGTGCATGTATCTTTTTAAATTCCTGTTTTCATATTCTTTGGGTAAATACACAGTAGTGGAATTACTGATCATAAGATACTTCTTTTTAAATTTTTTTGAGGAACCTCCATACTGTTTTCCACAGTGGCTGTACCAGTTTGCATTCCTACCAACCGTGGCCTAGGGTTCTCTTTTCTCCACATTAAAAAAAAAAAAAAAAGGAAAAAAGTGCTCTGTAGGGTTAATGAGGTTAAAACTGTCACCAGCAATACCTCTGCTGCCTCTCCTTCTTCCCAGGAATGTTAAAGGTTAACATTCCTTATCTTTTAGAGGCAAACAGCAGGAGGAGATCCAGCTGGCCTAGACCAGTTTGAACTCAACCACCCACTCACACCTGCACAGATGAACTATGGGGCATCAGAGAGTTATCTCTATCTTATTATAATGTTAACATCTCTGCTCAAGGAGAAGCAAAACCTTTACCAACATAACACAGAACATACGTATATGCATGTTTTCTAAGTACACCTGTGCAACCTTATGCCCACCTATGATGACAAAGATTCCCTTTCTGAATATTCATCCTGACTCTCAATGAAAGAAACCCACTCACCCCCTACTTGAGGAGTCACAGATGTAGAAGCTATTTCCTGTGATGTCACTGGCTGCAAATAAAGTTTCATTTGTGTGACAACAACAACAAAAAACCCAAACATTAATTGCTAGTATTCCTTCAAATTTTATAGCTTAAAATATTCCATAAAGTGTTTTAGTAAGGTTAAGGAGAATGCAAGCCTATGGAGAAGCTGGCCAGTGCAGAGACCCTTGCAAAATAATTAAAGTATTAAGAAGGAATTGAAAGAATTAGCATTAATTCGGCAATCACACTTATGAGTATATACTCTAAAGAATGAAAGTAGGGACTTGAACAGATATTTGTACACTAATGCTCAGAGCAGCATTTTCACAGTAGCCAAAAAGTGGAAAACCACCTGCATGTCCATCGACAGATGAAAGGATAAACAAAATGTGGTATATACGTACAACAGAATATTATTCACCCTTAAAAAGGAATGAAATTCTGACACATGCTTCTGCATGAATGAACCATAAAGACATTAGCACTGAGTGAATTACACCAGAAAGAAAAGGATACATATTGTATGATTCCACTTATATAAGGTACCTAGAATAGGAAATTCATAGAGACAGAAAGCAGAACAGTGATTACCAGAGGCTGTGGGAAGTGGGGAGAATGGATTAGTGTTTAATTGGCACAGAGCTTCATATGGGAAAGATGGAAAAGTTCTGGAGATGAATGGTGGTGATGGTTGCACAACACTGTGAATGTACTCAGTGCCACTGAACTGCACACCTAAAAACAGTTTAAATGGTAAATTTTATGTTATGCATATTTTACCACAATAAAAAAAATTGGAGTTAAAAATGGGAATTGGGATGGGATGGAAGACAGGAGGGAACTGTGATAATGGAAGATACATTTTGACCAAATTTACCACACAAAGTCAACTGCATTGGATAAATGTGGACTTTTCTTCTCAACCCATGGAAGAGGAAGCTTCAAAGTCTACAATAATAATTTTCCTTCTTCAAAGACAAAAGAGGAAAATCACTTTCTATTTTTTACCAGTACTGATTTAATATTTTTATAAATGTTGATATGACTATATCCAAGGCATAATGGCATGGAGAACAATTAACTCATTCTGTTTTGATGTTCCTTGCCCAGAACAGAGCTATAAATAGAAGGACAGTATCAGAACAGTCACAAGACATAGAGTAATTTATTCTTTCCAAAATCCTACTAAAACACATCTAATCAACTAGATGTTATTCTTCCTGTCCAGACCACTAAAAAGATGTTCTATTAATGTACACTCTGCTGCATGTTTTCTGACATTACTCCAGGTCAGTGCTCCTTGCCCAGATCATTATGTAAAGCAAGGACATAGAAACACTTCAGTAATTGGTATCAAATACACAAAATACCCAAATGACTGATTTTTTTTATGTTTATGCAAATATTTGGAGTTTCCACAGATTCAGAAGATGTGGGGAACCCTGATGAGATACCAGCATCGTATGTAATAAGACACTGTCAATGAGCCCAGTCTTCATTATCATTCCTACCTGTGCATTCCTCTTTTGGCAAAGTAATTCCAAATTGGGAAATAAGCAAATCTTTTTAATGTTCTTCACTAGCTTCCTTTCCATGGACACTGTTCCTCTTTTGACACCCACACAGATATGTTGGGATGTCGGGGTATTTTAAGAGTTGTTTGTATTTTATGATATATGATTTTTAAAAATGTTTACGTTTTTCTGAAAGATTCTTAGCATCTTTTCCCAAAATACACCTTCATTTTCAATCTCTAGTTGTCTAATTCACACGTGAAACTTAAAGCAACGTGTTAGCAGGAGCATCAGGGGCAATGCTTTTCACCAGCCCTGGCCAGCCTGGGTCTCAGAGGGCAAGCATTTTCACATCATCACCTCTCAAAGGTTGGCAACTTAATTTCAGATCCCAGAAACTCTTCTTCCGTCTCCCTTTTGGCTCTTCTTTTATGTTGTTCTCCAGCAGCTACGGTCAATCACCTCCAGAGCTGGGACCTGACTGGCTGTGGCTCCAATCCTGCCATTGTTAGTCCCATGTTGGCGCGGCCACTTGGCTGTGCCCTTGACGTGGTAGAGCAGGTGCAAGTCTAACCAAGCCGATGGAACAGCAAAGAGGGCATGTGTGGTCACCTACGGCTAACATCCTACCTCAGCTCCTCTACTATGATTTGGAGGAGAGAAGGTTCACATGTCAACACCCAACTCCACCACCTTGTTTTATTCCTCTTATAATACTATAGAAGCACCCTTTCTCTTCTCCTATACATGACCACTCTACATGTCATTGAAAATACTGTTTTATTAGCCTTTAGAGATTGCATGAACCACAAAACTCATCTGATCTGATTCCTTCACTGGACAAAAAAGAAAACTGATGTCAGCTGCCTTGTCTATATCATAAAAGCGACTTAAAAAGTTATGTAAATTTAACTTTGGTCATAACGACAATGATCATGGTGGTAGGGGTGGTGACAAATGTGGAGTCTCAGCGAATAAATGGAAAGATCCCTGGACTTGGACTCAGACGACCTGAGTCCTGATTCTGCTTCCACTTTTCCCACTTGTGTTACCATATGCAAGTCATTGCCGTCTGACTTCAGGTTGCTGGTGGTGGTAAAATGAAAGACTTAGTTCAGAGGAACTCTAAAGTCCCTTTCCTTCTGAAGTTCTAATGTCTCTGCTGATAAAGTGTGCAGTTTCAAAAGTACTCTTGTACCAAGACTTCTTAAAATTTAGTCCATAACTATGATTCAATGTACTTTCAGCCCTATGTAATTTATCAATACTTGAAGGAAAAATCAAACTTAAGAATAGCTAGCATTATGTATTATTCTATATATTCCTGAGCGCTTACGTACAACTCTTTTTCTTTTTCTTTTTTTTTCTAAAGATTTTATTTATTTATTTGAGAGAGAGAATGAGATAGAGAGAGAGAGCATGAGGGGGGAGGGTCAGAGGGAGAAGTAGACTCCCTGCTGAGCAGGGAGCCTGATGCGGGACTCGATCCCGGGACTCCAGGATCATGACCTGGGCCGAAGGCAGTCACTTAACCAACTGAGCCACCCAGGCGCCCCACAACTCTTTTTCATTTACTTCTTGTCTATGTAAGATATGACTCAATCACTTGCCACAAGATGAGAAAACAGGTTCAGAAAGGATAAGTGACTTGACTTGACCAGTGTCTTACAACTTTTGAGAGGCAGACTCTAGACATGAACTTGCTGGTGATATATTTATGCTCTTGTCAGTATAAGAGTTTCCTCATGATTGTTATAAAGAGACTGACAAATGTAACCATTAAACAGTAACAATAAAGGAGTTCTGCTTTACAATATACACTACAAGAGCAGGGCAAGAGATTAATGAGCAATAGAACTAGATTACTTAGAATATGTATGAATAGAAAATGCATTCTTTCCTTTATTCCCCAAAAGCTTAATCAAAATGTAATTCCAGCAGCTTCCTTTCACAGATGTTCTCTCTCTCTTTTTCTCCTATATTTGATCTTACTATAGGTGGTGAGCTCCTCCCATTTCTAGATATATGGTGGCTATAATTACTTAAATCTAATTTTTAGTTTTTAATGTATAGGATTCTCTACCATTCTCGTTCTGATACTCTTAGACTTAATCTCACCCCTATATCACTGCATTTGCTCACTGCATACAGTAACATTGCTGAAGGAGGATAATTCTGCGTTTATTGCTACAGAGGTTTTTAGTGTGAACTCAAAGTTATACAAGAAGACTGTTGCCCTAGGGGAAAAATAAAGTGGAATTTTTGCCTATTTTTCCCATTGAAAAAAACTCTTTAAATATTTTCTTGGGTATTACTATTATTATTACTATTTCACAGAAGGGAACAAAATACTCATGTTTACTGTGTAAAAGTTGCATGCCCAACTGGCCAGCAGAGAAACCTCTTTTAAACACATTAATTCTTTCTGTTTATCAAGTGTGGGTGACACTAAAAGGTCAAGAGGACATTCTTTACAGAGGTACATTCTTGCCATTGCCAAGAACCTGATGCAAAATGCATCAAAACTTTCCAGCAAATGTACTATTGTTGCAGAGTATGAATAAACCAGAGGTGGGATACGCTATGCAACATAAGGAAATCTAAAACTACAAAATACCTTTCTTCTCCCTCCAACCAATATGTGCGCATGCACACACACACACACACACCCACACACCCACACTCACACACCACTTTTCTCACCCAGCAATACACAAACATTTTGACAGGGACCTAGCATCTGTTTTCATGACAATTTAGAGACCAAAATAGGCAGCATGTGGGAAGCAGTGCAGCTTAGTAAAAAGAAATCTACAGTAGGCTTAAAGGAACTTGGGTTCTAGACCTACTGCAACACTATCTGCTTGGCATTAAGCCAGTCTTTCATTCTTTGGATCAATGTTCTCTAAGTCAGAGAACTGAGGTTAAATATGATGGTTTCTAAATTTCCTTCCAGACCTAAGGTTTTATGAATTCGAGAAAAGAGTTAGAAAAGAATGTCTACGCTCAGGTAGTCCATTTCCTATATCCGGACTGCCTTTCACCAGTTACGACAGTATGAAAAGCTCACCTCCCACAAAGTTTATACTTACAATCCATTTTTTCAGAAAGTGCAGAATTTATTTTGCATGATTAGTTGTCTATCATCAGATAAACCCATTAAACGCAAGTCTCAATGGAAAACAGGAAAATGAAGGAAACCTTGTTCCCAGCCCTCAGGAGCTTTCACTTACTGCAGAGATAGACTACAGACATGTAGTAAAATGTACTGTGAAGTGCTATCAAGAGGTACCACAGGGGTGCCTGGGTGGCTCAGTTGGTTAAGCATCTGCCTTCAGCTCAGGTCATGATCCCAGGGTCCTGGGATTGAGCCCAGCATCGGTCTCGCTGCTCAGCAGGGAGCCTGCTTCTCCCTCTCCCTCTGCCACTCCCCCTGCTTGTGCTCTCTCTCTCTGTCAAATAAATAAATAAAATCTTAAAAAGAAGAAGTACCACAGAGTGACACTGTCACGTGAGGGGAGATTGAACTCTGCCTGGAAACGAAACTTCCCTAGTGAAGGCAGCATGGGAGCAGGGCCTTGCAGATGGTTAGGAGATGCATTGCACAGCAGGGTGAGAAGAGGAAATGGCCACAGACAAGTCAGGGGGATAAAAAATTATGAGGCAAGTACCAAGAACACTCCATTTGACTTCAGCTAAGTCTTGGTACACTGATGCACACAGAATTCCTAACTTCAAAGGCATTTATCACTGGTGAAAGGTCCTCCCTTCTACTGTGGAACATGGCATCTGAAATGACATAAGGACTAGCTAAGAGGCAGAGCAGAGCTCCATCAAGTGTCATCCCTGGTGCAGCCACTGTGTGACTCTATGATGCAATATGCTTCAGTCAACAGATCCCCAGTTACTACATTCAGTCATCTGGTCTAGACATCTAATCCCTGTCTAAGGCATTGGGCCTCCCTTAAATCCTGATAGCAAGTTAAAATGAAAAAATTGTTAAACTGAAAATTATCAATATAACCTCATGTGGGGAACTAGTTTAAGTTATAAGTTGCAGTTAAAGATGTATTTAACTAGAGAGACACCAACATTTGCAGAATAAAGGACCTTGGAATAAAGAGAGATGAATTCTCCAGGGAATGTTTAGGCTGAACGTCAGTACCTTCATACTTAGAATGAGGAAGGTCTAGAAAACCCTTTCACAGAAAACAGTTTTAAAAAATTATAAGCATTTTTTTCTGAAGGCATGATATTAATATTAGAGAAGAGCTGTAGCTCCTGAATTCCTAGCATTTCCATTAAATCATGCAATTAAATTTTAAAACAAATTCAGCAAGAGCGTCACAAGTAAAAAATCTCTCCAGCACCAGGCAGAAATTTTCTGTCATATTAACAGTAGTATCATGAAAAATACCAAGAATTCCCTATAACTAGCATAAAGAAAATGGCCAGCAAAACTTATGACCAGTGGAAAGGATCCCACAGGCCACTGGACACATACTTTAAGTGTCGGGAAATCAATTATGTCAAAAGCAAAGGATTTAAAACAACGATCACAGAGATATTTCCTTCCTTCTTTGAGCTAAGGGTTTTACCCTCAGACTAGGGACCAAAGGGCTCGTGGCTAACTACAGAGGAGCCCTGCAATCATGCCTGTGCACATATGTAGTTGTTGTGTTAATATATTTACACATGTAAAACCACCAGATAGTGGTATGTAGTTATTACGTAGCCTAGGATTAACTCATCTCTATGAATTATTTCACTATTTCAATACAGTACTGAATTAAAATTGCTACTTCAAATAGAGAAAGAGTACTCTTAATAGAAGAGTAGTCAACAACAGTACTCCTGTCCTGACCTTGACTTTGCCCTCAGAAGGCTCCTTAGCCCTGCAGTATAGTCCCTCATTTCTGATCTCTCGCGAAAGGGGTGCTATAATCATCCCTCCAACTACCTCACCGTATTCCAGGTTGGCCCTTTGAAGACTGGGTTATTACCTCCAGTTTACCTAGCTCTTTCACCGGGAATTACTGAGAATAGAATGTTTTCTACAAATGATACAAATAAACTTTATAAATAGGACTTTCATTGGATCTTACCTATCAAAAAATTTCAAAGCAAAACATCTTGAAGTAGCAAGTGGTATCTCTTAAGATTTTTTTGGAAACTCAATTAAAGCAGCATTTGTATGCAAAATCATAGAAATAAGCCATTGCCAGATATGCATATAGTTGGCACAAGATGTAATTTACACATTAATATTCACAATCTAACTCAGCTACTTTAAACCACAACCAACTTTGCTTCTTTATTTATAGAATTTTCCTGGAAAGAATCAGCATTTGCTGGGGAGCTAAATGACTATGTTCTAATCATGCTTCTGAGACCTCATTTCAAGAACTCAGAAAAGTCTCCAAAAAAACTCTGTGCAATGATATTTCCATAAGTTAACTCATAATGAATGTCTTTAATAAGGGCGATGGGTCTAAAAATAGTTATCTCATGTAAGTAACTGACAGTTACAGTATAAATCCTGAGCCTCGTTCCTTTTTCAGTTTCTATAAGGGTGATGGGAATAACAATACTAAATCGGTATATCCTTTCACACTGGTCTTGATTTAGCATGTCTATTTCTTTCTGGTACTATCTCTGTGTTAAAGGGCAATGGGAAAACTACAGAGGAGGATGCAAGGAAAGATAATTATTTTGTCCCATTTTAAACAGTACTGTTCTTAGGGACATTTCATGCCTCAGTTTCTCTCTACCACTTTGAAAATTGGTGTCACTCATCTTGCTGGGAAAAACTTCCTTCTCTATTTGCTGAGATTTCTATAAATACCACTATTATTGCAGTCTACATTAGAAGGATCAAATCTAAATATCAGATTGAACTATAATATATGAAGTTTTCTTCCTTTATTAAAAAACCCACATATATACTGTAGCCCATGGCATGAAATTAAAACAATATTTTCAAATTGTCCCCGCTATTATTTTATATCTGACCTGTATCTAACACAAAATATGGAACAAACCAGATCCATTTCCAACTACGCAGATGGCTCATTATCCAGCTGTCTTAAAGATAAGTGAGCTTAAGTGTGGTGCTAGGAAGGAGCAAAAAGCCTGGGAACCTGAAAATGAGCCTAAAGCCAAATCTTTCTGCTTGTGCTCCAAATCCCTTATTGGGAGAAAAGGTCGGGACATGAGATAAAGTTTGCCACATTATCCCAGGGATCACCCAACATTCATTTCACTTATTGAAGCCATAGAGCCTGCTCATACACGCACACACCTTCCAATTCTTTGGCTCTTAAAACTGTAACAGAAGTGGAGTTGCAAACCTAACCCAGGATACTTGGCTTGAAGCTTTTTTCCTTTTCTCCGTTTCTGTGAAACATTATGTTCAATGCTTCATTAAAAAGGGGAGAAAATGGCTTTGGGAATTTTCTATTTCCTATCTCCTACCCATCATCTGGTATCATTAATCCAGCTTCATGTGCATGTATGTGTTTTAAGAAGTCCTCATAAATACACATAATACCAAGTTTGGCCTTTTTACCCAGCTGTTGTTTTTGAGTATGTTGGGTTTAGTGGTGTTAATGGTATAGGCATACTCTTCGCTGCACCTATGTCTCCAGCTGGAAAACAGATTCATGTAATTTATGTCACCTTTGCTGACAGGAAGGTCAGCAGTCTGACCAATTTTATTTATTTATTCATTTACCCTTTGTTTAGCTTTTTGTGGGGGATGAATTGGGGATAGGGTGATGTTGACATATATATTGACTCATAGTGACTATACGCATGCAGTTTGAGTTTTTAAAAGTTGAAATGCATTTGCATGTGACAGATAAACATAGTTTATAATATACGATGTGACTATACATAGAACAACTGTGAAATCTGGGAAAATTGATCTCTGGAGAAGCAAGCTTATTTTGTTCTACTTACACTATCTGTCTTAAATCAGATCTCAGCTTCTAGAGGTAAGGGTCAAAATGCACGGGTGTGTGGTCAGACAGCAGCAACATTCTTCCAAGAAGACTGACAACAGTTAAATAACACTTGGCATGTAGTCTTCTGCCCCCCTCGTGTCCTCCTGTGTGAACCTCGAGTCCTACAAGCATATTCTAGGGTGGTGGTTTAGTCCCCTGCTGTTTTTCATAGCAAGACATAAGGATAAGAACACTGTGTTGGAAAACACCACCTAGATGTGGAGATACAGGATACCCTCAGGATCATCACCTCTCTGCTTAAGCATGGTCTTTGTCAACAAGCTCAAACTGGATTTGGGAATCTTCACTGGGATTTTAATTAGTTGATGAGCATCTCTCATTGGCATTCATATTCGCTGTTCAAGATTCCTTCTGCCAGCAACACCAGGTCCTTTGTCAGAGCCAAAGCAGACTTTGCTCATTAAATTAGAAGCAGCATCCCGTGGTTCCAAAAATTTAGTTTGGCCGGAGACTTTAAGACCTCATGGTGTCTCCATTCCTTAGGTAGAAATAGTATACTAAGAATCACAGACCCTCCTGGCCAAAAGATAATAATCCATGAATATCTGTATTCTTTTCCAAGTGGCACACTACATCCCAAAGGACTTAAACACCAGCTCTTTCTATATTGGACTCTGGGATTTAAGGAAAATGGCCTGGCTTTATCTGAGAATAAGCTAACTTGCCCAAGATTTTAGTAAATATATTTTTATTGGAAGAGAATGGGTGGAGTCTGTTTTTCTAAATACTGTCTTATGAGGTCACAACTGTGTTTGAGATGCACCCTCCCACTTGAAAACAAGTCTGTCTCCTACCAGTTTTGATTCTGTGTACTCCTTCAATCTCGACCCTCCTAATGCAGGTTTTCCCTTGCCCCTTGGGGCTATTTGGGCTCAGGCGAGCTGCTCTTCAATCCTTGTTCTATGTGCCAATTCTCACCCTGTTTTCTCTTGGCAGGTAAGCATTAAAAGTCTGATGTGGAGGATAGTAAAATAAATGAAAGGGAACTTCTCTTCTATTCCAACTCTCTTTGCCAATAGGAATGGGAAAGACAGAATCCCAAGTCAACCCACATGTTCTCTGGACTGAAAGGTGTTGCTTCAAAATTCATATATTGAAGCCCTAAGCTCCAGTTCCTTAAAATGTGACAGCATCTGGAGATTAAGTATAATAAAAGGAGATATTTACAGGTGCCAAGTTGACAAGGGATGGACTTATAATGGATAATTTTATGTGTCAAGTTGGCTGGGCTACAGTGCTTATCTAGTAGATCAAACATTATTCTAGATGTTTCTGTGATAGTGTTTCTGAATGAAGTTTCATTTAAATTGGTGGGATTTGTGTAAAGCAAATTGCTCTTTAGCGTGGGTGGGCCTCATCCAATCAGGTGAAGGCCTGACTAGAACAAAGTGCTGACCTCACCTGAGCAAGAGAAAACTCTGTCAGCAGACAGCCTCAGACTTGAACAGCAATATGTGGGTTATCACAGGCTGCTGACGAACCCTGCAGATACTGGACTTTACAGCCTATATAATCACATGACCCAATTCCTTAACATAAATCTCTTTATATATATATACACATATATCTATATACACAGACATACACACACACAAGAAAGGAAGAATCTCAAGTACCTTCATATTATGAACTGAATTGTGTCTCCTCAAAATTTATATGCTGAAGCTCTAATGTCCAAGTATTGTAAAATATACACACACATATACATATACACACACCCACACATATGCATCCTATTGGTTCTGTTCCTCTGGAGAATGCTGACTAATATACATCCAATATCCCATCCTAGCATTCTTGTTCCTATCTACTGCCTCTGGAAATGACATGTTGGAATATTCCCACCATAGTTGGTGTTGAAAGATCTAATCTATGCAGATGGTTAAGCTGGATGTTTGGAGGGCGGGGAGCCTTTATTTTACAGATTAATTTTTATTTATGTAATTAAAAATGGATCTAACCCAATGAGCCCCATTTTTATTTCTATCATTATTCCTAGAAGGCTTTTTTCCCCTGCCTATCACCATCTGAGCTTAGGTGCAGTAACTATGTTGGAAAAGGCCGAGAGGTAAATCAAGTGACATGACTATGGCACATCCTGGTCTGTCACTTTGGCATTTCTTTAAAAGGAGGGTGAAGGATGCTCCTGTTCTGTTTTTTATCCAGTAGACTGTTTCCTTCAACTACCAGGACACCAGCACACATCCTCCATTAGTAGAATTCTAAAATCCAATGATAGAATCCTAAAATCAAATGTAAAGCTAATAATCACGTAGAGAACTGAGAATTTCTTTTTTTTCCTAAGATTAGACAAAAAGGGAAAGAAAAATTTCCTTTAAAGACAGGTTAAACAATTCAATTTATGCACTATAGTCTTGGCAGCTTTTAAAAAGCTACTATAGACATTGTCAAGTGTGATATTTAAGTATTTTTCCCCTATTTCTTCCCCTCAGCAAGAACTTTGTCCTCTTTAGTATAAATATTTGTATAATATTGTTTATATTTCATGAAAATATTCTATTTTTCAGCCAAGTATATATTTGTATATAGGTTTGAATGAATGCAATATATAGCTCCTCATATGTTGAAAAGTTGTAGACACTGAAAACTATTTTAAGAATTACAAAAGATACATAATGAATCCTTGACATATTATTCCCATATGCAGCATTTCTCTGCTATATCATTCAGATCACCTTGTCCCATGTGGGAACAAACCCATTACCCTGAGGTTTTGCTGCATTCACTTTGCAATTGAAGGGAAAAAAAATACTGTATATGCCAGTTAATCATCCCAGATGTAAGCACCAGCTGCACTCTCTGCTTTGTTTATGAGCATATTTTACTTCAGGTAAACACTGTAATTCTGGCAGAAAACTCTGCTTGATGGATATGAATCCTGTTGTTATGTATTCATTGTTTTTTAAGAACATTTGCATTTGTACAGAAAAGGATGCTGAATTAGAGGAAAGTAAACCTGAATTCTTGTCTTGGCTCTGCCACCCTGATTTTAGGCAAGCTAATTAGTCTCAGTGTCCACATCTGTAAATTGGAATAATGCTATTTATGCTACAGAGTTGCTATAAAAAGTAAAAGAAATAATTTCTGTGAAGTTTTGCAATACCTGGACATAGCTTTTGCTCAGTTAGTACTGTTTAACCCCTTCTCTTCTGTAAAGAAAGTGAGTATAATATTTGCTTTATATTTCAAGTATACCATCAGGAAAAAAATATGGCAATAACCACCAATACTCTGAAGGGTACCCTAAAGGGGAGAGGCAAATATAAAGTATGTTCATTTGTGTGTGTGTCTGCGTGTGTGTTTTGTTCTACATTCTGTGTTAAATCCATTCTTCTTAGTTCCAGCTGGGCAACACCAACCGTCATGACTGGGTCTTCTTACTTCCTCCCATATGCCTGTCCCAGATTTTAAGCCCAGTTCTAATCAGCGTGACAAATATTAGCGGAAATATTTCAGAAGTGGTTGACATATAGTCGAGTCATTGTTCTTGGTGGAAATTAATGAATAACTGCCAGTTAATATCTTAATTCAACTCTGCTGACAGAATCCATATGCACAGGATAGTGCTAGCCAGCTGGAGTAAACCCTCAGCCGAACAGAGGGTGAGTCATTGATTCATTTTCTCAGGTTTGGGCAGTTGGACTGCAACTCAGAAAACTAAACAAGAGGGAGGTTACGTCTGTCAGGAAATGGGCTGAGAAGAACGAGACATGGAGATCCTTTTTTTTTTTCCTGTGGAAATTGAAAAAAAGTTAAAGCAAGCAAGGTCAGCAAGGTAAAATTGTTTGGAGAGACATCCATTCATAAAACCAGGGTTCCATTTCATTTGGTCCAGTTACATTAAAGCAGGCAGAGCTCAGGGTCAGGTTCTTCAAAGGGTATGTGGGTAGTCTACTTGGGAGTACTACATATGCAAATCAGGTCCTCTCTGGCTACTTCTCCCTAAGTGTTGTTTGTTTAGGAGGATTTGGGGGGAGGGGCAGGTTTCTCATTCCTAAGTATGGAAAAGGGTAAGAATATCACCACCAAATATTACACATACTCTTCAGCTACTTCAAATTGATGTGGGAAGTGGGCCGAACTGACTTCTGAGTGACTTGGAAGAACTCCATTACTGTTTCTTAGTGCCTCTCTGAAAAAGCCAGAGAATCCAAGCCCCAGTCAGAAGGAGCTGGTTTTATCTATAAGGCCTCATGCAGCCCTCACCACTCCTCCTGCAGCTTCCCCCAATTACAGATCAACTTGTTTACCATTTTCATAGAGCACCCTGAGCACTCAGCATCTGTATTAGGATCCTCCAAGTTCCTAATATCAGAGGTTTCAATCTCAATGTCAACTTACTTTTTTTTTCCAGCTAACAGATTTGATTTTACTTGTGCACATGAAACACATAAGATTGGTCAAACAGACGAGAAAAACGAAACAAAACAAAAACCAAACAAAACAATAAATAAAACCAAGGCCTAAGTGGAACTGCTCCATTTCTAATCTGTGCTGCACACACTGCAGGGCTCCAAATGCTCCCCTAAAATCAGCATTTTCCATGGAAGGGCCAGGAGGATAAATCACACCAATTTGAGTAGTACTGATGGGAAACATCACCCGATTAAGTAAAGGGGTACCTGAGTCATTGGGCAGAAAAGAACAAAGGGAAAAAAAGACATGACAATAAGAAAGTATATGCTTGATTGCAGTGGAAGAAAAAGAGAGAAAGGAAAGAAGGTTCACCAGTAAACTTCTGGAGGATTACCCTCTCTAGCAATATTTGTATAATGTAATAACCTTTTTTTTTTTTTAATCTTTTGCTTGCTTGCCACCATCATTGTTACAAATACCCAAGTAATGGTGTAGAGAGGATTACCAATGTACCTGCTTTCCTGAGACAGGCTAATTCATTTTGTTATTCTAACATAACTTTTTGGTGTGGGTATAAATAATACGGTAAATCATAGGGGAGCTTGGGGACTTATATTTTTTGGGGGGGCTCAGATGCTTCAGATAAATGTTTAAGGTTGTCTTTATGGAATATCTCTATGGGATATTCAAGGGCTAACATTTACAAGTTGCTTATTCCAGGCCAGGCACTGTTCTGGTAGGCTATGCATAGTAACTACTTCCGCCTACTCACAACAACCCCGGGAGGTAACTGTGTTATCATCCCTATTTTACATGAGAACACGGAGGCAATTTGCCTAAAAGCACACAGCAAAAGAGTAGCATTTTTGAGATGTGAATTTGACCCACCTGAATCCAGAGGCCATCATTTAATAACCAAATGCCTTCCAGGTATTTGAAATCAACCCTGTTCTATCTCTTGATTATTCATATTGATTGGAGTAATTAATAATTAATAAATCCCACCAAATATTTTACAAATAAAGCCACAATAAAAGAAATATACACTAATCATTCTTCTCTCCACACTGCCATTTCCCTCACAAATTCATAATAGAGGCATGAACTGGGAATGAAATGACCTAAATTACTTTTAATTTACCAATAAACAGAACTTAGGTAAGGAATATGGCTGATCAACAAACCAGATACTCAATTCCCAGACACACTGTCCCCTGACCCACAGCCACTGCCACAGGAATTTTGGCAACAAGATAAAGACCAGAAGGCCCTCAGAAATACAGTTCCATTTACTAGACAGAAAGGAGAATCCAAACAACTTTCTTTGGGCCACTTTACTAAAACCATATCCTTTGGTCTAAAACTGAAATCTTATGGATTCTTTTGAAACATATATTTAAACATATTTAAACATGAGACTCAAGTGTCTACAGTTCTTATCAAGCTTGATTATCTGACTCCCCTGCTCAAATCAGGTTGGGAGAGTATGGGGACTGTTACATCAATAAGACATGACAGCTAAGTGTTGGAGAGATGACAAATAAAATTCAAAAGTAGATGTAGACACATCTGAGTTCTGCAGTGAAGAATGAGCAATGACGACCCCGAGCAGCCATCACAGAAAGTATTAAGTTATATTCAGCATCTCCTGCCTAATATAATCTCTTGGAAGAGCTATATTTTATTTGCTTTATGAAATCTTGGTGGTTGCAGTTGAGAACCTTAGTTAACTTTCTGGAAGGTGTCTTTGTCTAATGATGTTTATGCAATGTAGGACACTTTTTGTTAATAATATCTGATCTCTAGTAAGTCATCCATCCCGATTCTGGATGAAATATTATTTACCCTAAATGTGCCTAACAATATTTAAAAGAACCTGACAAATGAAATAGGACATGACAAGAAAAACCTTTCTAATATATGATTGCCTGCATAGTGGTAAACCTCTAAATGAAAAACTCTAATTTCAATTACCTAAATGTCTTATTTATACAATTTAAAACCAAATGTGTATGTGAAACACCTGGATTATTCAATGAACTTTTGACATTACCTTTATGTGTGGAATTGCATAGATGCAGCCTGAATGGCTGTTAGTAAATGCTTACAAATGTTTTCCTGGCAGGGTAGTGATAGTTTTCCATCTCACGTTCCCCTTCTATAAAATGAAGGTGGTATTAGACACATCATCTGCCTGTCAGGCACTCAGTTTGCTTTAGAAGAGAGAGACATAGGGCAATTTTGTTATAATTCCATGATACAAAAATTATGCCACCAAGAAGAGCTGGGTGGAATTCTGCTTTTTAAGGATAAAGTCTGCTGCAGAGAAATCTGTCAGGACCTCTCCATTTTTATTCCCATTTCTGTTTCCTACACTTGAACTTAGTAATCCTTGGTATATTTTGGCAGAGCCTGCTTTCTCCTCAGTTCCAACTTCCCCCTAATAACCTAAAATGAAATTCTATGAAGCTCTATGGAGAAAAATCACAGGATCTAATGGAAAGCTTGCATTAACTATCTTCTGCCTCAAGCTTCTGCTTAATGTTCCAAGGACAAGATAGAGAGTGACATGGAACACCCATGGGGTAGGAAAACAAGATGATGAATACATGCACGTGTCTCATAATGGGATATATAGAGAGACAGAAACCAGAATCTTCTTACTATTAGTTAATTTCCCGAAGCATCGACTTCCTAAAAATAACCTCAGGCTATCTCTTTGGCCAATTCTTAGACCTGACGTCAGATACTGTATTTAGGACAGTAGCTAGTAGGAAGATTTTATCTGCTCATTCAAAATTTCTCTTAACACAGCGACAGGTGCTAGTAATAGAAATGAACAAGGGCCGGAAAACTTTAGCAAAAGGCTTGAAATTGCAGTAAATGAAGGGGGCAGAGCCATGCAGGAGTTAGAACCATTAATGTCCTTATTGCCATCAGGGAACTGGCTTGTTTTTCAGAAATTAACACAATACATACATACATGCATACATACTCTTGTTTGGCATTCAGCCAACTGGGCTTCCAGAAATAGAAATTTGGATTCACTTTAAAATAAATCACCATATTAGCAGTTATATTACCTGCCCTCTTAGATACGCAGCAGATTTAAATCCAGAAGTAAAAGAATTAGAGGTAGGTAATTTTGATCATTATTACTAAATTATTTTTATCTATGGGTTTAATGCTAATCCTTTGTATAAAACAATTTTAGGGGCACCTGGGTGGCTCAGTCGTTAAGCGTCTGCCTTCGGCTCAGGTCATGATCCCAGGGTCCTGGGATCGAGCCCCGCATCGGGCTCCCTGCTCGGTGGGAAGCCTGCTTCTCCCTCTCCCACTCCCCCTGCTTGTGTTCCCTCTCTCGCTGTGTCTCTCTCTGTCAAATAAATAAATAAAATCTTTAAAAAAAATTTTTTTTTAAACACTTGAAGAGAGCTAATGTTCCTTTACAATTCAGAGCAGAAGGATATAGAATAGAACACCGGAAACATTTGTTTTGTTAATTAGAGCCACCAGGTGATAAAGAACGCTTCTACAGACATGGGCTTGGGGGTGAGTAATTGGTTTGACGTCAACCTAAGTTCCTGCCTGAACAGTTTAGGACGTTATTTCCCCCCAATGACATTAAAGATAGCGGTCTAAAAAGAAACACAATGACTAAGGGCTCTTTTTTTTTTTTTACCCACAAGTTCTTTTTTCCATTTGCTGGCTTTCTTCTTTCTTGTCTTTTTTTTTTTTTTAAGATTTTATTTATTTATTTGAGAGAGAGAGAGAGAGAGCACATGAGAGGGGGAAAGGTCAGAGAGAGAAGCTGAGCAGGGAGCCCGATGCGGGACTTGATCCTGGGACTCCAGGATCATGACCTGAGCCGAAGGCAGTTGCTTAACCAATTGAGCCACCCAGGTGCCCCTTCTTTTCTTTTTTAAAGCTTTAGTGGTTCTCTGATGTTCTTTTGTATCCTGGCAATTCTATAATGAACAGTGCTTAATCACGGTGAAATTTGAAAGAACTCCCTCAGATTAAAGATAGGTCGCTGGAGCTCATTTGATGGTGAAAGCCATATTCTGTTTACTGTTGGCCTAACTGGCCAGGTGAATTATGGACACGAGGCGTTTGTTTTTCAAGGGAAAAGAAGGTGTAAAAATCTAGAGGAGAAAGGACTTTGCCTTTCTTCCCATTGTCTTTTATTCTCAAAGAACCTTAGATCAAGCTAGCAATATCCTTACAGACCTTCTGTCACCTACTGCCTTGTTTTATCATGAAATTTTAAAATGGCTGCCATTTTAAGGACTCGCATAGAGAAACCACCAAAACCACCTCAGCGATCAGAGAGGTTAAATAATTGAGTTCCCATGACTCGCAAACAACAGAGCTGAGATTCAAACCCAGTTTACAGGACTGCAAAGCCCTGTAGTCAACCACTGCATCATATGCTTTCCTAAAATGCCAAGGCACCAGTTCATGAATCCTTTCTCATCATGCCTAGTTTCCAAGAATAGATATCATGAAAGAAAACCTCAGTCCGAATTCCTCACTCTGTTCCTTGCTTTCCCACTGCCATAGTAGATATGCTAATTAATAATGAAATGTTCTCAAGTGTTTAAAACTCCCTAGTTAATGGCACACAAGGAAGCAACATGGCTAATCTAGAAAGTGAATCTACAAGATGGACAAACACAGTAACACCTTACTGACAGGAAGGCTGCTCGGACCAGACTAAGTCATGTGGATCTTTACACCTTTACAAATACATCTTCAATGAGAAAACTGAGATGACCATGTCTAATTTTGAAAGTTCATTCATATTTAACTAAGTGCTCATCTTTAACACAAGCACATTCTACCACTGTGCAGATTTATAATTGAACAATTATGTCATCTGGAACTATTTACTGTAAAAATATCATTTATTAAAAAAATGTTTAATGAGTGCCTCCCAATGAAGCAAGCACTAGGAACTGAAAAGTGAACATGACACATAAGAATTGTACTGTCATGGTAGCAATGCATGAAATAAATAAGCAAACACAAACAAATCAAAACAAGCGCTAGAAAGGAGACTGAGCTCGAGGGCCGGGCTGGTTAAAGAAAGACTGAAAGCAGAAAATTAAGGAGATGGTTCTACAAAGAGTGTAAAGGGGCGCCTGGGTGGCTCAGTCTGTTAAGCATCCCGCTGTTGATTTCGGCTCAGGTCATGATCTCAGGATCATGAGATCAAGCCCCATGTGGGGAGTCTGCTTGGGATTCTCTCTCCCCCTCTCTCTCTCTGCCCCTCCCTCCCTCAAATAAATTAATAAATCTTAAAAAAAAAAAAAAGTGTAAAGAAGAGTATCAGAGTCAGAGAGAGTGGCAGGTAAAAAGTCCTCGAGGTGGCACAGTCCTTGGTGTGTGCTGGGAACAGAGAACAGAGTGAGGCTGAGGGAAGGTGGGAGGAAGCAGGATTTGGGCTTAGTGTGGAGAAGTGGTATGGCATGAGATGGAAGAAGATGAAAGAAGTCTGGTTATGACATCAAGTTCAGATTTGAAGATGTGCAATGAGAATCCACTGAAAGCTTAAGTGAGGGGCCCTTGTGATCTGATCTGCATTGTAAAATATCACTTTGGCAGCTGTTTTGCCGAGAATGTGTTTTAAGAAGGGAAGAATGATGCCAAGGAGGCTAGCTAGGGACGAGTCTAGGTGAGAGATGAAGCTAGCTTGCATTAAGGTGGTATACATGGGGACAGATCGATGAATGAATTTGAGATATATTTTGAAGCAGAAATAACAGAATTTGCTGAGAGGTTGGATAAAGAAAGTAGAAGGAAAGGAGGAATCAAAATTTTGATTGAGGTACTAGGTGGATAATGATGCCCTTTATGGAAAAGGGAAAGCCAATGAAGTTCTTTTCTAATCCTTTTATGAGTCCAAATTTCAATAGCTAAAATAATTATGGCTACTGATTACTATATGCTTTATCAGACATTTAAAAATACTATTTTAGTTAACCAATTTGCAGTCTTGTACAGCAACATTATAATGGCCATTTTATACATGAAAAAATTAAGTAACTTTTTCAAGGCGTCAATCTGGGAATTAGTAGAAACCAAGTCCATTTGGCTTGGAATTTGGATGCCAAACTTCCCAGTGGTGGAGTTTATGTGTATCTGGCTTTCAGTTATAGCTTCATACCTATGCCAGTATCTGGCATAGACAGGTAGTATATTCTTAAAACATATTTATTACCTAAATAAAAACAGGTAATTTCCACTATGCCTTGATGCTTCGCAAATATTTCCAAATAATACTCCCTTCTAAATGACATATTAAGTAGTAATATTATTTAAGTAGATTCATAGGTCTGTCCTTTAAACTACTTCCCCAGTTGGGACCACACAGAGAGAGCTGTCACTAATGAACTACTCTAATTATATTCTTATCTCTACAGCCTTCCTGGAGAAAGAAAGTCTTAGGAGGGGCTATAAGAATTTCAAATAGGACTCAGATTCTCAAGACTGCTGTAGGGAGATCTAGGAAATACATGGTCAGAAGGATGGTAGCTGAGGCACAGCCCCCACCTCTGCCAACACCTCCAAGTCTAAGGTCTCTGGACTTGGTTTTATTATGGATCCAAGTCCAAGGTCTCTGGACCCTCTGTTTTATTATGAATCATCTCTAGTCTCAGGGTCATGAGCACCCTTACCCTATAGTGCACTCTCACAAGGAGGGCCCACTTCACTGTCAGGGCTTAGGACACCCTAATAGCTCCATGAGAGTGTTCTTCTTCTGCAAGGAAACCTTCCCGCCTCACATTATTCCAACCACAGAGTCTCAATTTCTGATATGCCATTCATCAACCAGCGCTAAGAAGCTCTATTGAACGTACTACTTGTCGAGATACAAGCTGTTTCTGCACCTCACCTCCAGTCAGATAACAAAAACAAAGGTCTACTGGATATCAAGCAGATTCTTTGCTATTGTCCTTCCCCTTAGCTGTAACACTAGTTTCCCTAAAAACCCAGGCTCAATGAGATCTACTACATGCCTATAAAAATATGCTTTATTCCAACTTGGATTTTACTCCTTTCCTTCCCTTACACAGTATCCAAATTCGTAATCGCTCTTTATCTTAATGTAGGGGATTATGTGTCAGACTTGGAGAGGTCCACTTCAAACTCTGGAAGACCTGAAGTAAACACAGACAGGCCTTGAGGAATACTTTTACTCCTTCTTCAAGAGATAACACCTGGCCATCCCCTGCTACTTCTGCTTTACTTCCCACCTCTCAAGCGGGGTAAATTTCCTATTATCATTCTTCATAAATACCATCTTCCTCGTGGTTTAAGTCCTGCTATTCCTCCAACGACACCCAGCACTGCACACATGCCTACTTTACAAACAGTATGTCATCAGGGTTCCAACCCATAGCAATGAATAAGATTCTCAACTACATCATTGGGATCAACTGGTGATGGCACTGGGGACAGTCTTTGTCAGAAAGGGATACAATTAAAGAGCATAGCTGGATATCAATATCCATAACCCTGTGGCAGGCTTCACTGCTGTCCATGACATGAAACCCATGCCTCACCTCAGCCTGGTGGAAGAAGGGGCTCAAGCGTAGAATAAGTGTCAGATTCCTCCAGAGGACTGTGTCTTTACCATCAAGAGAAGGAAGGCCATACTCAATCAGAGCTCCTGGCTCTCAAAGAAATCCCCCAGCAACAAACTGCTATTAACTTCCCACCTACCACTCTGCCATCCCCCCTGCTAGTCTTCCAGTTGAGAGGAGCTTGTTTGAGCCTTGGAGTAGCTCCATGGCTTCTCATGCATGTCTTCCTTGGAGCTGTTATCCCCTGCTATCTGCTCCTGTGGTTCATGTTTATGCCCCCCCAATTCATATGCTAAAAACCTAATCCCCAGTGGGATGGTAATTAGGAGGTGGAACCTCAGGGAAATAATTAGGCTTGGATGAGGTCATGAGGGTGGAGCCCCTGTAGTGGGATATCAGTGTCCTAATAAGAAAAGAGAGACTAGAGTTTGTTCTCTCTCTGCCATGTGAGGATCAGCAGGAAAGCAGCCATGTGTAAACCAGGAAGGGGACTCTCATCAGACACCAAATTTGCTGGCACCCTGATCTGGGACTTCCCAGCCTCCGGGACTTTGAGAAATAAATACTTGTTTAAGCCACCTAGTCTGTGGCATTTTTGTGTTAGCAGTCCAAATGGACGAAGACATGCGGTAACCCAGTGTCTGACTTTGTCAGCATCCCCTGATCTAATTTCCCAGGCTAAGTCTGACATCCTGTCCAGATTCCTTCCCCTTATGATCAGTGGTTGTGCAACTGCCAGTCCCATCTCAGCATGCTCATGAACCATGATGTCACAGAGACAAAATATCTAAAGCTTTTAGAGCAGAAACAAACTTTAGCTCTAAGCCTATCTTCTATGTTTTACAGAAGATGTGATTTACCCAACATCACAAAGTAAGTTAATAATGACTAGAACCCAAGCCTTTGGACTCGTACAACAGTGCTCTTTACACTACCCATGCCATCCCATTCTTAGAAAACAGGTTCAGCAATGGAAGGAAATCCAAAGAGGGTGTATTATTAAAATTTCAGTGTGGGAGCAAATTATTCATCTTTTAAGTGAAGCTCTATTCCAGGAAAGTCTACAAACATTGAAAAAGGATGATAAGTGCCAATGTTTACAGAGAACTGCACCCAGGTATTTTCATCTTTAAAAGTTTCTGCAAACTTGTCAAACTAAATCCTGATGAGATGAGGAAAAATTATTTTTTTCTTTTATTTAAGGCCAATTAATTTAGAGACAAATTTCCACATTTCCTCTGTAATCTAGGAAGGAAAATATATAAAACACAGTTAATGTATTTGGAAGATTAATCAAGTGAGATGTCCCAACCCAATGCGTGTGGAGCAGAGGATTTCTTGCTGTGTAAAGTCTTCCAAAAGTTAAAAGCCTACCAATCTGCTCCAAAGTTGAGGTTCACTCTCAGGGTCAAATATCTCTGGCTACAAAGTCCTTCCCTATCCAAGCACTTCTTTCTATGAGAATCAGCTCTGCTGTGTTAGGAGCAGCGTAGGCATCATTAAGAGCATGTTCACAGATCCATTTTAAAGGTGAACAGTCTAGATCCCATGTATTCATGAAGCAAATCAACAAAAGGACTAAAATTGAAACTCATATATCATAATTTCATTCCTTATTGGTCAACTTTGATTGTCATGAACATTTCTGGTGGTTTTCAAGTCCAAATTTTCCATAGAATTTTGAATTTCCCTATCATTTATGTTGCTACGAAATCAATATCTGTACTTAAAATGTACACCTAATATATGGCCCTTATTTAACAGGTACATAAAATTTTACACTCTTGTTTTTTTTTACCACCAGTCCTTATGCTGCTGCTGCTTTCAGAGCGGCTCACAGAGACCTTAGAATTATATCACTGATTTCCCCCAGAAGGCTTAGCTTGAACCAATCTGATCCTAGCAAATAATTTCCCTTGATGATAATCTACCCATTTCTCAGTTAATAAGTCTTTTCTCACCAACTTGTTAATTACAGACTTGAGCAATAAGTTAAAAAACAGAACTTCATGAGGCTGGAGTTCACTATATGCAGCGCATGCAAGTCATGGAACTCCTCCTCCCAAGACAGGTAAAGGATGGCCAAACTGTCAGGACTTTGAGGTATCAGCTAAGTCATCACCAGGGTGACTGCTAGCCGGTATCACCGGTTAAATCACAGTCGAAGGGACAAGTGGTTTTGACGGCCGGGAGACACCTGAGGACTCGGGACAACATTGGAAATAGTTTGAGATACACTCCCTGTTCTTTGGTGCAGCACTTCTTACACCGTGTCCAGAATCTCTTTCTCACCTTGGCCTAACGTGTGTTCACAGCTCTACTGACACTTGTGAGCGGTTTTTCTTAGCTGAATGTTCTTTCATTATGAGATGTCCATTTGTGTGCTTAGAGCACAGATGTATAATGACTGCACTATCTCCCGGTGAACCATACACCCTGGTTTTCCCAGGACAGTCTCAGTGTAAAGCCTGTTTTCCCAGGATAATTGTTAAGATCTCCCCCTTTCATTCGCCAGGATGAACGTTACATTATATCGTCCAATGACCCACTACGAATGACCAGTAAGTTATGTGGAATCCTTCCAACAAGCATTGGTCACACCAACAATTTGATCATTGAAAATGTTTTCCTTTCACTGATTATCATTTTGATTGAAGTCTCTTTCCAGATGGGCTTGTCACAGCTGTGTTCCTCTAGAGCTTTTTTTCTGTCTTCTACATTATTGTCTCAGGCTTCAGCCATAGAGGATAAAGCCTACATAATTCCATTTTCACCTTTGATGCTCTTAACCAAGTGAAAAAAATTATAAGTGATGGTAATCAGTGTAAATCTGGCCATCGTTTGGATCATCTCAGCCTCAGAAGAGATACGAGTCTCACGATTAAAAATAAAGAACATCCACAGTTTTATAGCGATCTATAAAAAAAATGCCAAAAAGCATAGCTTTCATTACATTTAGTGCAGTATCCTTTCCCACCTCCCTCACACGTAGTATTTTTTTTTTCCTGCAGGCATTCAATAAGGAAAAGATTGTCCTCAAGGGATTTCATCTTTACCTATTCCACAGTACCAAAGATTAAAGCAATTTCAACTCTTTGCCAAAAGAATACAACTGTAATCATAGATTTTTCATTAAAAAGATTATCAAATAACTTTGATAAAACTAGTAAGAATTGTGTCTGTGTTAACGATCAAGACAGAACCAGAAAAACAGGCTAGCATAATTATTGTAGTGAGACCTAAGCAATGATTTGAAGGAATCATTTAGAATGGAATGTAGTCAAGTGGTAAGAAAGGAGAGGGAGCGCCATGGAATCAGTACCTTCCAAAATTGCTAGAAGACACCAAAGACATCTCCTCTTCTGCCACACACCTCTGAGAGACAGGTGTCATCTCTATTCTTCAGTTCAGAAAACTGAGACCAGAGAGACTCAAGCATTTTCCAAGCCACACAGCCTCCACGAGGGACATAAAATGACTGCTTAGTTCTCATCACTGCTGAGTGATGAATACCTGAGTTGTAAGACAGGCAGACTCTCTATGCGTTATCTTTAATAGAGGAACAGTTTCTGAAGAAGATGAAAGTATACAGGTATCCAGGTGTGTGTAATAAAATTTGCTCACATTCTCTTCCTTAGAATCTAAAGTCGGTATAGGGTTCCTTCACAACATTCTTTATTTGCCTCCCTAATAAACACGGTTTATTTCCTTCAACTGAAAAATAGCAGAATTTTAAAATTAATCAAGATGTTACACCTAGGAAGTAGCCTCAGACTGAAACAACTTCTCATTTACATGGGACAGTCACCTATAAATCAGGATGTTAATAGAGAACATTGCGACAACCTATAAGGCAGATGAGAAAGGATGCAGGGACATAATTAGAAAAACTTGTATTACAGAAGGTCCTTCTTTCATGACCAAGGACACAATTGGACACTGGCCTATTGTAATCTGTGTACAATGGAACTGAGTTTTGACCAAAAGTTGCTGAGTCTCATAGGACAATTCTCAGTGATGATGAGATACCAGACATGAACATTCTCAGTTAATCTCAGAGGTCTGATATAGGCAGTTAGTCCTTAAATATCTTTTTGTATCAGACCTTAGGTCCCTTGTGAATAATAATTATTTTATTTTATTTTATTTTTTAAAAGATTTTATTTATTTATTTGACAGAGAGAGAGATAGTGAGAGAAGGAACACAAGCAAGGGGAGTGGGAGAGGGAGAAGCAGGCTTCCCGCAGAGCAGGGAGCCCAATGCGGGGCTCAATCTCAGGACCCTGGGATCATGACCTGAGCCAAAGGCAGACGCTTCATGACTGAGCCACCCAGGTGCTCCAATAATAATAATTTAATGAGAGTAGAGATACTTTAATATATGTTCATTGACAAAATGACGTATGTACATACGCACTCAGAGACCATTTGCAGAAACTCCAAAGTCTAGAAGGTGAGAACTACTAAGGAAGATCATGTTATATAATTACAGTTCAATCTTATAACTATTTTCAATAATTTGTCCAAGAGCATCTGGTTGTCTTTCTAGGATCATACACCTATGTTAATAGCTTTAAAACCTATATTCTGCTTCCCATACTATTTGCCAATCATCCATTATTTAATCTATTTGTCATCTCCAGAAAGTCTTTTACATCTTCTTGATTCATATCTTGCCTGTTTTTTTTTTTTTTCCCTTTCATCTCTTAGAGCATATCCAGTCTACATTCCAATATGGATCACTGGATACAGAATTAGAGCATTCTAGAGCTAACAAGAATTTCATAAGATCGTCTAATACAACTTGCTCATTTTAGAGATGAGTGAATTGAGGCTCAGAGAGGATAAATGACTTTTTGACATTGTATAGATAGCAAGTGGCTGAGCAGATTTCATAAGCTCGTGTTCTTTTTCCCATGCCAGTGTCTATAAACAGCACTTAATCATACCATAATATTTGTGTGGCAACAGTCTAGAACATTGTCAAGAGCATGGACTCTGCAGTCAGACTGCTAAGGGTTCAAATCCTAACTCCACGCCCTGATATTTCTGTTACCTTGGTCAATGAATCACTATTTATATCCATGTCCAGACTATGGACAGATCTTATGTATTATTTACCAATCATATTTCCATAAATCTTTACTAACCAACTGCTACAGGCCAGGCTCTGCCAGGTGCTAGGAATGCCAGCAGAAAGAGTCATGATACCAGCCTTCAGGGAGTCAGGCATCCAAAAAAATCACAACGCGGAATGAGAGGTAGCATAAATGGGTATTGCCAGAAGAACAGCGGCCTTGGAGAGACCAGGAAAGCAGCCCGGTTCACTTGGGCAGGTTGGGGTGCCTCACAGAGAAAGTAGCACTAGATTAGAGCCTCCAACACTGACTATCACCCCAGTTTTAAGTGTTGTCTCTAACACAGAAGAGCACATAAGGACATGTTTGTCAAACAGATGAGTGGACTTTGTCTTCCCTGGGCTACAATAGGGGAAAATAGACACTTAAGAGAAATACAGGAAGAATGCACTTCTTTCAATGTGATGGACTCTTGAACTCCTTAGAAAGAGCCCTCACTTACCCAGGCAATAGCCATTTATTGAACTCTCCATGAGGCTCTTCAGATTGTGTGAGGCTGCAGAGCTTCCAGAACGTCTATGCATATAATGCTGGGAATTCGTATAAAGCTAAATAAAACTTGTTCCCCCAAATTTGAGGTCTGAAGAAATATTTCTTAATATACTTTTCAGGGGTGCCTGGCTGGCTCAGTTGTAGAGCATCAGACTCTCAATCTCAGTGTCATGAGTTCAAGCTCCACGTTGGGCATGGAGCCTACTTAAATATATATATTTATATACATATAAATACACACACACACACACACACATGCACTTTTTAAAACCTAGATGAGCCTATCTATTCAGTTGCAAAATAAACCCAGGAAAGACCTCTCCCTGTTGCATTAAACAATACCCCTGAAGTACCTTTCTTCAGACAATTAAGCAGCCTCTGCTCTGAAGAAAGGTTTGGTGTGACAGGCACACCTCCCACCAAGCAAATTCTAAGGCAGATGCATGAGTGGACTTGAAATATCTCAGAAAGGACCTTTCCCTTTTAAAAGGTCACTGTGTAAAACACAATAAAACTGTCTACTAGAGCATTCTCTTCTTCCAACTGGCATGCTTCAAAAGTGCATGAACCAAGAGGCTTCTTTGTGCTCCACACCTGGCTAAGAGGCTTTCAGAATTTCCCATCTTCTTGAGTACTCAGATGTCTGTCATGTAATATCATTTTCCGGCAACTCTGTTCTCTCCTCCACAACCCCCTCTTGTTACTGTTTTAACTAGATTTTATTTTTTTACAACTTCTTCCTGTAATTTACATTTTACTATGACACAACATGGAGTGTGCCTCCCGTTTCTCACCAGTGGCAGAGGCATTTTTTCCCCTCCCCTCTTTGATAGAGCAAGACTCTTTCAAGAGTTCACCTGCCAACAGCTACTTACTCTGCCTCTTTGCTTGACTAGCCTGTTGGCGGGCCTTCACCAAAGTCAAACGCACTGAAATGTGACTTCCCTCTTTGTGACAGGAAACACGAAAGTAAGTCAGCAAACAGCGGATGACTGGGGACTGAAGTCTGCTGTAATTCCTGGTCATCTACAGTGCTTGCTTTAGTATAGGTGCTGCCAAAGCAAGCTCCACAGGGCTGGCTTTGAAATGCCACCAGTAAAAAGGGCACATGGTATACAACACCGTTACGTAACTAACTAGTGTAACGGTTAATGTCTATTTTTTACAGATCACAAGAAAAAGGGAGCAAATCTGGAATTGTCTGTAGTTACCGCAGTGTCTTAGGGGAAAATATGTACATATCAGGTAAATAAAGGAAGCTCAGAAACAAATGTGACCACAAAATGATACGGTGAAAAATAGGAACTCCAGGGATCAGGAGTGTATTACACTCTCAGAAATAATCAGAAGTACATTAGTAATGGATCACAGGGCCAGGGCTTTAAAGAAAGTATTTTAAATCCTAAAAACAAAAGAAAACAAAACCCAAACCAAACAAACAAAATACAAAGGAATGAGTCCATTCACTGATTTATAGATGTAGTGATACTTTGGGTAAGTAATTACTATGATTCAGGAAGACATATATTTCTGCCTCTACTCCTTTCTACTAAATATTTATATGTTAAATTTATTAATATATTTACATTATATATTAATTATATATAAACATATTATTTCTATAAAATAAATATACAGCAGGATAAAAAGGAAGAAGTGCATAACAGCAATGATGGGTGGGCTCTGTGATGGTGGTGATGCAGGCAGGAGAGTGGAAGGGGCTGTTAGTAAGAATAGGCAGAGGAAGCCCCAGTCCAAACTACACTATACTGTGACTGCAGAATTGATGATGGTGAATGTATACAAAGGAATCTCAGGAGGCTTAAGGGCAGAAATGGAAGGCATGACTAAAAATAGAACCCAATATGAGTTCTGTAAATGAAACAGTTATGTGTACTGCTGTCTTCAGTATATAGCCATGTCCATTCTGGATCCCAGGAAACAAATAGCTGGATTAATCATCCTAAGCAAATAAAAAAGTAATAATGATCATGATAATGATAATAATCCAAAATCAAAATCCAAAACAAAAGAAGAACTATTGACAGTTCTCTAAAAAAAAACTTCTCTAAAAAAAAAACTGAAACAATTCCCAGGAGAAAAAGAATTAATTATATGTTGGCATCTAAGAGTAACAATTTCTCATTCTCTTATGGTGATGACCCACTGATGCCAAATCATACCTCTTTGCCCTCTTGGGATAACTGATCACCCTCCCTTCTGTTTCATTATCCTGGAATCCACACTCAGGATAGAAACTGTAAGGATAAACATTAATAGAAGAGCAAAAGAAAACCACTATTTTTTTAACTTTACCAACCAGATAATCAAGCATATCACATGTGTCAGGCAACCTTTATGGATAAAGACTAAGATAGGCAAGCTGAAAAACAGACAATTTAAGAAACAGAAAACAGGAAAAACAAACAAACAAACCTTGGTGAACTTAGACAAATTGTTGAAGCTATTACAACTAAAAAATGCAAACAAAAGTCTTTTGAAGGGAATTAAAATAAAACAAGAAAGAGTATTTAGAAACTAAAACATGGGTGTTGAAATAAACCAAAACAGTAGAGAAAGACTAAAGAGACAGCCAGGGGATTCTTACAAATAGAGACTAACCTTAGAGGACAGAAGTTATGAGAGAAGATAATTCTGGAAGATCTAACATCCATGTATTAGGAGCCACAGAAAGAGAAGAGAGAAAATGGAAAAGATGAGTCATTAAAGAAACCATAGAAATAGACTTCCCTTAGCTGAAGGAAGCCACACATCTAGGGACAAGGAAGTCTCACTGAGTGCAGATCATAACAAATGCAAAAAATATTCTCAAGGGTGTCATTTTAAACATAAAATCAAGTGAAATAATGAAATGATGCTAAAAGTTTTTAGAGAGAAAGAGGAAGAGTCAGCCTCAGCCTGGTACTTAAGTTCAATGACAATGGAGCAGACCTTTTAAGGTTCAAAAGGAAAACTCTTTTCAACCTAGAATTCTACATTCAGCAAAAATATCACACAAATATGAGTCTGTGCAAGAACCAGGATATTTCCTATATTCCTTTTTTAAGGAAGTTACTTTATGATGTAATTTAATAAAATGAGAGGATAAGCTAAGAAATACAAAGACAGTGAAACAGCAGCTTTAACCAAACAGAACTTGAGAAGTCAGCTGTGCATGGGCCACAGGGGCCCATGAGCCCAGCAAGGAGCAGGAAGAGTTGGACTCAGAGGAAGATTCCCAGGAGTCAGGGAAGGCAGATCAAGGAGACTAAATGAAATGAAAGAGGGTCAAAAGTAAGATATGATAAAGGATGATAGAATGCATAAAAGATGGGCGCCTGGGTGGCTCAGTTGGTTAAACGTCTGCCTTCATCTCAGGTCACGATCCCAGGGTCCTGGGATCGAGTTCCGCATCGGACTCCCCACTTGGTGGGGAGTCTGCTTCTCCCTTTGCCCTTCCCACCCTCTAGTCATTTGCTCTCTCTCCCTCACAAAAATAAATAAAATCTTCAAAAAAAAGAATGCATAAAAGAAATGAGGCTTAATCTTAAGCAATTAACTAAATGTAAGAAAAAAAATCATTGATTTGAGAACTTGCATGCTAGGAACCTTTTTAGTGAACTGGAGGTCATGACATTGGACCTTTCAAGTTAAAAAAGAAAAGTTTGAGCCTAACATTCTTCTTTGTCTTAATGTTAAATTATATTTATGTGGTCATAATAATGTTAATTATTATGAACTGTTTATTGCTCTACTTTTAAAGGTTAACCTTTAGACAAAGACTTGGTTGTATTTTTAGCACAGAGTGAAAAGAGAGCGGTTGACAGAAGTAGGACCTGAAATAAGAAAGAAAACATTGGGGAAAGTGTGAGAGACTAAGAGCCTCATTTTATCTCATGGGGAATAAGAGAGGGTTGCAAGTACTCACAGTAAGAGAACAACTTTAAGGATTCTATGTAAAGCCTACAATTATGTTCGAGTTCGATTAACAATAGGAGAAGAAGAAGAGAATGAAATACAAATCAGCAAAATCCCCATCTTTCACAGGGCAGAGTGAATTTACTAAATCTGATAATTTACTAAATCCGATAAGGATTAGTTTTCTACTAGATTGCTTGAAATAAGAACCAGCAAAAACTTTAAAATAAAAAAAATAAATAAGTGAAAAATGTACTTCTAGGGAATAAGCATGACATTGGGGAAGGTGGAGCAAGAGACTCTTGTTTCTTCTCATCAGCACCGCTTAATGTGTTTACAGGCCTGTGTGCACCACATAATGTATGTATCGGCCTGTAATACCCTGATCGTAAATAAATATGTACCTGTGCGTATAATACTTTTCATAGTAATTATTGAGTATTTTCTGTGTGCAACACGTGCACCAGGTAAAGCAGGATCCCTTATTTATTGTACAGGCTGTGTATAACCTTTCTATGTAGGGTATTTATATTTTTATTTATATACACTTTATATATATAAGCACTTCTCTTGAGTTTTGGTTTTCAGTTCCTGAAGTTTTCCTTCTTCTTTCTCTATCAAATTCCACCATTAGCAAGTAAGTAATCAAGGTTAAATACAGTCCTTCCCTGTGTTTGTTTGTTTGTTTAGTGCAAAAACTCTAGAAAGGTATAAATACTGGGAACCTGAGGACGAGGTGTCACTCACTAAAAGGAGGCCAAACAGCTCACAAAAGGTAAGGTGAGGAGTTATAAAGATATTTTGCTTACCTATTTCATTAAGGTCCTTTATCTTCCTAGACTTTTAGTTTTAGAATCCAGTAAGTAATTTGCTTATACTTACACAGAAAAAGTAGAAAGTTCAAAAAGACTGAACTGACACTTAACCCAATGACCTAGAGGACAGGGCATGTTTATCAAACCAGTCTCTTGAAGTTGGAAGTTTAAGAAACATGGAGGGTCCGGGTAGGGAGTGGTAAAAGTCTCTGACCATGAAACATCTCACTCAACTGTCTTCATGTCTTTTGTTTTGACAAATTCACACCCAGTGGCCCATATTAATGAGGTGGCAATTAAATCACAAGACTAGTCAGAAGCTGAAGGATGATTTTTAGGACAAATGTTTACCATTCCAGGCCATGTGCAAACCTTTGAACCTTTGTGAAGTTCAAACATGTAAGACTCAGTGTAAAGCATCAGGCCATTTTCCAGGGTAGATCTCAATACAAAATAAATAAATGGCAAAAGAAAATCAATAACTGATCAAGTACAATGTTGTTACATATTTACAGCTTCAAAATTCCAGATTATCTTAATCTTTCCATATAAACACAAACTCTCCATTAAGAGATCAAGTGTTACAAGTTATAAATGCTTATCATATTGGATTAGGGAAAAAATGATTACATTTGGTCATGGGTGAAAGATAATGAGATTATTATGATTTTTGTTATCTTCATTTTGAAGAAGCTGATATCTTTGAATGTGGGTACCTGAAAACCATATTGGTGACACTTTGTATATCTCCACTTGTGTTAGGAGATAGAGTAAGTTTCTGGAGTCATTCCATTAATGCTCCCAGGAGCTGTTGGAAGTTAGTATATTCACTTATTTGAAAAAATACTTGCATCCCCCAAATCATCTCATAATTTCTTTATAATCTCCAAAAAGGGAGAATCAAAGT
Organism: Halichoerus grypus; assembly: GCF_964656455.1. NCBI lineage: Eukaryota > Metazoa > Chordata > Mammalia > Carnivora > Phocidae > Halichoerus > Halichoerus grypus. The sequence continues at coordinate 179,250,861 of NC_135714.1, forward strand.
GGTTTTTTTTTTTTTTTTTACTTCTTTGGGAATTCTTTCTTTCTGCCTTTCTTTTTCAAACAAGCCTTATTTTCATTTCAATTTGCATTAAATATCAGGGGCTGAGAACCTATTATCTCCCCTGATTCTCACAAACCTGCCTCTTTTGCCATTTTGGGAAATGTAGCAAAGAAAGAGGAGTGCTTTCAGGGCCAGACGGCTGCAATGAGTTGATTTCCAGGATTTAAAAATAAAGAATATGATTAAACAAATGTGAACTTAGACAAAGAAACTATACATGTTTGATTTGAGCATTTGGAAACACCCCAACTGCCCATAAAGATTATGTGGAAGTAATCTTAAGGCTGCAGGGCTCAAATGTGATTAAGAGTGGATGATTTAATACTATGGTAGACAAAAGCCCAATCAATTGTATCATGTCCTTTTTTTATAAAGAGGTAGTTGGTCAACAACAGCATAGAAAAAGGAAAGGCAGGAAACAAACACTGTATTGTCTACTTTGGTTGTAGGGACGACTGCAGTATAGTTTTCTTGGCAAGGCCAGCCTGGTAGAGGAGGGAATGTTAAAACCATCTTAGTTGGAAGATAAACATAAGATCAACTCATTCCCGTTGTTTTGAATCCACAGTCTCTAGCAACTTTCAGAAAACTTGGCATCCTCTGTCATTAATCTGTAGGAAGAGAATGAATTTGTCAGGCCAACTCAAGTAACTTTCTCATCAGACAGATGCAGTTCTCATTATAAGTTTTTAATTTGGCATTCTGATTATAGCTTAAATTCCCATGTTGCTTGTCTAAGGGGAGAAGATTCTGTGAACTATTATTGACTTGAGCATCACAACCTATTTAACAGTTGTATTTATCACTGTAAATAAAAACCTTGGCATTCTGATTCGTATTTAATACAATATGTGAACTGTGTTAACATATATCTCATTCTGAAAGATGGAACCACCTCTACCTGGTCTGCTAACAAAATCATAGTTCTCAGCCTACAGTCCCGAGGGAATCTGACCCTGTATTACGTCATCGAGAAAAACACCACCATGTGGTCTATCTGGACAGACAACACCTGAGCAAGTCTTCCTTCCAGTCTCAGTATATCTTTGAGGTAAAAGATATAAAGAAGAAGTATTACTTTAAAAGAGCCAAATGAGTACATAGCTATTCAAAGCAAGAAAATGTGTCAAAATATGTAGTATGCCTTCTCGTGGGCTTTGTGACAAAGGAGGAGGGAAGGAAGAGAAAAATATGGAAGCAGATTATGTAATCTGCCAAATGTAGTTATAGTAACTTTAGGTTCTTCTATATTTGTCTTCTGAGAAATGCTTTCCCTTACTGTAATCTCTAAAACAGTAGCTAGATTTTCAATGGAGTTACATATGAAGAAGTAGAGTGGGGATAGAGCCTAGTCAAGCCACTTATAATAGATCTTTTATAATGATAGATTATATTGATGCCCAGTGGAAAATGACTCAATTTTGAATGCGGCTGACCAGTGTCAAACAAAAAATTTTTGCACTTACCATATTAAATAGATATTGAAATATATTGTATATGGAAACAGATTTTCTTCTCAGAGTTCAAATATTACACACAAAGAAATATTTGCTTCATAACTATCATAGATTGTGTCTTTATTCAAAACCTTTGAGGAAGAGTAACAACATTCCAGCCGGCTAGTCCAAAACATGGAAGTTAAGGCTGCATTTAGAAATAAATCTGCTTCACAGAATCAGACCTATAAATATAGAGAACAAACTGATGGTTGCCAGAAGAGAGAGGGGTGGAGGGGTGGGCAAAGTGGGTGAAGGGGAGTGGGAGCTACAGGATTCCAGTTATGGAATTAATAAATTATGGGAATAGGGGCGCCTGGGTGGCTCAGTTGGTTAAGCGACTGCCTTCGGCTCAGGTCATGATCCTGGAGTCCCGGGATCGAGTCCCACATCGGGCTCCCTGCTCGGCAGGGAGTCTGCTTCTCCCTCTGACCCTCTCATGCTCTCTCTGTCTCATTCTCTCTCTCAAATAAATAAATAAAATCTTTAATAAAAATAAATAAATAAAAAAAATAAGTTATGGGAATAAAAGGCACAGCATCAGGAATATAGTGAATGAGGAATGATATTGTAGTAGTGATCTATTGGGACAGATGATAGCTACACTTGTTGTCAACATAGCATAATGTATAAACTTGTCAAATCACTATGTTGTATATCTGAACCTAATGTAACATTGTGTGTCAACTATACTAAAAAAATATATAAAAATAATAATTAAAAAAAGAAATGTCTTCGGGCGCCTGGGTGGCTCAGATGGTTAAGCGTCTGCCTTCGGCTCAGGTCATGATCTCGGGGTCCTGGGATCGAGTCCCACATCGGGCTCCCTGCTCCTTGGGAGTCTGCTTCTCCCTCTGCCTCTCTCTCTCTCTCTCTCTCTCTCTGTCTCTCATGAATAAATAAATAAAATCTTTAAAAAAAAAAAAAAAAAAAAAAAAGAAATGTCTTCTTCGTAACAGAAATGGTTGCTTTTGAGACCATAAACACCTGAATCCAGCTCTACTTATGACAGATATTATATCAAAGAAACAAAGAAGCCTCAGGGTAGGTGATGCCAATACCTTGATAAATCAGGGGTTTCTGACTGCTTTTTGCCTAAATTACCCAGTGAATTGCCAGAGGATAGCAACAGTGCCAACAGCCCCAGCACCATAACCAGCAGATAAATCAGAGGATAGAATGGAATTTCCAAAACACGGTCAAATTTTTTCTGGTTTTACTTATAACTTTCAAATGTCATCATCTAAATGCTTTCAAAAACCATATATTATTAAATCTATGTGTTCATATAGCCATGGAGCTTAAAGCTATTGTTAGTAACTATAAGCTGGACCTTTTTCTCCCCTTGATCTATTCTTTTTTTTTATTATGTTATGTTAATCACCATACATTACATCATTAGTTTTTGATGTAGTGTTCCATGATTCATTGTTTGTGCATAACACCCAATGCTCCGTGCAGTATGTGCCCTCTTTAATACCCATCACCAGGCTAACCCATCCCCCCACACCCCTCCCCTCTAGAACCCTCAGTTTGTTTCTCAGAGTCCATAGTCTCTCATGGTTCGTCTCCCCCTCTGATTCCCCCCCTTCATTTTTCCCTTCCTGCTATCTTCATTTTTTTTTTTAACATATAATGTATTATTTGTTTCAGAGGTACAGGTTTGTGATTCAACAGTCTTATACAATTCACAGCGCTCACCATAGCACATACCCTCCCCAATGTCTATCACCCAGCCACCCCGTCCCTCCCTTGATCTATTCTTAATTGTCACATGCAATTGATCCTTTACTCAATAAGCATTCACTCATTCAAAGTACTAGATGAACATTTAGGCCAATACCCTTTGGGAACCAAAGGCAAAGACTTTGACCACTGCACTCAAAGAACTCATAGTCATATGACCTTCTGTAACTACACCCACCACGCAGTATCCATTTTATTAGACTGCTGGACATAGAGTAATGCCATTAGATTTTCCTCATGTTTCTACATTATTTCCATGGCTACATTGGAAATTTCTGTATATACCACAGTATACAACACAGTGATGGGCCAAAAGAAGCCCTCCAGCAGTTCTTCAGGTCTGATTAAGGGATAAAACACCACCTTTAAATTTAACTGGAGCAAAGTACAGCAAGCATGGTCATATTTAGGGTATATAATACATAGCATTGTTACATTCTATATTAGCTTTTTTTACTAAATTTTTTATAATGAGTCAATGCTACATTTGTAATCAGAAAAAATAATCAATGAAAATTAGGTAAATGAAAGTTAATGAGAAAAACCTGGTGAAAGTTTCAAGTATGTTTGTGCTGTCCCACAAACAACACAGATGCAGTAATTGTCACAGAATTTGAAGAACATTCAGTTCAACGTAGAAAAAAATTCCTTAGCAGCCTGAGAAAGTGAACTGCTACTCACCATGATTCCTCATAATTCTTTTTTGCTCATGGATCTCACCTACTAGAAACTGTTATAACAACAGAGATGCAGTAAAAGCCCTTTGCAATTCACCTTTAATCTTTGACCCTTGTTATGTCTGTCACTTTTAATACATGTGGTCTCTCCATGGTATTAGCGGACATGTTTGATAACTAAACATACCATGTCAGAGGCCACCCAGTAGCTTTCATGATGAAAAGAGGCTTTTTCATCAAAAACATGACCCCCTCATCCTGGTTGCTCAGTTCAATTCTAGAGCTGCAATTATTACACAAAGCTGAGCGGATGAGTGACCAAATGTGTGCAGCTCTATCCAGAGTTCTGGGGGCTCTGCCTATTAATTCTATACTCAATCCATAGCTACTGTGAAAACATTATTTTATTCACTAATTCTTTCACTCATTCAGCATATGTTTATAAAGCACATAGCTACCAGGCATTATGCTAAGCTTTGAGGATTCATGGCAAACAAAATGAAATGGACACTGCCCTCCCACATCTTTTGGTCAAATATGTACACTCAGCAGCATCATTTCTATAGTCAATCCAGTCAGTGAGGTAATCTCTATCACCTAGCCATTAAGGAGTCTCCAAAATGGATCAGCATCAATCATTTCCTATGTTGGTATCATTCAGTCTTATGTACTCTAACCAAAGAATGGCTTTCTCCTTTCAAGGAAATTTATTTTGTGTTTATTACCAAGGTCTTCTGTGTATATAGGTGTATGTGTGTGTTGGGGGAGAAATATAGCGATCCATATCAGTCAAATCTAATGTAGGGATCAATATGGTGACAGAAGCAGTTAACCTTACCTTTTTCAATTTTAATCTGAACATCTATGGCAAACCCCAGTTCTCCTCAGAATATTCATACTGAGTATGAAGTCCATAGGAATAGGATGTAACAAAACTAATAAAAATTATGACAAATTGACTATGATTTAATTTTTTCATTTTTGTGTTAGCCTATAAGAGACACCTCTCTGCTATTCACAAAAGGAAGTAAGCAAAGTTTTTTCCCCACATTTCTAAACTCAAGACAGAACTTGAATTGATTTTGTTTATACTCTCAAGATTAAACTTTTAGACTATACAACTTGCTAAAATTATAGATTCTTAAATCTATATACAAGGTGAATAATTCCTAACCTGTTTTTATAGATTTGAAAGTGTAAAGAACTTGAATTAGTTGTATAGCTAAAGTTAATGAAATACCCAACCACGTGGCTATTACAGAGGTGGAAGCTGAAATTCGATTTTCATTTTGGGTTTCTCTCCTGTTTTCCGTATCTTTTTGTGTCCTCCTATCTACTCTGTTCCCCCTCCTGTACATCCCACAGGCAGCTCAATATCTCAAAGCCACTTGCCTTCCCTTGATGAGAACGACTCTCCCTCCTGTGTATCATGTTGCTTCAACCCACCATGATACCAAGGTACAGAAATCACGGTACCATACTGAGTCTTCTAACAGTAAATTCTACTCTTTTAATGTCTCCCCAAGCTGACCATTTCTTCACCTCCCCATAGTAAATGTGCACATATCTTTCTTTAATTTAAAATCCTATGTTATAAAGATCAACTCCAAAGCATGTGATATGCTATAAAACAGTTCACAAGTCTTGGTCTTTGCTTCTGAACACCACCCTCCATGCTCCCCTCCCCCACAAATCTCCCATCATTCCTCCTCTCATACCCTGTGTGTGAGATTTTTTTGCAACTCCTAAACACCTCATTCTCTCTCTTCCTGGAGGCTTTCACACATGCATTTCCCTTTGCCCTTCACCTGGATGAGTTTGCTGGCAAGTCAAGTTTGTTGCTTATGTGCACTTCTTTAGGAAACTTTCTTACCCTCTCTTCCCCACCACTACTATTTGCGTTAGATGCCCCTCCCCTGAGCTCCTACAGAACCCTGTGTCTATCAATATCACAGCATGCAGCATCCTGTGCTGTAGGATCAGTTTACTCATCTCTCTCCTAACATAAGACCATGAACATAAGACCATGAACTTTTCCTGGGTCCCTGGTTCCCTACAGCAGATGTTTGATATAGCAGAAGATATTACACATCACTAGTAGTCAGTATATATTTTAAAATACATAAGCAAATGAGGGAGCCTTTTATATCAATTCTAGAAAATACTTACTCTCTACATTTATTAAAGAAATAAAAAAGAGGAGCAAATGTTTGGGTGACTAAAAACATTATGGTAGTTCCTGCTCTCATTGGCATCTCTGCTATAAGCCACGAAACTTTGTGGATTTTACAATGGAGAACATGGAGGCATCCCCTATTGGACTTTTCCAATGGAATTATAATCTCCTTTAGCTTCTTATCTTCAAACAAAAGCACTAGAATATAATACTCACTAAAGGCATAGAGTTGTATGGATTCGGCCACTCCCTATGTACCCAAAAATCTACCCCATTTGCTTCTCTCTGCCCTCTGGGTTTTTCACTTTCTAATCTACACATCTTTTCTCTACATCATAAAGCATCCATCTCTATGTTATAAATCACACTTATTTATATTCATAGTTTCTACTTTTCACAACTTCAGCAGGACTCACTGCCCATGATGGCCATCTTGTTCCCTCTGTATCATAAACTTTCAACTCCACTGCTCATCGCTTTTTTCCCTCCATGTCAAATTCTCTGAGATGACATCTTATCTTTTCAAACGGGGAGGGCCATATCAAAAGTTCATGGCCAGCCTACAAATGACTGGCCACCACACTATTAGCTTTGTGTGGGGGTGGTGGGAATTAAAAGAGGGGTGAGGTCATGTGGTCTGCACACAGTTTTCTCCTCAGCAGGGAGAAAATTATGTCTGGTGGGGGTGTGGAGGAGGTATTTAAAAGAAGCCACATGGGAAAGGATGGGGGTGGAAGGGTGGCAGGTATGTTTAGAACACTTGAGAAAGAAAGAACTTTCCAACAAATTTGGACCTCACTTTCTGGCAGTAAACAACACTCTTACCTCCTATGATTTTTTAAATATTATTTATCAATTTTCTAGAAGGAAAATGAAACCCTAGAATTCCAGAAGTGACAGAACCCCGCTTTGTAGGAGAGCTCCCAAGGAGCAATAAAATCCTAATTCATTAAAGTTGTGATCTCACAGGAACTAAACACGAAGTTGCACTCCAGCCACTTCTGAACCTTCTTTATTGGCAGGAACAAGCAGAGAACTTATTTGTTTGTTTTGTGTCTTTGGTGAAAACAGACACCAACTGGCCTAATGCCTTTTTATTTAATATTTCTTTTTTGCTGCCATTTTTAAGCTTTGGCATGTGCTAACTTCTTCATATATATCATCTTATTTAATTTTTATAATATATGACACAGATATTATCATATTTTTCAAGATAAGGAGGCTCCTTGTAACCTATCTTCCTAACTAACTACAAGCTTTTTCTTCCTATAATGTTGTATGGAGGGTATTCTTGAGGATGAATGCAAACCACCTTACTCATTACCACTGATAATTGGTAAATTTTAGATCTCACCCCACCTGTCTGATGTCCATAGTCATGCTCTTAAATATCATATGTCCCTGGGAAAGTCTCAGAACTGATAACAAGAGATATAGAGACAGGTGTAGGCTGATTGAACAGCCTGCAATGATACTTCATTTCAGAAATTGTCTACTCCACTCCAGGGCCCAGATTATAAATCATAATTTTCCCTCTCATTCATAAAGACTTACAAAATTCATAACCACCTTTCAAAATCCTGCTCTTGGATTTGTTTCCTTCAACATTCTATAGATGCCCAATTTCCTTTTAAAGAAAATAATACTGAATTCTCTACTCCACAAATGTCGACAATACGTAATTGCAAATATTTGCTATTAAATATCACTGTGTAGTCAAAATTTAGTTATAAGATTTTTTTCTAATGGTAATGAAAAGAAGATCATTTTTTCCCCCTAAAGCTGCTGTTTAAACTAAAACTGATTAAATCTATGACATCTTATCAGAAATTAGCCAAGAGCTTAATGAAAGAAAAACATGCAAGGGTTTCTGGGCTTTCCATCTGCCTTCACAAGGGCTTTCAATTCCCACAGAAAGAACAGGAAACTCACACTCAGATGACTGGAATTGGAGCATAACTGCATAAAATATACTTAATATATGTCACAATTTTTTCATAAGTTTATAATGCTAATGCTTAGGAAAGGACTAAACACAGTCTGTGTGATACCAGGCTCTGCAGAGCCGCATGAATAATCCATTTCTTGGGGTGTCCTTAGCTTTGGAGAGGCTTTTATAGCATCAAAGCTGAGCAAATATTTTGCAGATGAATCTGGCTCTAAGTGATCCAGTGTTAAATTCAGATCATTAGTGGAGGAGAAGCTGCCTCTCATCTCAAGAGAAGAAGGTTTGCAGTCTTCAAGTTGTTTAAATATTGACCTGACAAAGAGCAGCCTGATCCTGAAGAAAGCATGCCAGAATCCACAATGGAGCTGGAAAATGATCTCCTCCAAACTTTCCATTAGGCCTCCCTTAAATTATCTCAGGCAATTAAGAATCTATCCTTCTCTTGAAGAGATCTAGAGAATGACTCTGTGGCCAAACTCAGCCACATTTTCCAATGGGGTGAAAGTGTCCTTAGTAGGAAATCTGTCCTTATAGTACTGCTTAATCCCTCATGATACAGTTGATGAACATGTCCTTTCCCTATCCCCTCTGTTAGTAGGGAGACTGACTACTCACCATTTATTTGAAGGTTTTACTATCTCCTTTCAACTATATTTCTCCCAGGTAAATATTCCCAGCTGCTTCTATCTTTTCATAGAAGTATTAGAATCACAGGAAATTGTTCAGAATGTCAGTAGGATGAAATTTGTTCTTGCCTAAAGGAGTTTTGTAACCTCACAGATGAAAACACCAAGCCTTTTTCAAGTATCTGAAAACTGAGTGTGCCTTTGGTGAGTCAGGTCAAGTTGTAACCAGTCACATCTGCCAGGTAACTAGCTCCAGATATGGTGCTGGACTCAACTAATCAGTACCGCTGAGACCTGTACAGAGTGATTTGGATCTTTAGAGAATAAAGAGAAACTTAAGTGAATGAGACACTAAGGAGGAGAGATACACTATGAACTGTAACAGAAGAGACCCATCATGGGAAAACAGGTAGGGAAAATGGCTGGCCAGAGAATGGAAGCTATTCACTGCTTGCTATGGAGTTTGGAAAATAATCTAAAGTCAGTGGACATTCATTAAGAAGACTTTTTTTCATGATTTTATTTTTAAGTTAATTTATAGTAAAATATTTTGAATTATAACCATGTATAGATTTGCAAAATAACCACAAAAGCATGATACAGAATAGTTCCATCACCCCCCAAAAACCTTCTCATTCTATTCTCCTGTAGACACATCCTTTCCAGGTCCCCAGACCCTGGCACTCGGTGATTTGTCTCAATCATGACAGCTTTGCCTTTTTGAAATGTTATACCATCCAATATGTAACTTTTTGAGGTTGGCTTCTTTCAGTCAGTATAATGCTGAATCCATCCATGTTGCTACATGTTTTAATACCTTATTCCTCTTCATAGATAAGTAGTAGTCCATTGTAAGGATGCATGAGAGTTTCTTTAACCATTCATCTGTTGAAGGACATTTAGGTTATTGCCAATTTTTAGCCAATATGAATAAAAGTACGATAAACACTCATGAATGGGTCCTCGTGTGAACATACATTTTTATTTTGCTACAGTAAATACTACGGGATGAGTGATATGGTAAGCATAGGTTTACCTTTATGAAAATCTGCCAAACTGTTTTTCAAGTAGGTATTCCATTTTGTAATGTCTGAGGGTTCCGTTGCTCCACATCCTTACTAGCAGTTGACGGTACAGTCTTGCATTTGTTTTGCTTGAATTACTCATTGTAGTGCTACCATATTGTCATTTTACTTGGCATTTCCCTAATGGCTAATGATGTTGTACATGTTTTCGTATAATTTGCCACGTTTCTATAACCTTTTTGGTGAAAGGCCTGTTTAAGACTTTTGACTATTTCTTTAACTGGGTTGTCTATATTCTTATCATTGACATTTCAGAGGTTTTATATATATATATATATACCTTAACTACAAGTCCTTTCTTGGATATGAGATTTGTATATGTTTTCTTCATGTCTGTAGTGTATCATTTCACTCTCTTAACAGTGTCTTTCACTGAACAAAAGGTGTTAATCTTGATAAAGTCCAATTTATCAAATATAATTTGACAAATTATATTTTTTCTTTTTGTGTCATATCCAAGAATTCACTGCCTAACCCAGGTCATGAGGATGTTCTCCTTTGTTTTCTTATAAAGGTTGTATAATTTTATATATTACCTTTAAGTCTATGATCCATTTGGAGCTTATTTTTTATATGATGTAGGAAGATTAGGTTGAGATTCCTTTTGTATACATATGGATTTTGAATTTTTCCAACATCATTTGTTGAAAAGATTATCTTTTCTATAGTGAATTGTCTTTTGTATGTTTGTCAAAAATCAATGAGCATATTTTGCAAGTCTATTTCTGGATTCTGGATTCTGTTCCATTGATCTATGTGTCTATCTCTTCTCCAATACCATACTATCTTGATTACTGTAGCTGATAATAACTACAGTATTCAAATGATTTCAGAGTTTAGAATACAAAAATACTCAGTTCATTTCACCAAAGAAACAAAAGCCTGACACCATTTGTTGCACACAAATTCAAAATAATCTCAAATATGAATGTGGAAGAGCTCTAAACAAAATTAGCAAGTCGAATTTATAAATGCAGTATTCCACCATTAAGTATGACATTAGCTGTATGTAGGTTTTCTGTAGATGCCTTTTATCTGATTGAGGAAGTTCCTTTTACTCTGAGTTTGTTGAGACTTTCTATCATGAATGGATGCTGAATTTTGTCAAGTGACTTTTCTATACCAGTTGAAATGATCATGTGTTTTTTTCTTTTTTAAACTATTTGGGGGATTATATTAATTAAAAAATGTTTTTAAATATTAAACCTACCTTCCAATTCCAGAATAAGCCCCACCTAGTCATGGTGTATTATTATATATATGTATTACTGGATTTTATTTCCTAATATTTTGTGAAGGATTTTTGAAACTATTGTATATACTGTTGGTAAAAATGTAAATTGGTAGAGCTGTATTGTAAAACATTATGGAGGTTCCTCAAAAAATTAAAAATAGAACTACCATATGATCTAGTAATCCCACTTCTGGGTATATGGCCAAAGGAAATAAAAACAGGATCTCAAAGAGGTATCTGCACTCCGATGTTTCATTGCAGCATTATTCACTATAGCTAAGATACGAAAACTACCTAATTGTCTATCAACTGATGAACAGATGAAGAAGATGTAGTATATACATACAATGGACTATTCTTCAGCCATGAGAAAGAAGAAAATTCAGTCATTTGTAACAACATGGATAGACCTTGAGGGCATTATACTAAGTGATGTAAGTCACACAGAGGAAGACAAATACTGTATGATATCATTTATATATGGAATCTAAAAAAGTTAAACTCAAAGAAACAGACTAGAATAATGGTTACCAGGTGCGAGGGGTAGGGAAGATGTTAGTCAAACAGTACAAACTCCCAGTTATAAGTTGAATAGGTTCTGGGGATCTAATACACAGAATGGTGACTATAATTAATAAAATTGCCTGACTATAATTAATAAAACTTGAAGGTTGCTAAGAGAGTAGCTTTTAAATGTACTCACTACAAAAGATATGGTGATTATGTAATGTGAGGGAGTTGTTAGCTAACCCTATAGTGCTAATCATTTGGAAATTAACATGTTGTATAACTTAAATGTACACAATGTTATATGTCAATTATAAATCAATAAAACTGGTCGGGGGAAGGGATTTTTGCATCTATATCCATGAAGGAGACTGATCTGTAGTTTGATTATACTGTTTCATCTGGTTTTGGTGTCAAAGTAATGCTGGCCTCATAAAATTAGTTGGGAAGTGTTCCCTTTTTTTCTATTTTATAGAAGAGATTATCTAGAATTTACTTGATTCCTTCTTTATATGTTTTGTCAAATTCACCAGTAAAACCATCTTAGTGCGGAAAATTTTTTTTCTGTAATGTTTTTAAACTACGAATTCAGGGGTGCCTGGGTGGTGCAGTCAGTTAAGCATCTGACTCTTGGTTTCAGCTCAGGTCATGATCTCAGGGTCCTGGGATCGAGCCCTGCATCAGGCTCTGTGCTCAGCATGGAGTCCACTTGAGATTCTCTTTCTCTCTCTCTCCTTCTCCCCCTCCCGCTCTTACTCTCTCTCTAAAATAAGTAAATAAAATCTTAAAAATAAATAAACTATGAATTCAAATCCTTTAATGGTTATAGGATTAATAAAGTTGTCTATTTAATCTTGGGTAAGTTTTGGTAGTTTCTGGTTTTAATTGGACCATTTCAACCAAGTTGTCAATTTTTTCTTCATAGAATTGTTTGTAGTATAGACTTACTATCCATTTAATAGTATGGAGTCTGTTGTGATGGCCCCTCTTCTATTTCTGATACAGTAATTTGTACCTTCTATCTTTTTCCAGTCAGTCTTGCTAGAGGTTTATCAATTTTCTTATCTCTTCAAAGAACCAGTTTTTGGTTTCATTGATTTTCTCTGTTTTTCTGTTTTCTTTCTTTCTTTCTTTCTTTCTTTCTTTCTTTCTTTCTTTCTTTCTTTCTCTCTCTCTCTCTTTCTTATATTTACTATTTTTCCAATTGCTCTGTGTGTCTTTTTTTCTCTTCTTTTTTAAAGTTCTTTATATGAATGCTTAGATTACTGATTTGAGAACTTCCCTTCCCTTGTAACATAAGCATTTGTTGTTACAAATTTTCATCTATGCACTACTTGCTGGTATCCCACAAATTTGATAGGATGTATTTTCACTTTTATTCATTACAAAATAATTTATTATTTTCCTTAAGAATTCTTCTTTAACCATGAGTATTTGGAAGTTTTTTGTTGAATTTCCAAGTGTTTGGAAAATTTTCTCAGATAAACCAATTTCCAATTTAATTCCATTGTGGATAGAGAGCTAGACATACTTTTTGTGATTAAAGATAAAAAAACATACTTTCTGCAATGTCATTTCTATTAAACTTGTTAAAAAATTTATCTTGTGACACAGAATGAGGTCTATTTTGGTGAATATTTTATGTGCATTTGAAAAGAATATATGTTCTATGGTTCTGGGTGTTCAATAAATGTTAATTGCCTCCATTTGATTGATAGTGGTTTTATTTTTCCAATTCTTCCACATACTACCACTAGATTTTCTCTCTACTAGTTCTAGCAGCTTTTGAGAGAGTACTGAAGCTTTGAAATACAATAGTAAATATAACTGTTTCTTTTTTCGGCTATGTCAGTTTTTACTTCATGGATTTTGAAGCTCTGTTGTTTGGTACAGACTTACTTAAGATTCATATGTCTTTTTAGTAAATTGTTCCTTTTATTCTTTCTTTCTTTATCCCTGGTCATTTTCTTTGCTCTAAAGTCTATTTTGTTTGATAGTAACATAGCACCTCAAACTTACCTTTGTTTAATGTTTGTAGGTCTATTTTTTTCAATCCTTTTAACATAACTATTCCATTATTTCAAAGTGGCATTACTGTGCATAGCATTTTGTTGCATCATATATTTTTCTTTATCCATTTTGACTATTGATGTCCTTTAACTGATGTTTTAGACCATTTATATTTAATATATACACATTTAATGTAGTATATACATCTACCATTTTATTATTTATTTTCTGTTTGTTCTCTCTGCTTTTTGTTCCTCTATTTTAACTTTCCTGCCTCATTTGTGTTATTGGATCTTCTTTCAATATTCCAATTACATTTATCTATTTTTTTTATATTTCACTGTGGATATATAATTTTTATTTGATGGCTGCTCCAGGAATTATAATATACATATTTAATTTTCATATTCTATTTAGAATTAAAATTTTATACCTTCCAGTGGGATTTAGAAACCATATCTATCACCATAGGCTCCTTTCCCATTCCCCTCTTTGTTAAGGTAGACATATGACTTGTATTTACATATAATAAAATGCAACAGACAATGTAAATTTTTGCTTTCAACTACTATGTATGTTTTAAAGAACTTAAGAGAATAATACATATTTTATTCATTTAGATAGTTACAATTTCTGTTGTTCTTCCAAGGCTCCTGCTTGACAAAGGAAATTGTTTTTCTGTTTATTTTATTGTTTTATGTTTGAAGAATTTCTTCCAGAACTTTTTAGAGGATGTCTTAGTTATCTTTCTTATCTGAGAATGTCTTTTTTTTTTTCCCACTTTCATTCCTAAAGGATGTTTTAGTCGAGTACAGAATTCTTGCTTAAAAGTACTTTTGTTCTTTTGTTTTTTTATTATGTTAATAACCATACATGACATCATTAGTTTTTGATGTAGTGTTCCATGATTCATTGTTTGCATATAACACCCAGTGCTCCATGCAGAATGTGCCCTCTTTAATACCCATCACCAAGTTAATCCATCTCCCCAACCCCCTTCCCTCTAGAACCCTCAGTTTTTTTTCCTCAGAGTTCATAGTCTCTCATGGTTTGTCTCCCCCTCCGATTTCTTTTGGTTTTGTTGACTGTTTCCTTTGCTGTGCAAAAGCTTTTTATCTTGAGGAAGTCCCAGTAGTTCATTTTTTGCCCTTGCTTCCCTTGCCTTTGGCGATGTTTCTAGGGAGAAGTTGCTGACAGAATGGGAGAAGATATTTGCAAATGACCTATCAGATAAAGGGCTAGTATCCAAAATCTATAAAGAACTTATCAAACTCAACACCCAAAGAACAAATAATCCAATCAAGAAATAGACAGAAGACATGAACAGACATTTTTCCAAAGAAGACATCCAAATGGCCAACAGACACATGAAAAAGTGCTCAACATCACTTGGCATCAGGGAAATCCAAATCAAAACCTCAATGAGATACCGCTTCACACCAGTCAGAATGGCTAAAATGAACAAGTCAGGAAAGGACAGATGTTGGCGAGGATGTGGAGAAAGGGGAACCCTCCTACACTGTTGGTGGGAATGCAAGCTGGAGCAGCCACTCTGGAAAACAGTATGGAAGTTCCTCAAAAAATTGAAAATAGAGCTACCCTATGACGCAGCAATTGCATTACTGGGTATTTACTCCAAAGATACAAATGTAGTGATCCGAAGGGGTACATGCACCCCAATGTTTATAGCAGCAATGTCCACGATAGCCAAACTATGGAAAGAGCCAAGATGTCCATCAACAGATGAATAGATAAAGAAGATATGGTGTACACACACACACACACACACACACACACACACACACACACACACACACACAATGGAATATTATGCAGCCATCAAAAACCCCGAAATCTTGCCGTTTGCAATGATGTGAATGGAACTAGAGGGTATTATGCTAAGCTAAATAAGTCAATCAGAGAAAGACAAGTATCATATGATCTCACTGATATGAGGAATTCTTAATCTCAGGAAACAAACTGAGGGTTGCTGGAGTGGTGGGGGGTGGGAGGGATGGGGTGGCTGGGTGATAGACATTGGGGAGGGTATGTGCTATGATGAGTGCTGTGAATTGTGTAAGACTGTTGAATTACAGACCTGTACCTCTGAAACAAATAATACATTATATGTTAAAAAAAAAAAAATGAAGATAGTAGGAAGGGAAAAATGAAGGGGGGGAAATCGGAGGGGGAGATGAACCATGACAGACTATGGACTCTGAGAAACAAACTGAGGGTTCTAGAGGGGAGGGGGGTGGGGGGATGGGTTAGCCTGGTGATGGGTATAAAAGAGGGCACGTACTGCATGGAGCACTGGGTGTTATACGCAAACAATGAATCATGGAACACTACATCAAAAACTAATGATGTACTGTATGGTGATTAACATAACATAATAAAATTAAATTAAAAAAAAGAGTACTTTTGTTCTAGCACTTTAAAAAGATTGGTCCACTTCCTATTGGCCTCTGTGCGCCCTGGTAAGAAATTTGTAGTTCTTTGAATAGTTTTTCCCTATAAGTAATATATTGTTCTGCCTAGGCTCCTTTCAAGACCTTCCTTTGTCTTTATTTCTCCGAAGTTTGATTACGAATCTCTGGACATGGATTTTTTTGTGTTTATCCTGTTTTGGATTTACTGAGCTTCTTAAATCTGTTGGTTTATGTAATATGACAAATTTGGGACATTTTCAGCTATTATCTCTTCAAACATAAGGGTGTTATCCACATAAGGGTATATACACGTGTGTTGTATGAGTATACATACTCATACACACACTGTATTCTTTCTACTTTTCTGTGATTTCAAAGATAAGCATTTTAGACCTTTTTTGTATTGTCTCACAGGTTCCTGAGATTATGTTTATTTTTTTAATCACTTCTTTCCATGTTATTCATATTGAATAGTTTCTATTGATCTGTCTTCAAGTTCATGGTCTCCTCTGTCACTTTCATTTTCCTCTGGAACTCCCCTAGTGAGGTTTCTTTCTTCTTTCTTTCTTTCTTTCTTTCTCTTTCTTTCTTTCTTTCTTTCTTTCTTTCTTTCTCTCTCTCTCTCTCTCTTTCTTTCTTTCTTTTAATTTCAGTTATTATATTTTTAGTTCTAAAATAATCACACAATTTATTTACATCTTATTTGCTGACACATTCTTTGTTTCCATTCATTTTGACAGTGTTTTCCCTTACTCATTGGGACATTTTCATATTAGCTGCTTTTAAGCCAATGAGATAATTCTGACATCTGTCATCTCGGTGTTAATGTTATTTCATATGCTACTAACATGTTATTACAGGTATATGTTGTCATTTCCTGTGCAAGTTGAAATTTTCCAAATTTTTCATATGCTGAGTAATTTTGTTTTATATCACAGACATTTTGAATATTATAGGACTCTGAGTCTTGTTTTTGTGTTAATTCTCTGGAGAACGTTAACTGTTTTTTTTCTTTCTTTCTTTCTTAAATAGGTAATTGATCCAGGAAGTTTTAGTCCATAAGTTTTGGCCAGCTTTCTCTTTTCTGTTTGTTTGTTTGAATGTCAGTTCCATTTCCAAAGCCTTTTTAGCACTATTCAGATATATGCTTTAAGTTGTACCACTCAATGGCCAGTGTAAAACTTGGAAGGTGCTATAGCCCTTAGTACATTTCTTAAAACCTTTGGAATTCTTGGACCAAATATACATATACATATACAACTCAGAGATAAAACTAGCCATTTATTTAAAAACTTTATGAGGTTGGTTTCCAGAGTTTCTTTTTCTCTGTGATTTTTTTTATACTATTTTGTTACCTGAAGCTCCTCCTATTAGCTCTTTAGCCAGAAAGTTTTGGTTTCATTCATTTTTCTCTATTATGCACTCTTGTGCTATAAACCCCATGTTGGAGGCCAACCAGAGGACAGAAAGAGGAAAAAGTTTGTTCCAGCCTCCTGGGACCTCAGATCTTTACGAACCTGTAAGCCCCCCACTGCCATTGCTGTTACAGTCCTTTTCTACTCCACGAGCCACAAATGGCAATCTTTACCTGGAACTCTTTCTGTTCATGTTGATGTTCACTTCTGAGTCTCCCCAAGTCGAAGCTGGGTGCTACTAGAAGAAAAACATTGTAAACTCACCACTAGTTCTTTGGATTTTTCTTTCTGGTGCTTCTCAATCCATTTGCTCTTACTTACTTTCAGAGTCCTTAAAAATATAATCCATGCATTTGATCCAAGTTTGATAGTTATGATCAGTAGGAGAGACAGGGTTCAGTCTGCCCCAAATTGGAAATTCAAAAAGTTTTGAGTAGACAAATACCTTAATAAAAGTAGCAACTTAGAAAGGTAAATCTTGCTGTGTATAAGTTGTCTTTGCTCAGAAAGAAATTAAAGAGAAACAAATAATCCAAATTTTGCGTTTAGTCTTTAGCTGTCAAATTCAGCCATAGCAAGATTTTTAACATTTTTCTATAAAATAACTACAAATTAAATAACTAGCTTCTATATCTATATTATACAATGATTGCTTAGCCCTGGGAAGTTAATTTAGTATGGTACATATTGTCAGATATCAGGAATTTCTCAACAATACCATTCGTACGTGTACCAAAATAATACATGAAAGTAATGGAATTCAGTTTTTAAAGTTCCTGTCTTTAATTAGAAAAAAATCCTCTGCATTCATCCTGTATGACTATTTTCCAAATAAAGCCCAGCAGCACTGAAGCCTCGGAAACATACTTTCAGTGCTCAGATAATCTACCTCTAAATAAATCTCTTGTTACGTAAGGCTAAAGTTTAAACTTTAGTACTGAACTGTATATGTACACACATTTACAAATACACACACACACACACACAAGGAGCAACTTTTTTTTTAAATCTACCAACTGAGATTGTTTGCAATGTGAAAAAGACCATAACATGTAACAGCTGACAGCAACAAGGGAAAACAATGGGCACTGTGCATGTAGCCAATTCTCTCTTTCCATTTCTCAGAAAGTTCACACTGTAAGGAAACTAGTGTTGTCTGAACTCTGAGTTGTAATGTTTGTCTTTTAAAAACACAAGGAATTGTTTTAAATCCCAATAAATAAAAGTAAGTTTTCATTCAGATTAACCTATTACCTGAGCCGATATTTATGAGAATCTAAGTTACAGATAAATAGTTACTCAGGTAATGAATTAAGGATTTACAACTTCTAAGGTCATTGGCAAATTTCTTGGGCTAGTTCTTAGAATTTTTTAGCATCATGAGAATGATGATGAGGATTTTCAAAAAACTGTTTTCCTTTCGGGTCTGGTCATGATCCCAGGGTCCTGGGATCAAGCCCCACATCAGGCTCCCTGATCAGTGGGGAGCTTGCTTTTCCCTCTGTCTCTGCCCCTCTCCCCTCTACTCATGTTCTTTCTCCCTCTCAAATGAATAAGTAAAATCTTTTAAAAAAACCTTTTCCTCTAAAACAGAATCTCTTAGATGTGAACTCTATAAGGGCAAGGACTAGGTGCCAGGTGCTGGAATGAAGTAGTGTCTAGAATGAGTCTGTTTTCTACCCTTAGCAAGTTCAGGTTAAGAGCAGTGCCTGGCCCAGAGAGGGTGCTCAATAATGTTTGTTAAATGCAATTATTTAAATTTTGAGATTTATTTATTTATTTTAGAGAGAGAGCGAGCAAGCAAGCTTGGGGGGGGGAGGGGGAAAGGGAGAGGGAGACAGAGTCCTAAGCAGACTCTGTGCTGAGCGCAGAGCCCAATACTGGGCTCGATCTCACAACCCTGAGATCACAACCTGAGCGGAGACCAAGAGTCGGATGCTAAAACGACTATACCACCCAGACACCCCTCAATTATTTTCTACAAAGTTTAATTTTTGCATTAGCCCTCATATCAATCATGTGCATGAGCATAGTGTCCCTTTCACAGCTTATATTGCAAACCCTGGAAATAATAGAAAAACATTTATATTTCCTACTAAAATTGTGCTTAAAAACAAAACACAAAACAAAACCTTTTCCCATTCACTGATAGTTCTTGTGTGCTAAAGCATCTGAGAGATTAAGCAAACATACCCAGTGATTTTTCCATCACCTTCTTCTCTACTGTCCATATGCAAACACATGAAATAAACAAAATCTAATAACTTAGGTTAAGGTATTTGAGACCAATGCTAGAATGACATTCACAGGCTAAGATATACAAAAAGAGGAAAAGACTAAACATCTGTTGAATGAATCCTCTGTTGATAAATATATTAGTTGTTTTACATATGATATCTTGTTACTCCTCACAGTAAGCCTGTAGATTATTAATGTGATTCTACCAAAAAAAATAAATAAATAAAAACAAAACTGAGACAAGGTAAGAGCTAGTAAGTGTAGCTCTAGAACATGATTCAGAGGTTAAATGTAAAAGCAAATTGTTCACTGTTCATTTTCATAGATGAAACAATAATACAACGCCAATACAAACATCCCACAACTTGGAGATGCTTTGCACATAAAACTATATAATTTCAGTTCACTTCCTCCTCCGTCAGTGTTTAATGTACTGACATATTTCTAGAAGCGATTTTTCCTTAAACTTTTTCTGAGAGGGATCATTTTTGTGATGCTGCCTAGAACAAGAGAAACACCCACTCAGGGAGAAGCTTCCAGGGACGGTATTCTGATTGCACACAAGCAAAATGAATTTGAACAACAGGTGGGGCTAGTTTCCTTTACAACAGACCTTCGCAGGATGCAAACGCTCTGCTGGCCTGATTGCTCAGAGGTTCACTCACAGACTTCACCCTCTGAACAGCAAGACATGCTCCCTAGTCTCACACTCTTCCAAAGTCCATACTGAATTTGAATTTCAAAACTTGGGGTCATATATTTAAAAACAGACAATGATACAGGAATACCTAATGGTAAATATAAACACAGAGAGTATTCTCTCTTTCCTCTAATTCCACTGAGAAGCAAAATAAGACAAAATAAAAATCAAACAAACAGAAAGAGGCATCTCCATGATAGACGCTCTTGTCACTTGTCTGTTCAATTCTGGTCCTACAGTGTCTGTAATATAGACCCCGAGCTAGGTTGTTCGTTTAAATACTGAGAAAGCTACTCCTTCATTGTAAAGGAAAGCCCCACCAAACAGGTAACAGAGACTGCCGCTCCACCCTTGGATGTACGGTTGCAAACAGCAGAAAGGGGAAAACCAACAGTGTGTGAGGGGC
This sequence comes from Halichoerus grypus, assembly GCF_964656455.1. Classification (NCBI taxonomy): domain Eukaryota; kingdom Metazoa; phylum Chordata; class Mammalia; order Carnivora; family Phocidae; genus Halichoerus; species Halichoerus grypus. The sequence goes on from NC_135714.1 coordinate 179,271,617, forward strand.
AGGTGCTTGTAAAGGAGAGCAGACAGCCCTCACCTGCAGTGAGCTTCGGGCACCAAACAACACAGCTAAGAGTTAGTACGGGGTGACAGTGCACTGCTGCATTTAACATTCCAGGAGGGCTTTTAGTTATATTATTACAAAATTTAAAGGATGAGGAAGACCACCTGCTCAGCTACAGAAAGAGAGGTGGGCCTGAGGTCCGGAGGTGGCCTGGTGCAGAGGCTGCTGTCCTTGGAAACAGAGCTCAGGAACTGGAAGGTATTTGCGGTGGCAGAAAGCTCACAACAATTCAGTGCCTGTACCAGGGGCCGGTGCGGTTGCTGAGGACCAATGGGAGCCTGGCATTTTCTCCTCAGTGAGATTGCTGCCATCAGGGACCACTGGGGCCCCTTGGCAGCCAGGAAAGTTCCCGCTCTAGTCGTACTTAGGGTAGTCCAGGATCCTGCTAGAGAGGGGATGCAGAAGCACAGAATAACTGATCCTACCAGAACAACTGGGGAAATACCTTCATTAAGTTTTATTAGTATACATACTGGATGTTTAATTTTGTTTTAGGGGTTGTATTTTACTTTTAAAAATATATGGACTAGAGGGGTGCCTGGGTGGCTCAGTTGGTTAAGTGTCCGACTCATGATTTCAGCTCGGGTCATGATCTCATGGTTCATGAGACCAAACCCTGCGCTGGCTCCACGCTCAGTGGGGAGTCTGCTTGAGATTCTCTCCCTCTGTCCCTCCCCCCCACTCATGCTCATTCTCCCTCTCTCTAAAATAAATCAATTAATCTTAAAAAAATATATATATATGGACTAGAATTTTGCTTTATTTTTTTTAAAGATTTTATTTATTTATTTGAGAGAGAGAGAGAATGAGAAAGAGAGAGAGCATGAGGGGGGGAGGGTCAGAGGGAGAAGCAGACTCCCCGCCAAGCAGGGAGCCCGATATGGAACTCGATCCCGGGACTTCAGGATCATGACCTGAGCCGAAGGCAGTTGCTTAACCAACTGAGCCACCCAGGCACCCTAGAATTTTGCTTTTAAATAGTGAGTCATTCCTAGCACTTTGATTCCTCTCATTCCTGACAGCTCAATTCTTAAATGATGCTAAATTATGATAGAAGTACTCTGGAGGTTTATCCTTTACTACTGCCAATGCTCATTTGCTTGATCTATAGACTTAGTGGAGGGGATCAATCAGGCAAAGAGGCATGAGCAATGCTACATATTATTATCCCCAAACGGGGCCTTAGAGAGATGTTTTCCCTTCTCTAGCTATGGAGTATCCCTCAGTAGATTTTAAAAAATCATCCCTTGTAGTAAAAGGCTATTGTATGTGAAAGAGACTGAGGAAGGGGATAGAGCTGAAAAGCTGAAGAAGTTACTAAAAAAATAAAATAATTAATATTTAGAAGCACCATGCCAGATCGGCTTTAGCATCTGGCTAAAACTTGCTCTTTGTCTTCCGGTTCATTCTTAGCCTATAAACAGCAGAAGGGCCAAACTCCTCCACTGATGTCATTTCTGACATTCTGTAACTGGAATATGCATGGTTACCATGTGATTACATAGATCACCATACTATTAAATCAGCAGCATTACTTTAGTAACAAACAAGGCTCCCATTAGAATTGACTGCCATTCTCCGTGAGTGCTCACTTTCACAGATCTCATGAGTGAAACATTCTTCTTTTTAAGATTCATTTATTTATTTTTCGAGAGAGAGAAAGGAGGAGGAGAGGGAGAACGAGAGAGAGAATCCTCAGGCAGACTCCCCTCCGGGCACAGAACCCAACATGGGGATCCATCCCAGGACCCTGAGATCATGACCTGAGCCAAAATCAAGAGTCAGATACCTAACCAACTGCACCAACTAGGCACCCGTCCTGAGTGAAAATCTTCTTCTATGCATTATATGTTGGAATTTATATTCCAATTAAAATACAGATGTACAGTTATTATTCAAACAGTAAAATGCTATAAACAACTAATGATGATTGTGACCCTGTTAAACATATGTACAAACAATTATTAAGGACTTTTAATATAAGTAAACAGGAAAATAGATTAACAGTTAAAGTGAGTATGAAGAGAATGTGTTATGCAGATAATTTTAAGAAAAACATCTCTAGAACCAACAAATGTTCCTTAAATTTCAAAATAATAATTTAAAGCTGAAAAACAGATATAAGAGCATCTCAAAATTTAAAACCTATGGAATTTTTCTCATAAACTAGCATTCATAATTTTAAATATAATTACCCTTGAGAACTGAATTCAATTATTAGGTATTTAATAGTATTTAGATCATGAGGCTTTAAAGAAAAATTCCTGCTTAGAAATTCTTCACATCTGTGAGAATAAATTAATAACGATAGAATGTTAACTTTGTAACTCAAAATTTCATTATTAAGAAAAACCCTGAAAAATGCAAAACCCTAAAGTGGTCTTAGAAAATATGTAGGCAAGTTTCTTATTGTACACATGAGGAAACTGAGTCACAAATCTAACACTAAATGACAGAGCTGATGCCACTACTCAATTTTCAATATTCCTGCCCTGCTGCTTTAACGTTAGGTCGTATTATCTCTTATAATCAGGAAATTCTTTCTTTAAATTCTTATAAATTCTATAAATGTTCTCCATTAAACTATTATATATGGCAATATACACTTAATTATATATATAATTATATAGTAAATAATGTATTTAATTCTGAGATGCACAGTCCCGATCCCTTTGTGTTTGCTCATTAGAAGAAAGAAACTATGTTTATTAATAGCTAGGCCAAGCCACAAGGACAAAAAAATTTTAGTAAGAATTAATGAATTAGGAACATCAAAATGATAGTGAAAAATAATTATTAAAAAAATAATAAAACTATGAATGATGGTTTATTAGGAACTATAATTTAGAAGCCATTATTTCCTAAAAGGCATGGCAACAAATAGAGGGAGAAGTAAATGAAACTTTAGGCAAACAAGAAAAAAATCCTGTTTGTTAAACCACTGTAATTGGGTTTCATCTGTTGTTGTAATTTAGCTTATCCTACCCTGAACAATACATTGGGTGACTCTTTGAAGAGAGTAAAGATTCAAGGCTACACACACAATTTGAGAAATTATTCACTACTTTAGTATATTTTCCCAGGAGATTGGACTAAAACTCTTCTTTCAACGCCTCAAAAAATATCATAAAAGACATTAAAATGCAGAATATCTGAGATGAGCTTCCCCCACCTTCTTCACTCAACATTCCTTAGATTACAGAAAAATAGATAGCTCATGAAAGAAAATCCAGTTCTCAAACTGTATACTGAATAAAGGAAACAAATAGTATGGTGGGAATAGAGTCAAGAGGCTGCCGATAGTGTGTCAGAGCTAATACGATGTCTTGACAATGACACCCAAGAATGAGCAAGAAGAAATGCCGTGACAACTATGCAAACCCATTAGAGTGGAAAAAGGAAGGAAGGGAGGGAGATAGTGTACAAAAACCACATAGATTTAGCAAATAAATTTATAAAAATATGGGACACTCAGGTAAATTTGAATTCTATATAAACAACAAATAACTTTTAGGACAAAAATGTCTTAAATATTGCACGAGACATAGTTACACTAAAATGAAATATTCATTGTTTATCTGAAATGCAAATCTAACAGGCATCTTTTATCTTACAACTACACTCAAACCTGCTTCTTCCAGTAGAAGTCAGTAAGAAAACACGAGTTCATTAAAACAAGAATTCAAAGGCACAATTACAAAATAAATGAGATGATAAAGGAGACAACTGACCAAAGGGGGAAAAAGATCCAGAACTAAAAAATACATTAGAAAAAGAAGAGATGTGACTAAAAATTAAATTATTGACACAGAATGGCTTAAAATAATTACAGTAAAGGAAGATGGAAGATAAATAAATTAAAGCAATTAAAGTAAAGCTAAGGGATAAAGACTTTAGACAAAGAAATCTAACATGAAGTTCATAGGTATCCCTGAAGTAGAAAATTTAACAAATGAAAAAGAATATCTATTTAAAGATATAATCCAAGAAAATTTCTTGGGAAGTTTTAACTAAATCTTTAGATTGAAAGAGCACGGTTTCTAGAAAATCAGGTGCAAAACACTCCAACATTCAACTTTTAGACCTAACGAATAAGCTATCATATTTTAAGGATAAAGTATTTTTAGGCATCCTGGCACTAAAAAGCCAACCACCTGTAAGGTAGAAACATTAGTTCTCCTTCAGACTTGTCTCCTGCAAAATTGAATACAGGAAGAAACTGGAAAATTCACCACAAGTTAAATCAAAGAAAATGTAAAGGAAGGGTATTATACAAACCAAAAGTGTAATGCAAGTAAAAAGCAGTAAGTCAAACATGAAAACTGTTCATAGGAAACAACCCATATGAGCCCTTCTTAGGGGGAAAAAATAACCAAAAAGTACCTGACAACAAAAGTCAGCCAAAGAAATGAATTCAAGTTAAAATTCAAGAATGGAATACAGTTAATAATATTGTAATAATGTTGTCTGGTGGTAGATGGGGACTACACTTACCATGGTGAGCACTGAGTAATGTACAGAATTGTGGAATCACTATGTTGTACATTACAGTGTTGTAATATAACATTGTATTTCAACTATACTTCAATTAAAAAGAAATTCAAGAATTGAGAAGAGACAAAGGACTGCATGGTCAAGGGCACTGAATTGACTTGAGTTTATGAAAGTTGACAATTGGAAAATATGGTGATGGAAGAGAACTAGGCAAATGTAAAAACTAGTAATACAACTAATAAAAACTGGGAGTGGAAAATTGCAATGAGAGGAAGTATGAGAGGTGATACATCTTTACTTTCACAACAGGAAGTCAACTAAACTTTGTAGGATAAAAAAATAGAAAAGAAAGAAAAGAAAAATGAACCCACTTCAATGTTTTTTATTAAGATAATTTTGTTTGAAACTTAGATGGATCTTTTAGGAAAAGCTATCCCCTGATGTGAAAATACATCGTTTATTTGAGTTCAACAGTTCTAAGAGTAAAACTTCAATTTTAGGCTTCTGGTAAACTAAAATATTAACTATACTATGATCTGAGTATAAAGAATGAGTCTTATTTGCCTACATCTATCTCTATCTGTAAATGTCCATCTGTCCATCCCTCCATCCATCCATCCATCTTTCCATGATTTTACCCAGAGATATACATAAAAGAACATATCAGAATTTTATGCAACTAGTGTTAACTGTCTCTCTGTGTGGTTTGATTTGAGCCTTTTTTGTTTTTGCCAGTCTAATGCATTATTTTTTTCTACAAGAAACAAAGAAGAAAAATATATAATATGTCAAAATGTTAACTAAGGTTAATCCTGAGAAAAATGATTAATCTGTGTATATTTCAGTATTTTTAAAATTAAAAAAAATAAAATATCCCCTCAAGCTCAATAGAGAAATATAAAATGAAAACAGATTTGTATCCTACTCCAACATCCCATTCCCATTCTCCAGAAATAACCACTGTTAATTGTATACTATTCTTTCTAGAAATCTTCTATTTATGTGTACATACATACACAGTTATAGATAGAAACATAATCTGGTTTTTATACAAGCCAGATCAAACAATTCTCAAATACTTTCTAAACAAATTTAAAGCATTGTATAATGAATTAATTTGTTTATTATTTGTTTTTTCTTCATTTTTAGGATCATTTTCACTCAGTCTCAATGAGATGCTAGAAAGTATGTTTTGCTTTGTAGGAGCTAATATGCATACTAAAGAACATTTTATTTCTTAGTCTTGTGACTGCTTTCCATTCAGATTTCCAGGTCTTTCTTGATTTCAAGATTCTGAATTGTTGATTCTGGACTCTTGGGTCCCACAGGAGTCTCAGAGATGCCAATTACCTATGGTACTTGGTAAAGATGGAAAATCAAGCTTGAGGTCATCTTAATCTAATAAATTTCCACCGACTCCTAAGGTACTTCTCAGTCGTCTTCCTAAATATACAGGGTATTGTGTAACATTCAATGCACCAGGGATAACTTCCTGCCACGGCACAGGAGAACACAGCAGAATACTGCAGCCTTGCTTCATTCATTTATCCTTCCCTCCCCTGCATGTCACGCTCTATGTTTCCCCTCCTTGCCCACTTAAAACTTAGGAATTTAGTTCCAAGGCTTGGGCTCAATTTCTTCTGTTTTCTTGAACTCTCTGAAAGGTTCACTTTGGAATTTTCTACCCACCCCCTTTAATATAGCAGCAAGTCTCTTACAGTTTGGGGGGAGAAAAAGGGTATGGCTAAAGCTCTCCCTCTATGCAAGAAGTTCATAATGGAAGTTTTCAATTGGGATGCAATTACTGTGCTAGTCAAGATCACAGATTGCAACAGAAACTGTCTGATGTGTATGCTCAGCGATCACAGTTTGCGCTGGATAATGAAGTACAGCATCAGTGCCAAAGATGACCTAAAAAGCCCATCGATGGGAGGTGGTATCGAGTGCAACCTCTTGGCTACACAGGAGACTGGCTCTGTTCTGCCTCTTGCTAAGACTTGCTTCTCTGTCTTGGCATCCATACGCACCGCACAGTATTCCAATCCAGGTAGGGGAACAGATTAATGACAAATCAGTGGTGGCTGCAAAGGTCAACCCCTCACAGCTCGTGTTCTTCTAGAGAAATGTTAAGATGAATATGTTGCTACCCTCTTCAGTCAGAGTCTCTGATTTGACCCTAATTAAAATGAAGGCTGAGAACCCTGCCTCAAGCCTTTTCTTTCTTCCAGGGAAGTCTGAATGTTGGCATCTCCACTTCCAGGGAAGTCCGAATGTTGACATCTCTCCTGGTGTCTTCAGAAACCTGGTGCCTCTGTTTGGGTGAGGGCCCAGCTTCCCTCTCCTTAACCTTTCCCCTAAGAAGCTAAAAGACCTGGAGCTGCTCCTGATTTGTTATCCTAGCAGCTGGTCCCCGGTGGGTATGCCTCAGCAATTAAAATGCCAAGACCAGCTTCTGGAGAGAAGCTGGTGATGCTTTGCTCTGTGCCTGCACACAGAGCAGACGAACTGCCAGCCAAAGGCGAAGCAGTCTGTCCGTCAGACTCACTTGCAGCTGTTCCCAAATTTGCTCGCTTCCTTTCCTGCAAGTTTGCTGCACTATAAATCAAGTTTCATTCCAATGTTGTGGAATTTGCACTTTCAGGTTTTTAAGGAAAATCTAGGAAACCCTATGCTTTCTAACATCTTTCCATTATTTTCCTTTAACCATTTCTGTAACCGTGTAGCCAGGGAAACAGCGCAACATGGTTCAAAAGGAATTTGAAAGGAAATATGAGATAGGAGGTGCAAAATTTCATTACATAGCCAAAATTGGTTAAAATATTCCAAATGTAAGTTCTGGAGATTTCCTGAGATGTAGCCTAGTTAAGTATCCAAATCACTTGATATACACAACTATAAGTGAATTTCCAACATGGAAAATATACACATGCATCTGTCTGGGTAATGCAAAAGGTATAAGGTACAAATATAATAAGATAATCCATAAGGTTGCACTGAAACAATTTCTGAAAGCTATGCTCTCATGCACATTAAACAGTGAGTTTGTGAAATCTGCTTATTGTTGAGTTATAGCAATAACAATATTTAGCAGTTCAATGGCTAAGTGGATTAATGGTTAAGTGAATTAAAACAAAATGTTCAAATATTGAGATTTTGTGGAATGTGTTTCATACATAAAATGATTGTGCCAGTTACAGTGAAAAATATATATGCAATTATAAGGTCTTGAGCTACAGTTATTTTTTATCTATGTACTGACATTATACAAGTCCAGGTGATTGTATATGTCATCTCAAATGGAGTGGTAGTCAAATAATGTGCTGATAAAATTTTAGCTAGAGAAATACTGTCCTATTTATTCTGAATGTTCCCTCTACCCTGCTGTCAGTAGACTTCATTAGTTTTTTCAAATAAATTTTGCATCTTATAATTTGAATATATGTTAGACTACCTAATAGAGCTCTCCGATACTAGATTTATCTTTAAATGTCAAAATTTCATCATTACAAGTATATCTGCATATGTATCTCTTGTTAAATAAGTCATCTGATTTGAAGCACAGCCCAGAGGGAGAAATAAAGGCCCTGTGTAACATGACTGGCAGGCTAAGAAGCAGTACTATGTACTAGGGATGTTGATTAATAAATGCTTTTGAATGAATTAGATTAAGAGTTAGAAGAATTAGGACATACTCATATTTCTACATCAAACTTAAACAATGATTCAAGTAAAAAACCCTCTCTACCTAATTTGTACCCCTGACATTCATAAGGACAACTTTACTCTTTCTTTTTTTTTTAAAGATTATTTATTTACTTATTTGACAGAGAGAGCAAGAGAGCACAAGCATGGGGAGCAGCAGAGGGAGGGAGAGAAGCAGGCTCCCCACTGAGCAGGGAGCCCGATGTGGGGCTTGATCCCAGGATCCTGGGATCATGACGTGAGCCAAAAGCAGATGCTTAACCGACTGAGCCACCCAGGTGCCCCAACTTTACTTTTTCATAGAAGAGTTTAAGCCCATGAATGACACCAATAAGATTAAATATCTTTTGGCATATATAATTAAAAGTATCGTTTAAGACCTGATATAACAACAACAAAAAATACACATTAGGGGGTGCCTGTGTGGCTCAGTCTTTTGAGTGTCTGACTTTTGGTTTTGGCTCAGGTCATGATCTCATGGGTCCTGGGATCAAGCCCTGTGTCAGGCTCTGCACTCAGCAGGGAGTCAGCTTGAAGATTCTATCCTTCTGCCCACCCCCCACTCAGTGCACACACACACGCACTCTCTCTCTTTCTAAAATAAAGAAAAAAAAATACACATTAGGTGTTTATGATGTGATATAACAACAAAAAACACATTAGGTTTTGCTTACAATAAAAATGCTCACACCTAAGTCTATAGTAATAGAATACTTCCAAACACCCCTGTCCCTTATATTGTCCAAATTTTCATTGCTAACTAGAGAAATCAGGCAACTGGATTAATTTATAGATGGAAGGAAGGAAGGAAGGAAGGAAGGAAGGAAGGAAGGAAGGGAAGAAAGGCTAGGAGGGAGGAAAGAAGAGGCAAGACAAAAAGAGTTAACATTTTTCCCTCTATGTTGTATAGTTAATGAAAATGATACCAATGAATAGTAAATGTACTTTATTTTTTAATTTGGGGTAAATTCTGTAGTCCATGTGGTCAGATAACAAGAATTGTTGTAATAATATATAGGGATTAATATTTTTTTTGATGATTCTGAAGGCTTCCAAGTGTTTTATTATTATTATTTTTTAAGATCTTATTTATTTGAGAGAGAGAGAGAGCATGAGCAGAGGGAGGGGGCAGAGGGAGAGGGAGAAGCAGACTCCTCTGCTGAGCAGGGAGCCTGATGTGGGGCTCAATCCCAGGACTCTGGGATCATGACCTGAGGTGAAGGCAGATGCTTAACCAAATGAGCCACTCAGGTGCCCCTCAAGTGTTTTGTTAAAATCTCAAAGCTATATATATCCAAATACCTCCTTGCACATTATTAGTACATGGTTGATTAACAGAGTTTTTTTAATCGATACTTTCCAGAAAAAAAGCAATTTTGATTATACTTTATTATAGCAATATTATGGTAAAATGTACTGCTATTTAAACAGCAACTATAACATATAACACAATTTCAAATTTAAGAATAACAGATTTCTTTTCCCCAAAGCAATCAACAAGTATGTATTGAGAGAAAGCATTATGATAGTTGCCTTAAGAGATTCAAAGAAATTTAAGACAAATCTCTGTTCTCTTTGAATATCTCTTCTTAAGGTGGGGGAGAAAAAAATTATTAAAAAACTGCTTATATTTTAAAGTAATGTATGGTAAGTCACAAATAAATAAACAGGCATTAAAGGACTGTTAGAGTTCATAAATTATGCTTCCCTAGCGAATATTTTCCAGAGTTGAAAATGAAATACAAAGATACCCTGAAATAAAATTATTTACTTTCCAAACAGTGGAATACTTATTATAAATTATCTTTATTTAGGAATCACGTGGAGATCAAAGAAATTCAGTTAAATTTGAAATAGCCAAATGTAATTTATGTTTTTACCAAATGCAAAGTATGGTTTGACTGGAGAATTAATAACATGATAATATTCACTGAGTGAGCCTCTTGATGTTATAAACAAGATAGGGATGCCCACAATTACTAACTCAACATTATAATATTGGAGATTTTAGCCATTGCAATAAAGCAAGAAAAGGAAGAAACAAAACTATCATTATTCACATATGACTATATTCATAGAAAATACAGAAAAAATGACAATGAGCAAATGAATTTAGTAATGTTGCAGATTAAGTCAATAAACAAAAACTAATTGTATTTCCTCTAACAGCTACAAAAATTAGAACAAAATAAAAACATCATTGAGATAGTACCAAAAATATCAAATACCTAGGAATAAATCTAATGAAAACTGTGTAAGGCCGCTATTCCAAAAACTAGAAAACATTAGTAAGAGAAATGAACTCAATAAATGAAGATGTAATTCCATGTTCATAGATTAGATTTGCTATATTATTGACATGTCACTTTCCAGCAAACTCATCTATAGGTTTAATGCAATGCCAATCAAAATCCCCTAAGGTTTTTTGGGGAGTGCAAAGCATTTTAACAAAATGATTCCTAAATCTATATAAAAACGGTAATGTTCTAAAATGGCCAAGATAATCTCAAACACACAAAGTTGCAGGAATTTAATAATGAGTAGAGGTGTGAAAAGAGACCAAAGGAATACAGTAGAGTACAGAAACAGACCTATAGGTATAGAGTTTATGACATAGTCTCAACTATAATTCCATGGGAGAAAAGGTAGTCATTTCAACAGATGACAGTGGAGGAATTGGCTATTTGTGTGGAAAACATAACTTTGTCCTGTATTTCACATCAAAGTAAAAAATAAATTTTAGGTGGACCATAGACCTAATTTTGGAAAAGTAGAAAAATGTCTTTAAGATTTGAGAGTAGGCAAAGTTTTAATGGACAGAGCATAGAAGAGAAAATAATAAATAAAATTCTATCAAAATTAAGAACTTCTATTTATTAAACAACATCATGAAGAATGTGAATAGGCTGGGGCGCCTGGGTGGCTCAGTCGGTTAAGCGTCTGCCTTCGGCTCAGGTCATGATCCCAGGGGCCTGGGATGGAGCCCTGTGTCAGGCTCCCTGCTGGGTGGGGAGCCTGCTTCTCCTTCTCCCTCTCCCTCTGCCACTGCCCCGGCTTGCTCATGCTTTCTCTCTGACAAATAAATAAATAAAATCTTTTAAAAAAGTGAATAGGCAAACCACTGAAAGGAGACATGTGCAATATTTGTACATGGCAATATATTCATAAACAATATAAAAATCATTCTTCCAAATCAATTTTTAAAAAGACAAACAAGCTAGTATTAAAAAGGGCAAAATATTTAAAAAGGATCTTCACAAAAAGGATATTAAAATAGCAGAAACCTATGAAACTGTGCTAAACATCAAGAGTCATTATGAATACGCAAATTAAAACCACAATACGATACTACTTTACATCTACCAGAATGGCTAAAAGTCAAAATACTGAGTATGTTAAGTGTTGGCCAGGATGTGGAGTTCCTAGAAACCTCATACATTGTCAATGCAGATATAAACCAGTTCAACCACTGGATAAAACAGCTTTGCAGTAAAGTTAAATACATGTCTACCTATAGAAACTCCACTTCTAGGTATAGACCCTCCTAAAATAAACAGGTATGTCCACCAAAAGACACCTACAAAAATATTTATAGCAACTTTATTTATAATAAAAGAGACTGGATGCTTCTAGACTGGAAGCATCCCACATGCCCATCAACACAGGAATGAATAAACAATGTGCACTTTATCCATATAATGGAATATAAAAGAACAATAAAAATACTGATAGAAGAAACATAGGTGAAATTGAAAAGCATTATGCTCGGAAAAAGAAGTAAGATACAAAGACTACGTATTTTCTGAAGCAACTTATTTTGGGCTCATAAACATGCAAAACTAATAAAAGATAAAAGAAGACAGAACGGTGGTTACCTTTTGGAGACGGGGTATTGCCTGGTAAGGGGCTTAAGGGAATGTCTAGGTTAAGAGACTTGCTCCTATTTTTGTCTAGATGGTAGTTACAACAGGTGTAAACATCTAAAAACTTTTCAAGATTATATTCGTGCACTTTACTCAAAATAAATAGCACATGAATTAAGAAAAACAGGTTTTAAAAAATGAGACAAAGTAATCCACCTTTTAGTTGAAAACTTGGCAAATGAATAACTCACTTAATCCCCTTATCAGGCAAAAGTTGTTTTTCCCCAATGTTCTTCTATATCTAAAAAAATTAGTCATTAGAACTAGAGGAAGGAAGCATATGAGAAAAGAATAGGATGATTTTTATTGAAATACTTTTTTAACATCACTTAGAAAAATTCACACACACACACACATATACATATACACACAAACACATGCACACGTATCTATGATATGGAATATGACTGAACCCAATGTGTCAAGTCAATGTATTTCCATTTGTTCTTCCAAATCACAATCACACACACAGAAGGGGACAGCCAGGTTCTTCAGTATACAGAACTGAAGCTAGCCATAATTATGAACCACTCCAATGCGTCCCTCTCTACGATGATGTCTTAATATCTTCTAAATTAAAATGTGTCTTAGAATTTGAAATCCTACCAATATATGTTTGCACTTTTGATGCCACTGCTCTTGGAAATCTTGGAGAGAAACGCAAAATAACAAATCGTCACGGAACCCTTGGAGTGGCTCTGCTACTAAACTGTCACTGCACAGACTGTTAATGGTACAGGCCGTGGTCACACAATAGCCTGTGATTGTGATCATTTTGTTAGTGCCAAGTTCAGTTACCCACCTCCACCCCCAATCACTTTCTTAAAATGTTCTATTGGCTATTCATAGAATCAAGACTTGAATTAGGCTGGTAATTACAGGCAACATTTTAAAAACATGAAATTGGGAATGAAAATGAAAATCAACAAGGAACTACAGAGTTGATAGTGTAAAGAAAGACAAACTCTCCCCCCAAAATTTTTCTGTTATTGTCTTGCGAGTACTAACAAATGAAATTAACAAAATTAATTGTGCAACATATGTTTGCTATGTTTTTAGTGTAACAAAATAATTCAAGTAATCCCCTTGGAATTTGTTAAGGTACAGTGTGATATATATGATAATTCAGTTTGATGAGTGGTGAATATCTTCCTTAAAACAGTTTAGTGACTATTATATATAGTCACTATATATGTGTGTGTGTGTATATATATATACATATATTTACAGTTGACTCTTGAACAATGCAAATTTGAACTGTACAGGTCCACTTATACATGATATTTTTAATAAATGCAGTATAGGACTTTAAATGTATTTTCCTTATGCTTTTCTTTTTTTTTTATTTTTTTAATTGTTATGTTAATCCCCATACATTACATCATTAGTTTTAGATATAGTGTTCCATGATTCATTGTTTGTGCATAACACCCAGTGCTCCATGCAGAACGTGCCCTCCTCAATACCCATCACCAGGCTAACCCATCCTCCCACCACCCTCCCCTCTAGAACCCTCAGTTTGTTTTTCAGAGTCCATCGTCTCTCATGGTTCTTCTCCCCCTCCGATTCCCCCCCTTCCTTCTTCCCCTCCTGCTACATTCTTCTTCTTCTTTTTTTCTTTCTTAACATATATTGCATTATTTGTTTCAGAGGTACAGATCTGAGATTCAACAGTCTTGCACAATTCACAGCGCTTACCAGAACACATACCCTCCCCAGTGTCCATCACCCAGTCACCCCATCCCTCCCACCCCACCCCCCACTCCAGCAACCCTCAGTTTGTTTCCTGAGATTAAGAATTCCTCATATCAGTGAGGTCATATGATACATGTCTTTCTCTGTTTGACTTATTTCGCTCACCTTATGCTTTTCCTAATAGCATTTTCTTTCCTTCAGCTTACTGTATTGTAAGAATATAGTATATAGTACACATATAGTACACATAAGATACAAAATAAATGTTAATAGGTTATGTTATTGGTAAGGCTTCTAGGCAACAGTAGTCTATTAGTAGTTGAGTTTTGAAGGAATCAAAAGTTATACATGGATTTTCAACTGCAGGGGAAGGGGCATCAATGCCCCTAACCCCCATGTTGTTCAGGGGTGAACTGTCTTTCCGGCAGGCAGAATCAGGAAGTTGCAGGAATGTATACATCTGCTTTCTTTAATGATAGGTTTTGACAGAGTTGTTTATACCTGCAACAGACTGCCTCAAAACGGCATCTCCGTCACTGGGCACCTAAATATTATGCCTATGTCATTTTCCTATTTGGGGCTGGACTTTTGTAGAACATAGAAGGATAAATGTTTCATTTTAAGTGTCCCTCATTCAATCCATGATTTCACATATTGTACTATAATATAAACCACGGATTTGGAGATTTGTTGTCAATGAAACATTATTTTCAACTAAATTCTTATATTTTACAATGTAATACAAGTTTGGATTAAAATTGACTGATATGTCAACATAACTCAGAATGATAAAAATAAAAATAAGAGGAAACTGTTGCTACTCTGAAGCAGCAACTGACTTGTCTTAACCAGATTCGCTTGGGCTTTGAATAGAGGAAAATGGCAAATACATGGAAAGTACAGCAGATAGAGTTCAATCCTTCACTTATAAAAATGAGCCACTTGACAGCATGGATGGATCTAGAGAATATTATGCTAAGTGAAATAATTCAGACAGAGAAAGACAAATACCATATGATCTCACTTATATGTGGAATCTAAAAACAAAACAAATTAATAAACAAAAAGCAGAACCAGATCTATAAATACAGAGAACAAACTGATGGTTGCCAGAAGGAAGGGGGTGTGGTGATGGGTAAAATGGGTGAAGGGGAGTGGGAGATACCGGCTTCCAGTTATGGAATGAATAAGTCACAAGAATAAAAGGCACAGCATAGTGAACATAGTCAGTGGTATTGTAATACTGTTGTATAATGACAGATGACACCTATACTCGTGGAGAATGTATCATAGAGTTGAGTCACTGTTATACACCTGAAACTAATATAACATCATGTGTCAACTATACTCAAATAAAAATAAAATTTTAAGTGTTTTAATTTCTAAAAATTTAAAAATAAGGCATGCCTGTTCTTAATCTTTTATAAGGTTTATTTAGCTTTCTCATATTTATAAAATTGGATATAATAACTATAAGAAATAGAGTGACATGTGCACAAGCATCAACCTCAAGTTGTGAGCTATAATATAATTTATATCAAATGTGTAAGAATTATGCAGTAAATTTGCTAAGGAAATATCACTGAGTGTATTATCTACTGTGCAATTTTGCAATGCCTTAGAATTCAGGGCTAAGAAAAAGTTTTGCTTCCCCCAAGGAATTGTAATGCTTCCTTCCTTGTCATAATAAACCTTATGTGACCAAACATAACCCTTCACTTTGGTTTCCAGGAACCTCAGAGACAAACTGGGAGCTCAACTGTATAAAACGGACTTTCTTATTTTTTCCTAACACAGCTCTCCTATTTATATTAATGTATTTCATAACCCCCAAACTCTACCTGTGTCATCATAGTTTTACTGTAGAGAGGTGCAAGCTGCCGAAAATCTTTTAGCGCACAAAGTGGGGAGAAATAATTATTTTGCTGAAGAGAAATAGCCAAGAGGTTGCATTAGTCTGCTAAGGCTGCCGTGACAAGCACCAGGAATGGAGTAGGGCTTAAACAAGAGAAATTTACTGAGACTCAGTTCTGGAAGCCAGAGGTCCAAAATCAAGTTATTAGCAGGATTGGTTCCTTCTGAGGAAGGGGGCATCTGTTCCATGCCTCTCTCCTGACCTCTGGTGGTCTGCTGGCAACCTTGGTGTTCCTTTGACTTCTAGATGAATCACCTTGATTTCTGCCTTCACCTTCATATGGTGTTATCCTTGTGTGCATGTCTATCTCTGCATTCAAATTTCTCACTTTACAAGGACACAGTCATGCTGGGTTAAAGCCCACCCTAACGACCTCATCTTAAAATGACCTTATGTCCAAATATGACCTTATTTCCAGTTAAGATCATGTTTACAGGTACTGAGGATTAGTCCTGCACCTCTTTTTTGTGTGTGGGATGGGAGTGTGCAACCCACCACAGAGTTTGGACAACTAGTGAGAGGAAACAGAAAAGAATCAATTCCATGTGACTTTAAAGCCCATGGTTGTCCTTCCTGCGCCCTCCCATTCCAGCTTGGCGCGGACGGGCTACACTACCTAAGTGCACTTTGGTTCTTCCGAAAGCTCCAGCACTCAGCTAATCAGACCGAGAATAGGGACAAATGACTCCCAAGGCAGGTGTAACTGGTCCCTCTGGTATGGACTGCTTTTGCCTGATGAGTTGTAAAAGAAAATGCTGAGGTGAGGCTTAGGTATATACTGCTATCATCTAAGTTTTATTACAGCTGCTGTAACAATAATCAGAGCAGGATCATAAATTTTTCCTCCTTCAAGTTGGCTATGGGAAGACTCAGCTGTTTTCTTTTTGACTACAAGGTGCTTCATCTTTTGCATGACTGCCCCCCTCTGTGTGGTGTTGGTGAGGATGGTGGTAAATGGGGCAGGGGAAGGCTTAAATTAGTTCCAGTAGGTCAGGTGGCTCAATCCAATACTATAAACAAACTCACATTTTCCTCTCTTCTTGTGATCCCCTCCCAGACTGCATTGGGCATATGGAGACTGCAGTGAGTTTCAAGGCCTCAGAACGATGGAGAGACAGGGTCTCTGAATCTATGGGAAACTGGGGAACGTGAGGGTCATGCCAGTCTCTGGTGTGGGTTGTTCACTGAATGGGGCCCTCCCTGGGATCTGGTGCGGGTCTGACAGCTAGTCTCCTGCAGCCCGAATAGGGCTGAGGGCTGCTCCCTGGAGCCTTGGCCTTCCTTCAATTCTCACTGGCACAGCCCAGCAGTCAGCACCTGTGCCTCTCATTCAGGGCACCCAGGAACTTCTCAGCCCCATCCGTGCCACAGTGACAAGGAGGCAGGCTCAAGAAAGCTGAACACCAACATCTGCTCCATGCCTAACTACACTGCAGCACCTGGTTCACTTTGAAGCCCCTTCTCACTATGCCCAGTGGGTATGGGGCAAGTCAGCAAAGTGATTTTCTGTTGTTGGTACTTCTTGTGACTAATACAAAATGTCTTTCTAGTCCTGGACAAAGTCTGGAGAGGGAAAACCATCCTGCCTTTCCTATCTTCCCCTTCTCTTATCCCATTCCTCAGATCAGAAGGGATAAACTTTCTTTCTTTTCTTTTTCTGTCTAAGCAGGTCCTACCTACGTAAAACTATGATCTAGTCTATCCACAGACTTCTTGATAATGAATTTTGTAAAGCCTGCCTCTGTTGACAGTCTGGCTTTCATTTCAACCATCTAGCTGTTTACTGAAAATTCCCCTTAGAAACGTCAAATGCTGGATTTCATCTTGTTCTCTTTCCATTTCTCCAGTAAAGATCCTAAGTCAGCTCTTCCCATAGTGGATACTTTAGCTCATTTGGAAGGAAGTCAGACATTCATAAAAATGCAAACGAGAAAGCAACTTGCATTCTGTCTCTGTCTATTTCTCTCTCTCTCTCTCATACACACACACTCAAATGTTATTTCTATTACATAATAACCTATACCTCTTGAACATGTACTTAGTATACACATTGTGCTAACTTTTTTTTTAAGGTTTTATTTATTTATTTGACAGAGAGAGACAGCGAGGGAGGGAACACAAGCAGAGGGAATGGGAGAGGGAGAAGCAGGCTTCCCGCTGAGCAGGGAGCCCAATGCGGGGCTCGATCCCAGGACCCTGGGATCATGACATGAGCCGAAGGCAGATGCTTAATGACTGAGCCACCCAGGTGCCCCAGTACTAATTCTTGATGTATATCATGTCACTTAATATTGGCAACAACTCTGAAATATGGGACTTTTTAATACCATTTTTCAGATGAGGAAACTGAGGATTTTTCCCAAGTTAAATTACTTAAAAGTGGCAGAGCCAAAAAACTAAACCTGGTCTCTTCTGTTTATTTCAATCTAAAAAGCTATGTGTACCTGAACTTCATTCCACCTTGTCCCATTATAATTCTTTAAAAACTGATATTCTCGTAAAGCAATTCTCCAGTCTCTCCCAATCTCCCCCAAGATTTGTACAATGCCTGAAACTATTTATAGCTAGTGATTCCATGAGCTCCCTCTCCCTTGATGTCACCGTGTCCCTGAGAATCAACTGCAACTCTCCCACTTAATTCTGACACTGATGCTTGTCTTCTCTACACAAAGATTAACTGTCATGGATGCCCGGTTGCCTAAGCATTTTTCATGCCTAGTAAATATACTTGTCATCAATAACCTATTAGCATTCAGCAGCTGCAATAAAACAAAAATTAACAGTTTAAGAACAAACAGTTTAAGCTCCAGAATTTACAGAAATCCATAAGCAAAGCAACTTACAAAGACAGGCAGGTTTGCTTCCAATGGAAAGCTCTAGCTTTCCTCCAAAGTCCAAACTTCCTATCACAATATAGCATCTAAGACTTCAGACCCAGCAGTGGGACTTCTTTAAGAAAGACCTTGTAGCCTTCTGTAAATATCTATTTGCTCACCAGACTTGTCCCCAGGCCCTCTTACTTTATGTGTGTGTGTGTGTGTGTGTGTGTGTGTGTGTACACGTGCATATATGTGTATATATAAGATTTATGGAAACCTTACCTATTTTCCTTTTTGTTTCACATATAATTAGGACAGGATGCTATTCCAGCTGCAACAGCTTTGAGAGTTCATTCACAAAACAAAAGCTCATATAAAAATAATTTACGTCATAAATAAAGTCATGAGGAAAATCTCATATAATATCTTTTAGAAGCTCAATTACTTGGAGTCCTCCAGGTAAATTTTCTTGGCTCCCATGCCTCAGCCCTTTCCAGGTCTTGGGAACTTTCTATTGCTTCCTCCTCAACTATAAACTCTGGGGAAGGAGAGGCAGATAGTGCTCAGAACTGTCCACACTGTACCATTGGAAAGCAATTGGGACAACAAGCGATTGTGATAACAAAGTAGAGTTTTTTTACAAAAAAGCAATAATAGTTTCAAAAGTGACAGGATACAGCTACAGAAAAGAGCAGATTAAAGAGGAGTGTCTGATAAAAGCACTTTTAGCTTTGTAATTTTAATCATTCTGATGTTTTGATGAATGCTTAACCTTAGCAAATAGGCTGGAGGTTGAGGTGTTAATCATGGAATGTGCGGACTGTTGCTGCTGCCTTTGAGCCTTGAACGTGAATGTGCAAGTGGAACCTAAGGCCTGAGGATGCTCTCAAAGCTTGACTTGCTGAACTGGTAGAATTGCAAGGAAACCTCACTAAAAGGTAAATGTTTATGGTCCTAGTTTAAAAAATACTTGCAAACGCCATAATATACAAAAGAAAAAACAAGTTCATGGGCTCTGCAGGAGATGCATGTGTGTGCAAACATACACACACACACACACACACACACACACACACACTCACTCATTTTTCCCCCAAACTACCTTAATGATATCACCAGTGAGGATCTATAGAGATTTGCCACTACAAAACAATTTTAATGTGTGATCTGGTCATCATTCTCCACTACTCATTGCACTTTGGTATCTTATTATCATGGTTTGGTAAACCAGTGATTTCAAAGATTGCTTCCCCATTACGTATCCAATATTACTTTTTTAAAATTTTATTTTATTATGTTATGTTAATCACCATACATTACATCATTAGTTTTTGATGTAGTGTTTCATGATTCATTGTTTGCGTATAACACCCAGTGCTCCATGCAGAACGTGCCCTCTTTAATATCATCACCAGGCTAACCCATCCCCCCATCCCCTCCCCTCTAGAACCCTCAGTTTGTTTTTCAGAGTCCATCGTCTCTCATGGTTCATCTCCCCCTCCGATATTACTTTTTAAAGCAAATACTTAAAAATCTCATTTAATCAGGGAGGTTTCTTCTGACGAAACTGAATATTCAGCTTCTAGTTGCAAACAATTTCTGTCATTCCTCTAAAACATCACAGGACATCAGGATTGGTACATTAAGTGCTAAAAACAAACCACCACATATATTTCCTCTTACTCTGACAACTATAACTTTCTGAAGATAACATCAGGTACACCTAATGTCAGAAAAACATATCAATGTTAAGGGGTAAATTATTTTCAAATAAAAAAATCAGCTGGAGAGCATGTAATCATGGGTAATACCGGGAGAACCAAGCCACTGAAATGAAGATGAAAACAAAGGAATAATCAATCCATTTCAGTATGACTGATTGACATTTTAAGTAATGAGGAGAAGAGTAACATTAAAGACATAATAAAAATCACCCCTCTATTATGTGATGTGAGGATTTAAAAAAAAATAACTTAACAAGTATGTGCTCTACTTGCCTGAAGTTAATAGCTGATTTAAAAGAGTAGGAACTACACACACTATATTTTTATTTACTGCCCTCTTTCTAGACATGAGAAAAATTAATGGATAGGGGATAGCAAGAATGAAGTGAGAAGGGGGATATATCATAAATGTAATCTCATGTCAGCATCACATGGATGAGGTCACAAAATAAGAGTTTATTATAACATAAAAGTGTATATTGTAATGCACATAAATTGTTTTGTTTCCTTTTAGGATACTAGGTGAACTCTGTAATGACAATTTGCTTTACTCTAATTATGATATGCTTCCCCTTCTATAATAACAAAGTATATTTAACCTACCTGATATGGAGCGTGGAATAATTAAGAATGACTCTGAAACTATTGTTGCAAGAGATGTGTTTGATGAGGGTACCCAGAAAATGCCTGTTTACTAGTCAATGAGAGAATCTGGTTTCAGCTCAGACTGCAAGCAGCAAGTGAAGTCCTCCAGAGAGAGGTTTTCGCACTCTATTATGAATGCCAAGAACATGTTGATCTGGCCATGATACACATCTGATAAAGGGAACTCAGAAAGAGGTAACTGAGGGGCGCCTGGGTGGCTCAGTTGTTAAGCGTCTGCCTTCGGCTCAGGTCATGATCCCAGGGTCCTGGGATCGAGCCCCGCATAGGGCACCCTGCTCCGCGGGAAGCCTGCTTCTCCCTCTCCCACTCCCCCTGCTTGTGTTCCCTCTCTCGCTGTGTCTCTCTCTGTCAAATAAATAAAATCTTAAAAAAAAAAAAAAAAAAAGGAGGTAACTGAATGGGGAAGGCAGGACAGGGTGGTAGGGAGAGGGAGGGTGAGAGTGAGTGAGCAGGACCACTACCCAGTCATTTTCCCTATCCAGTAGGTTGGCTTCTGAGATTGGAAGAACATATTGACCATTAAGAAAGATAAATTTCATTATGAATTAGCCGAACTAGAATTAGGCATTTGAGCAAATCTATAAACAATGTCTAAGATCTAGTATGAACAGTCTAAAACAAGTGCTGGACATCCTGGTTCATAGAGCATGATCCAAGAGGACTGTAAATCATATAAGAGAGACTCCCCAGAACCCAGAAAGAAGACCAAAATGGGACAAGAACTATCCCATCCGTCAGAGTCACTAAGGGTTATTTTGGGATTCCTCGTGAGGAGAAACTACACTTATCTTAGCAATTACTGTATTAAAAAGAGTGAATCAGCCATTCTCAAAAAAAGCCTTGGATCCCTCATAAAATCCTAAATTGAACAGTTACTCTAGACATTGTTACATATTGATAGCAAGACCAAGTGAGTGTCGTTAATGATTATAAGATTTTAGTTCTCAACTTGTACCAAGCAAAGCTGGCAGCCACATGTTTTGTGTATGTGGTTTATTTCCAACAGGGTTTGCTGCAGTGTTTTCCATACATTAATTGTGAGTAATTTTAATCAATGGTTCTGTTTTACTGCAATTTCTCCCATCTCATCAATGGTATCTCCATCTCTCTAGGACACAGGCCAAAAAGCTCAGAGTTAACCTTGGTTTCTCTTTTGGCTCAAACCTCATATCTAAAACATCAACAAATCCTCCTGGTTCTACCTTTAAAATATCCATAACCTGACCATTTCTCATCATATTCACTGTGACCACCTAGGTCTAAACCACCACCATCTCCTTCCTGAATTATTGCAGTACCCTCCTGACTGGCCCCCTTTCCCACCCTGCCCTGCCCCCAACATTCTTTTCTCAGCATGCCCAACACAGTGTCCTTTTACAATATTAAGCCAAATCATGTCATGCCTCTACTCCAACCTGACAATGGCTTCCTCATTTCTCATTGGCTTTCAAGGACCTACACAATCTAGCAATTCTCCCACCCCACCCCCACCCCACACCCATCTCTTGACCTCTTCACCTTCCATTCTTCCCCACACTTTGCTGTGGCCAAGTTGGCCTCCTTACAGTTCTTCAAATATACCTGGCATGTTTCCACCTCAGGGCTTTGGCACTGGCTATTGCCTCTGCCTGGAATATTCTTTTGTATAGATATGCATGCCTTGCTACTTTACCTCCTTGAGCATTTTTGTTCAAATGTCACTCTCAATAAGCCATACCTAGACCATTAATTTTTTTCAATGACCTCTTCTCTCCCCAAATCTCTATCTTCTTTCCTGCTTTATATTTCTCATTAGTGCTTAGCCCTTCTAATATATTATATACCTTGTTTCCTTATTGTTTTTATCCCCCAACTAGAATTTTAGTTCCAGCAGAGCAATAGCTTGTTTTGATTACTGTTATGTCTCTAGCACTGAGAATAGTGTCTGACACAGAGTAGACCCTAAATAAATATCAACCGATTGATGGAATGAATGAATAAATGTAAAGTTAACCATTATGTATACAACTGGGAGTAAAATACACCTTTAGGTTGGCAGACTGGATTCCAGATTCACTGGAAAGAGCAGGGGAAGATGAAATGATTGGTGTCTAAATAACAAAACAAATGAGTAAACAAAAAGCAGAATCAGACCTATAAATACAGAGAACAAGCTGATGGCTGCCAGAAGGAAGGAGGGTGAATGATTGGGCAAAGTGGGTGAAAGGCAGTGGGAGATACAGACTTCCAGTTATGGAATGAATTAGTCATAAGAATAAAAGGTACAGCACAGGGAATATAGTCAATGGTACTGTAAAAGCATTGTATGGTGACAGATGGTAGCTACAACAGTGGTGAGCACAGCATAATACGTAGAGTTAGTGAATCACTATAATGTACACCTGAAACTAATGTGACCTGTGTATCGACTATACACAACAACAACAGAAATGGTTAGCAGAGGTGATGGAAGCGAGGAGAAGTGGGATTGATTGAGGCCCCTACTAAGTTCTTGACATCTACTGGGATCTTATATGGTCAGATTATCCATAATGAATTTCCCCAGAACCTTAAGAAGTAGATTGTATTTATCATCTTGATTTTATAAGAGAGTCAGAGGAAGCTTTGAGAAATTAACCAGGAGTAAAGTAAGGTCACCATAGTTAGATCTGGAAGTCATCCACAGGGCCATCTAATCTTGAACGATGTAGTGAAGAGAATACATCTTAGAAAACATCCTGCCTATGACCTTCTGGATATTTGAATACACTTGGACAAGGGGGAGGGAGGAGGGATGAGGGATGGTTGTTGAGCACATCTTCCCAGGGCTTGGCTGACAAGTTGACAGTGATGGAAAGAACCAGGACACAGGATTAGCAGGCACTATTCAATTTCACAGATTTTTCTGATGCTTTGAGTCACAGAAAGAGAAAACACATTTCTCAAGGCTTACACAACTCTTCAGGAAGCTAGCAGAAGATTCTCCTCTCCGTTTTGTCCTGAGGCTAATTAATATCATACAAATGATAAACCTGACAGATTCTGGTCAATGTGTTCTCAAATGAAAGCATCACTTCTGCATTAGGAATCACTGCAACATTTCAATCTTTTTAAAAACACTCCAATCTTTTTTAATTGTCTGAACACAGAATATGTGTGTGTGTGTGTGTATACATATACATATACATATGTATACACACATGATATATAGCATATATATTCACTATTTATATAAATAATATGCATATAATATTCTAATCAGAAAAATACTTAATATTTTAAATACTCTGAGAAACTGAACTATGCAGATCAAAGCTTACAATGAATCACTTTCCAAGGAAAGCTATTTTTTTCCTAGCAGTGCAGAATGAAGAAATGTTTTCTTTTGTTTCTCTTATAATTAAACTTGTTTGAAACTCCTGAAGAGGTGAGAAAGGAATGGTTATACATGTGTAACAGCTCTCTGATGTCTGGTCCTCAATGGATCTCCGATTCGGTGGGGAAAACATGAGTTTAAACTAGCTGCAAAAAAAAGTCATGCTTTCTACACACTGGGAAGGCACACTCTAATAAATATGTGAAAGAACAAAAGCAAGCTGACATCCATCTTTGCTAAGCAGCCTATTTGCTGAAGAAACAGGATATGTCTTAATGGTTCAGGGGACTCGGGCAACAGATGCATTCTTTAAATACTGCCAAATGGGTGGAGAGAATAGCAACAGAAATACACTGGTCCCAACTCTTCTGATTCAAGTGAGGTGCTTTATTCCCAGAAATATTTTTAGCCTTCACGATGCGGCATAACTTCTAGGAGTTCTTCCTAATCCCTATAGGGTTTGGGGGCCGGGGTGGGCGGTAAGTAGGGACCCTAAATCACAGTTAGGTACACATATCAGGACTGGACATAATCAGTATGGGCCCACGTTACCATCCTTCAGGTATGTAGCACCATAGGTTTGCCTTCCAGCTAATTTTAACAAAATTCTGAGAGGCAGATCCATGTTAAAATGACTCTTAAAAATGTGTAGCCCCCCCATTTTTCCAAAGAAGACATCCAAATGGCCAACAGACACATGAAAAAGTGCTCAATATCGCTCGGCATCAGGGAAATCCAAATCAAAACCTCAATGAGATACCACCTCACACCAGTCAGAATGGCTAAAATTAACAAGTCAGGAAATGACAGATGTTGGCGGGGATGCGGAGAAAGGGGAACCCTCCTACACTGTTGGTGGGAATGCAAGCTGGTGTAGCCACTCTGGAAAACATATGGAGGTTCCTCAAAAAGTTGAAAATAGAGCTACCACAGGACCCAGCAATTGCACTACTGGGTATTTACCCCAAAGATACAAATGTAGGGATCCGAAGGGGTACGTGCACCCCGATGTTTATAGCAGCAATGTCCACAATAGCCAAACTGTGGAAAGAGCCAAGATGTCCAACGACAAATGAATGGATAAAGAAGATGTGGTCCATATATACAACAGAATATTTTGCAGCCTCAAAAAACACAAAATCTTGCCATTTGCAACAACATGACTGGAACTAGAGGGTATTATGCTAAGCAAAATAAGTCAATCAGAGAAAGACAAGTATATCATATCATATCATATATCATATCATATGATCTCACTGATATGAGGAATTCTTAATCTCAGGAAACAAACTGAGGATGGCTGGAATGGTGGGGGGTGGGAGGGATGGGGTGGCTGGGTGATAGACATTGGGGAGGATACGTGCTATGTTGAGCGTTGTGAATTGTGTAAGACTGATCAATCACAGACCCATACCTCTGAAATAATACATATGTTAAAAAAAAAAGAAGAAGAAGAAGAAGATAGTAGGAAGGGACAAATGAAGGAAGGGAATCGGAGGGGAGACAAACCATGAGAGATTATGGACTCTGCGAAACAAACTGAGAGTTCTAGAGGGGAGGGGGGTGGGGGGATGGGTTACCCTGGTGATGGGTATTAAGGAGGGCATGTATTGCATGGAGCACTAGGTGTTATATGCAAACAATGAATCATGGAACACTACATCAAAAACTAATGATGTAATGTATGTTGACTAACATAACATAATAAAATTAAATTAAAAAAAAATGTGTAGCCCCAGAGAATATCACTGCCTGGCTCTGAGTCATGGATACCCTGGCCAGCAGTATGGTGAAAACTCAGGGGCTGTGAATATATTTTATTTCTCAAAATAGTCTGGGGGAAAACCCTATAGAATTGACATGTCATCACAGTTGAGAATACAAAATTATTGGAAATCAAGATACTCAGATTGTAGTTTCTGTCTATGCCATGAACCGACTGAGGAAATTTGAACTAATGATGGCATCTCTTTGGGCCTCAGTTTTAGCAATTGCAAAGAGTGACCTTGAACAAGCTGCCTATTTCCTCTGGACTTCATTGAACTATCCATTATAAGCAAGCTTACTCTGGTATTTTATGATATTATTAGGGAGATTCTTATTATAATATTGCTTGTTGAAGCTAGTTAATGTCCCTGCCTGCAGGAGGCATTTAAGGAGGATTCTGAGCAGAATTAGCCAAACAATCAAATAATGTATCTCTAAGAGTTGGGATTATTTGCTTGGTCAATGAAAATGTGAAGGTCAGAGGCAGTGTGGCTTGAGTGGAAAGGTCACTGGGTTGGAAATCCTGCACTTTGGTGACCAG
Organism: Halichoerus grypus; assembly: GCF_964656455.1. Taxonomy (NCBI): domain Eukaryota; kingdom Metazoa; phylum Chordata; class Mammalia; order Carnivora; family Phocidae; genus Halichoerus; species Halichoerus grypus. Next base: position 179,298,278 of record NC_135714.1, read on the forward strand.
TACCAAGTTTGCTTCCTGAAACCTGAGTTAGTACCTTAGCAACTGGTTAATTTGCAAGACACCTTATGAGTAAACAGTTTTATGCTATGTATCTTAACAACAGAAATTTTTGATGAAGGAGACTTGTAATCCTTTCTGTGATGTCTGAGGGAGTCTGCTTGTTTAAATCAAAATAAAAGTAATATCAGTGGGGTGGAGAAATGGCCTGGCACTCTGAAATATCGAACCCTGAAATTAGATCCTCTCTGGCATCTCAAACCATAAATAGCTACCAGTTTTAAATGCTGTATTCACCTTCTATTGCTGCATAACAAATTACCAAAACCTTACTGGCTTGAAACAAAGCCTTATATCATAGTTCTGCAGGTCAGACGTCCTGACAGGCTCCGTTGGGCTTTACTCAAGGTATCACAAGGTCAAAATCAAGGTGTTGACTAGCAAGCATGGCTCTCATCTGGGGACCGTGGGGAAGAATCCACTTCGAAGATCATTCAGGTCGTTGACCAATTCCAGAAATTTGTGGCTCTAGGTCTGAGGACCAGTTTCCTTTGCTGGCTGTCAGCTATGAACCTCTCTCTCAGCAACCTGTGGCCACCCACATCCTTCTCAAAGGCCCCTCCATATTCAAACCAGCAAGAGCAGGTCAAGTCCTTTCTACTTTGAATCTCTCCCACTTTCCCTTCTTCTTTCTTCTGCCACTAGCACAAGAATGACCTCTGCTCTTAACATCTGATAGTAAATTAGGTCCACTGGGATAATCTCCCCCCTTTTAAGGTCAACTGTACCACATAACATAAGGGAGTGATAACTCACAACATTTAAAGTTTCTGGATATTAGTCATGTAGAATTTGGGGGCCATTTCCAGAAATTCTAACACATAATGCTTTAGTTATGTCTTTTCTAGAGTCACAAGGCCTAAACAACAATGACCTTTTTGCTGGCTATTTGGATAATATATCCATGCAAATAAAGACAAATGAGTGTCTTCTATTTTGGTACAATTCAGAGGTTCTTACCATTTTTGTGACCAGAGAACATCGCAGGTGGGCGCTCTAAACAAACACTCCCCAATTTGCACATAGTCAAATCAGGATTCAAAAGTAACTCAATTTATGGCCACACAACCAAAATCAAACTGGGAAATCAGTGAATATCTGAGAAATATGATCCATACAAGTAACCAAGTTAAATGACTAATACAAAATAAGACTCTAAATGTTTTTATTCCTAAATGTATGGAGTCATTATCTTTTGGATAGTTATCTGAATAACTGCCACAAAACTCCCTACTTTATTCCTTTGTGCATGCTTCCAAAGTATAAAAAGACAAATATTTAGTCTAAAGTACTGAACTGGATAGAGAGTGAGACACATAATTTTAATATGTTAAGTAAAGTAACTAAAACAAAGAAACTTCTAATGAATGGAAACTCAAAAACTGCTTTTAATCTTCCCATTAATGACCTATATTGTATTGAAAAATTCAAGCACGAACAATAAAAAATGAAATGGAAATGGGTATCAGCTTATGGAGCTATATAACAGCAGCCAAAGAAAATGGTTCAACTCATTTTTTTACTAAATAATAATAATTTAACACTCATCTCCCTGAATATTTTGTTTCTGCCCATCCACCCTGAGGAGGCATTTGAATTACCGTAGACAACTTTTACTGTCAGTCAAGTGTCTAAAGTATCACACCAATTGCCTCTGAAATATTTTAAGATAAATAAAAAATCTTGACATGTAAAATTGCCTTTGATATCTGTTGAGAATCATTATTCAGTAACACTACTTGATATCAATACTTGAAACTAGCAGTTAAACCAGATTCTTAAGATGACTATCTTTTCGGTAATTATCATTTTGACAAATTTGAAAGTCATTGCCACTATATTTTTCTCCTACAAATCTGTCATTCATTCATTCTTGACCAATCTCACCATTTTTATAGGGATGGCTTACATGTAATTGTTTATATACTATAACAAACTTTCACAAAACACACCAAAGAAGTCCTTAAATGCCTTCCATTGGCTACCAATTATGAACTTCAGGGAATACCTAAGATTTTGTGAGGATACATGACTCTTTAGCATCTGGCCCTAGTGTTAAGTGCCACCAGCCCCTTCCCCTAAATTCACACAATCTACAGAATAGCTGCACCACCTTCTCAATCATCACCTACTTTGCTTTGACTTCCCTCCCTACTTTCTCCCTCCCTTCCTTCCTTCTTCCTGTACCTTCTCCCTCCTCCGTCTACTCCTTCTATTCCTTCCCCTTTCCTTTCTTTGCTTTCTTACTTTTTCCTTCCTCCTTCCCTTCCTGCATTTCTTTGGCTCTCTCTTTCTCTCTTTGCTTTTCTTCCTTTCATTGGACGTACTGAATTTTCTTCAAGTCTATGAATTAAACTCAAAATTTGTTCTTCCTTGGTTATCCCCACTTTATTAAGAAAATACCTGTATTAATTCCCCTTACCATGCTTATATATAAATACAATTTTATATTGCTCCCAAGATAAATATCTTAACACACACATTCTCACCTCTCAGAGGTGTCACCATGCCCTTTCTCCAATGTTCCCACCCCATTCCACTGCATCATTGTTTTCTTAATTGAAGTTAGTTGACATACAATATACACCACATTTTTATCATTGAGAAGTTTTGGTCTAGAATGTTTTAGATATACTTTTTCTCTTTTGGTTATTGCTTATTTACAAATAATAAATCTTAGTGGTAGCTTTCTCATCAATAAGCCCCATATTTTCTTGTGATCTCCTGGATTTCTTTTTTCTTTTTTTCTGGAGAATTTTTTTAATAATCAATAGACTTTATTTTTTAGAACAGTAATGGGTTTACAGTAAAACTGAAACCAAAATAGCTTCAATATACCCCTTCTCCTCCCACCAACACATTTTTTTTTCTATTAACATCTTACATTAATGCGGTACCGTTGTTACAATTAATGAACCAACACTGACACATTATTAGCTAAAGCCCATAAATTACTTTAGGGTCCACTTTGTGTTGTACAGTTCTATTGGTTTTAATAAATGCAAAATGAAATGTATCCACATTTATAGTATTATACAGAATAGTTTCACTGCCCTAAGAATGTCCTATGCTCCACCTATTCATCCCTGCCTCCCCTCCCTCCCCCTGAACCCTTGATCTTTTTACTGTCTCTATGGTTTTGCTCTTTCAAGAATGTCATATGTACAGTATTGTATGAATTGTACACTCTCTAACCTTTTCAGACTGGTTCCTTTTATTTAGCAATATATATGTAAAGTTCTTCTGTTTTTCATGGCCTGATAACTCACTTCTTTTGATCACTGAATAATATTCCATTGCATGGATATCCCGCCTTTGAAGGTATTTTCAAAGTACATTTTAAGTGGTAAAACTAATAATAAATCTGTTTCATCTTCACATCTAATATTTGGCAAGATAATAAATTTCCATATTTGAAGTGCCTTTTCTTTGACAATATACTGCCCTCATGTATCCAGTATAACTGATTAAAAATATTATAGCAATCTAATTTCTTGTTCCTTTGTAAATGAACCATTCCCTCTCCCCTGGAAGATTTTGGTATATTTTCTTTACTTTTGATATCCTAAAATTCACAGAAATGTATCTATATGTAGGCTTTTTTTCTTTATTTATTCTATTTTGTCCTTTCTAGAACCCTTCAATTTGAGTTTACATATTTATATAATTTCAAAAATTATAAGATAATATCCTCAAAATATCTCTTACCCTTAATTTTTTGCTGCTTCTTGAATGTCTATTTTATGAATATTAACATTTTAACATCTGCTCTCTATTTCACTTTTTCTTTCATCTATATGTTTCATTTTTTTATCCTTTTCTTATGCTTTCTAGAAAAGTTCCTGAAAGTGGTTTCCACTTTTTTCAATTGGTTAAGGCATATTTTTTGGTCTAGAATATGGTCCAGTTGGTGAAAGTTCCACATGAGCTTGAAGAATGTGTGCTCTGCAGTTGTTGGATGGAATAGTATATACATGCCAATCAATTTGATTGATAGTATTGTTCAGGACAACTTACTGACTTTATATTCTTACTTATTTCTTGCATCATTGCATCTTAATTCTTTTTTTTTTTTTTTAGGAGTTGCCCTAGAATTTACAATATGCATTTATCCCTGAATAGAATTCAGACTATGTCAAAAGAATCTTACTATATTACAAAAGTGTTTGAATCAACCTCACTGAAAGGGATTGAAGCAAAAGTTGCTAAGTGATTTTGGAAATGAGTAGAATCCATAGACTAAAAGCAAAAGGAACTGTACGTAAGCCCTGTACTCTAGTTGATAAAGTTTTTTTTTCCCCTACATGGTACAGTAGGTTAAAACTTTGGTTCTGCTACATATGTATGCAGGAATTTAACAATCATGTAAGTGCATGGAGGATGGCATAAACTGAGCTCCTCACTGTTGGAGTAGGAGTTTACGAATAAGCAAGAAGAGAAGCCCAGAATGAACCAGGTGGTCATAGGTGAGAGTTGGAGATACCAATATGAACCCATGCTTAGCTTAATACAGATAGAGATGGCTACAGATAAAAACATTTATAGATTAAATGTATATACATGGATTAGTATGCACACATGTATTTCTTTGCTTTGCCAGCTGAGAGAGCCTAGAAAAAGACTCTAGTAGCAACAAGCACTCCAGAACTTGGCTTCAACACTATTCTCCAATTATAGGTATTCCTTCAAGGACTCCTTGAAAAACTGGCTGATTCCAGGACTGGGGCAGGAGAAACACAGATGAGCTTAGTGAATCTTGTAGTTCTAGAAAGTAAGAAAGTACTCAACAAAACAAAACGACCTTTCATGGATGGGGAATGTCAAAGGGACACAGAAGCCAAAGGCCAAAGCTGGAGCAATATAAGCAATAAAATCTACTGGATTATAAAAAGTATGAAATGAATTTCCATGAGTTCATACTAATATAATTGAATGAATAAATGAATGAATGGAGTAGAAGACACAAATTTACCATACAGAAGAAATCCAAATAAGGTATGCAGATGCTCCACCCTCAAGGAGGTAGACTATAACCCCCAACTCTTTAAATGGGAGTTATACACAATGACTTCCTTCCAAAGAACACAGTATGGAAAGGAGAAAAACAGTATATTTATAGTGGAGAAATCTGACAGTATCTCAACCAGGTGATCAAGGTCAACATCAACAGTGTTAAGTCATGTTAAAATATGTACCCTTGACTGACGCACTGAAAATGGCACTTTATTTACCTTTGTGATCGTCCATCATCTCTGAAACCCTTAACCTTAGTCTAATTACTGAAAAAAAAAAAAAAAAAACCTACTATCACAATTTCCAATAAAGGGGCATCCTGAAAGACATCTGACCAGTGTTCCTCATAACTTATCTTTAAAAACAAGAAAAGTCTGACAAATGATATAGCCAAGAGGAACCTAAGGAACCTAATGATTAAATGTAACATGGCGCCCTGGTTGGGACCCTGAAAAAGAAAAAGGATGTTAAGTAAAACCTAAGGCATTCTGAGTAAATTATGGACTTCAGTTAAATAAAAATAATGTATTTTCAATATTTATTCATTGCTTATAACAAAAATACCATGCCAATGTAAGATATTTTTAATAGAGGAAACTGGGTATACCATATATGAGAATTCTCTGTATTATCCTTGCCATTTTTCTGTAAATCAGAAACTGTTCTAAAAAACAAGATTTGTTTAGAAAATGCAAAAAAGCTTATCACATTATTATTATTAATAGTGAAAAATTGAAAGCAAACCTAATATCCAATAAAGAAATTGGTAAATAAATTATGGTTCATCAATATAAAAAAAGGAATTTTATATTATTTTTTAAAAGAATGTAAATGCTGTATCAATTTAATGAGCAAATGTGGTTTCCTCTGGGGAATGGAACCAAAAGAGAGGGTAAAGAGGAGATTTTGCTTTCCAGTGTAAGTTTGTTTGTATTATTGCAATATCTTAACCATAGTCATATGAATTTGTTGAATAAAATTTGTGAAAAGAGGACGTCAGGCTCTTTTTCAAGGACAGGGTGTCATTAAGGTATTTCCTTAAGGTACTGATCTTGCCAAGATAGGCAACAACCCCCGGCACCTGTCAATAGTAACCCGCAGATACTGTAACTTATAAAACTTGTTCTGAATAGCTTGTCCCAGACCACATCACTAGAGTTCAAAATCTTTATCATGTGTTACTGTTTACACAATAACGTAGCGTTTTAGAGAAGTTGACAAGCTGACTTCAATCAACCTTTCCGAGCTGCATAGCTGTACTTCAGTCAGTTGCTATTCAACATCTACTTTTCCAAATGAGTTTCTTTGTTCATACAGTTCTCTTTGCCTCCAGTCTTTCCTCCACTTCTCCAGTTTTTAAAATCCTACCGATAGGGACGCGTGGGTGGCTCAGTCAGTTAATCGTCTGCCTTCGGCTCAGGTCATGATCCCAGGGTCCTGGGATGGAGTCCCACATCAGGCTCCTTGCTCAGTAGAGTGTCTCCCTCTGCCTGCTACTCCCCCTGCTTGTGCTCTCTCTCTCTGACAAATAAATAAATCTTTTAAAAAAAATCCCACCCATAGTTCAATTTCCAGATCAAATACAAATTCATCTTCCACAAATCCCATATAGGTATCAGCAATCAGAAAAAAAATGCTCATTTTTTGGTTGCTGTTCCCATAGCACTCTATGTACAAAAACATATGGCATTTATTCTAATGTGTCTTATATTATAATCATATTGTACATATCTATCTTCTCAAAGTTCTCATATATCTGTTTCTTAATTTGATTATAAGTTCCCAGAGGGAAGAGATGACCTCCCTCATCCTGACATCCTCTTTAACTCAGTGCTTTCTACAAAGTCGAGACCAATTAATGTGAGTTACAACACATCTGAATTCACCGAAATGGACTCTTTGGAGAAATTACCCATGAACCTATTTTCTGAATTTTACTAGGGTAAATGGCAGTAGTCAAGCATACAGGCTACAATCCCTCTCCTGTAATTTCGCTGAAAGTGAATGTGGGTATATCCCAGGAACCAGCCGTTCCAGTCAGTCCATCCTTTGGATACCGAGTTGTACTCCTTCTTCAGCATATGTCAAAATATATACATCCATTGCTAAGTTAAAACTAGTGGACCACTTGATTCTGAACATCAGTCTTACAGGGAAGATATATTTAGACACATAATTTAAGCTTATTTGCCTTTATTGCTCAGCAGCCACAGGTAATATGTAGAAGAAATGAGTCTAGAATTGCTTAAGAGTGATGAGGACATTTACCAAGAAGGGACTGCAAACAAAATTCATTAAAGTCTTGACAATAATCTTGAGGCTCTGAAATTCAAACACAATGTTTTCTTCTTAATAGTGTTGTCATGATTCTTGCCAGTCTAACAATATACCTATCGATTCCCACTGGAAAATACTTCCAGCGTTGTTTCTCGTAGAAGAACAATCTATTTCAATAAAGAAATCCTCACTTGTGATGTTACCAAAAAGAACTACTGAACATGTTTGGGGTCTTAAAGAGCCACTGACCAAAAACTCTCTCAAATAAATTATCTGAAATTCTCATCTGTATTGCCCTTGAATTTCCAGCTTCATAAGTGAATTGAAGGTCTGAGAAATTCATTCAGAATTTATATTGATTTAACAGTAATCAAAATGAATACTGTGTTTGCCAAAAAGTATATATAAATAACTGTAAAAACTGATCCTTTGAGATAGGAAAGACTTGTCCTCCTAATATGCCCAATTTATACCCCGGAGAAACTTTCTCCAACAAATATCAGTGCAGTACTTCCTCTCATGCTATATACAGTGTGCTTTAAAATGGACTCACTTTATTTTCATGATAAAATAAAGTCCCTCATGGTGTAAGTTCTAAAAATTTTACACTTGATGAGATATCCCCAAAGAACCCATATACGATGATACAATTATGCCATGTACCATAATTTGCTGTTTTCTCCCTTTTACCCTAAGACTAGCTCTAATGCTACGGTTTCAATCATGCCTCCCTTGCTTTCTCCACATTAAAGGAATTTCATACATTTCCATGAAGCTTTGTGCCTTTTAGTGATTTACCAAGTGATTTGTTCAAATGTATTTCTTTTATTAAATTGTAAGCTTCATGTGGATATTATCCAAGTGCCTACCATAGCCTTGAACATAACTGTTTGATATTTGTAAGTTGATTGAATAACTGAAATACTCTAATCTTTGTCTCAAAATTAGTATATTTATGGCAATAGCACTATTCTTGATACTTCCCGTGACCTGAATCAGTAATTCAGGGGCATCATCCTTTTTAGAATATGTAGCAATAACTGTTAAAATTGTTAAAATTCTTATTGTCATAAGTGATACCTAGAAACTCACTCCAAACCCTAATATTCATGTGAAAAGTCATTTATAAAATATTCAGGATTTTTGCTAACTGAAGAGACGACAGAGAGGGGTGGCTAAGCATGCAGTCACTGGAAGCAGACAGCCTAGATATGAGACCTACTCGTTGCGTTTTTTGGCTATGCGATCTTAGGTAAGTTAAATTCCATGTTTCCTCGTTTGTGAAATAGAGAAAGGAACACTGCCTACCTCATTGGTGTTGCCAGAATTGAATTACATGACATGCGTAAGTACTTAGAACAGTATCTGGCACACAGTAGGCTCTCAGTAAATGCTAGCTAACCTAAGGCTGAACACTGAGGACTCTAGTTAGTTCAGCAGGTTAGAGCCCAGCAAGTACAAGGAAACAGTTAACAGTGTGAAAAGGCCCTGGGGTTAGAGTAAGAAGAAATGGGTTTAAGTCCTGGCTCTGACTGACACTAAATTTGTATTATCAAATCGTGGCTTCCTTGAACATCAGCTTCTTTGCATTTCAATGTGGAAAACAGGACCTAGTTCACAGCATTGTTTGTGAGGTTTAAATGAGATAAGGAATGTGGAAGAGCTTTGTGAAACATAACATGTTATAAAATATGAGATGTTATCTCTATGTCATCATCAAAAGCACAGTGAGGAACATTTGCAGTCTACTGATTAGCTGGGAGAAGAATAGTACAAGTGTGTGCCTGGCCCCCCTACTATTAGTTCTACTATTAATACCCCGTGATGGCCCAGACATTTTAAATCAAAAGAAAAGATATTCTTTCCTTTGAACCTAACAAGCCTAAAGGACACTCTTGAAAGTGAACTGTGGGCAAGCACTAAAAATAAAATGAAATTAATGCCTTCATAGTAAAAGGACAGTTACCACATGAAGTATAATATTTTCTCAATGTATTTTGGGCAAGTGATTAAAAAAAGATATGCATGTTATGTATTGCCTTTCAAATTCTTCAAAAAATTAAAGAAATTGATTTTCACCAACATAGGGAAAATTCTGAGTTTTAATTTTTATTTAATGATAAACTAGTCTGGAAATAAGAGATTCTCTTAGCAAATATGGTATTTCAAATGGAATTTGAGATCATTACTTTACCTACTGTATATAATCTGAAAAAGAAGGACTCTCTTGGTGCTTAAGCCCCCTTCACAGAGATGGGATGTGGAGTGGGGGACCTTGTCCTAACCAAAATAGGCCTTTCACAGGTCTTTTCTACAACTGTCCACATAGTAAAATGTGGGCAAATGATGCTTCATTCAATGAATCAATCCGACCCTTCAGCAAATGAAGAAGATTTATCTTCTTCATTTAGACTTTTCGTCAATTGAGCTAAGTATATGGGATTTCAAGTAGGTCAGAAATCACTTGCTTCCTCTTTATGTGTCGTTTTGTTCTCCTAAAATGCGTCTTCCACTGATAACAAAATGTGCTCTCAGTCATTCAGGCTTATTGTGGTTTTTCCTTCAGGTGTCACCTGCTGTAGGTATTTGTGTTTTGAGTCTGCTTCCTAACATCAGAATGAAAGTCTTTCTAAATGTTCACCAAACAGAAGAGATGTCATACTGGCAACAGGGTTTTCCCAGTTGGGATGGAATTCTCTGAAATTCTATTGAGCGGTAAGGTACTTCCTTGCAAATGCTTATCAGGCTTCCTACCTTCTTCTGAACATACACTTTGTTTAACTGGAGTGAAAATATAAAGAACATGGAAGAGATAAGGTCTCAGCGTTTGATGTGTCTGGGCCTGACAGTGCAAAGACTTTATTAAAAAATGGATTTTATTACTGGCTTTCTAAAAGAAAAGAGATGAAGACTCTTAAGTGCAGGAGAAGAAGAGAAAGAAATTGTAGGAGAATAAGCCAAGACACAAGTAGGTATAATGGCCATGAAAATGAAGAAAGAACATACACATTTTATGAGAGATGAAGTAGAAGGAATGGCACAATGGAAGAACAGAGACAAGCATGCTCACAGCACTGAGAAAAGAAAACCATTTATCATTGCAGCATTTCAAAGGGTTTTTTAAAGAGGCATATAGGGGAACAGGGAGTATGAAAATAGAAAAAGGATATTTGTAGGTGAGCTGAACAGGGGGGAAAAGGCATGTGGACAAGAGAAAGGTAAATAAAATGAAAAGGCATATATATTACTATGTAATTGCAATAATAGTATCAATATGGTATTCTTCCTAAGTTGGCTTCCTCTCCAAATCCAGTGCTGAGAAAAAGGTACCTCTATATTCAGAAAATGAAAGTCATAGAGGGAAGTAAATTATCTGAGAACAGAGAAATAAAGTAAATGTAGATTCAAAACTTTGGTCCTTAAAACCCCCAACATTCAGACATAACCCAGATGTCCCACTCTCAAAGTCAGCCTCTCAAAGGAGAGCTTCCAGCTTTAAATAAGAAGCACAGTCCAGAGAACTCTTCATGCCCTAATTCAGGCAGACAGCTGATATTATATAATTTTCTTTTTTATTATTATTATGTTATGTTAATCACCATACATTACATCATTAGTTTTTGATGTAGTGTTCCATGATTCATTGTTTGTGTATAACACCCAGTGCTCCATGCAGTACGTGCCCTCTTTAATACCCATCACCAAGCTAACCCATTCCCCCCACCCCTCCTCCCCTCTAGAGACCTCAGTTTGTTTCTTAGAGTCCATAGTCTCTCATGGCTCGTCTCCCCCTCCGATTTCCCCTCCTTCATTTTTCCCTTCCTACTATCTTCTTTTTTTTTTTAAACATATAATGTATTATTTGTTTCAGAGGTACAGGTCTGTAATTCAACAGTCTTACACAATTCACAGTGCTCACCATAGCACATACCCTCCCCAATGTCTATCACCCAGCCACCCCATCCCTCCCACCCCCCACCACTCCAGCAAGCCTCAGTTTGTTTCCTGAGATTAAGAATTCCTCATATCAGTGAGGTCATATGATACATGTCTTTCTCTGATTGACTTATTTTGCTTAGCATAATATTCTCTAGTACCATCCACTTCATTGCAAATGGCAAGATGCCGGGTTTTTTTTTTTTTTTTTGATGGCTTCATAATATTCCATTGTATATATACACCACATCTTCTTTATCCATTCATCTCTTGATGGATATCTTGGATTTTTCCATAGTTTGGCTATTGTGGACTTTGCTGCTATAAACATCGGGGTGCACACACCCCTTCGGATCCCTACATTTGTATCTTTGGGGTAAATACCCAGTAGTGCAATTACTGGGTCATAGAGTAGCTCTATTTTCAACTTTTTGAGGAACCTCCATACTGTTTTCCAGAGTGGCTGCACCAGCTTGCATTCCCACCAACAGTGTAGGAGGGTTCCCCTTTCTCCACATCCTTGCCAACATCTGTCGTTTCCTGACTTGTTAATTTTAGCCATTCTGACTGGTATGAGGTGGTATCTCCTTGAGGTTTTGATTTGGATTTCCCTGATGCCAAGCGATATTGAGCACTTTTTCATGTGTCTGTTGGCCATTTGGATGTCTTCTTTGGAAAAATGTCTGTTCATGTCTTCTGCCCATTTCTTGATTGGGTCATTTGTTTTTTGGGTGTTGAGTTTGATAAGTTCTTTATAGATTTTGGATACTAGCCCTTTATCTGATATGTCATTTGCAAATATCTCCTCCCATTCTGTCGGTTGTCTTTTGGTTTTGTTGACTGTTTCCTTTACTGTGCAAAAGCTTTTGATCTTGATGAAGTCCCAATAGTTCATTTTTGCCCTTTGCTTCCCTTGCCTTTGGCGATGTTTCTAGGAAGAAGTTGCTGCGGCTGAGGTCGAAGAGGTTGCTGCCTATGATCTCCTTTAGGATTTTGATGGACTCCTGTCTCACATTTAGGTCTTTAACCATTTTGAGTCTATTTTTGTGTGTGGTATAAGGAAATGGTCCAGTTTCATTCTTCTGCATGTGGCTGTCCAATTTTCCCAACACCATTTGTTGAAGAGACTGTCTTTTTTCCATTGGACATTCTTTCCTGCTCTGTCAAAGATTAGTTGACCATAGAGTTGAGGATCCATTTCTGGGCTCTCTATTCTGTTCCATTGATCTATGTGTCTGTTTTTGTGCCAGTACCATACTGTCTTGATGATGACAGCTTTGTAATAGAGCTGAAGTCTGGAATTGTGATGCCACTAGCTTTGCTTTGCTTTTTCAAGATGACAGAGGAGTAGGAGACCTAAATTTCATCTGGTCCCTGGAATTCAGCTAGATAGGTATCAAACCATTCTGAACACCTACGAACTCAACAGAAGATTGAAGAAAAGAATAGCAGCAACTCTCTGAACAGAAAAGCGACCACTTTCTGGAAGGTAGGACATGTGGAGAAGTGAATCTGAGGCAATATACGGGAAGATATACTGCGGGGGTAAGGAGCCTCCGTCAGCTGGCTACCGGCAAGCGAAAGAGCAGCGGAGTACAAAATCGGAACTTTTAGAAGTCAGCTCCGCTGAGGGACGTCGCACCTATTGACTGATTCTTAATGGATTACTCCTCTCTCCAGTGTGAAATCCTCTTCTAAAGAAACAAGAATACTGTCCAGACCCACATATTATAAATTCACATTGGCAACATCTCTTGTGTAAGATTCATTGGAATTATCCTCATCCCTTCTCTTCTGTTGCTGCAAAGTGCTCAAAATAGCACTTGTAAACCTTGCTTCAAGGCAACTAGCCCTTGCCGAAATTGAGTCATTACATCACTACTTTTAATGGTGCAAAGACTGAGCTTTAAAATCTATCAAATCAGAAACTCTGTTCTCCATTTCTCTAATTTCTGCATGTTGGGTTTGAAACTTAATTCTATTTGGATTAAGCCACCATCACTTCCTGTTTTAATGAAACCAGTTAATCAGTAGTGTTAGTCATGGGCTATTTGGTCTCCATGTCATCAGGCTGGGCTATCAGAAGCACTATAGTAAGCAAATGCATGGGTAGGCAAATTGTGTTTATCACCATTTAAGAGAAATAATAGAGCAGGTGTCCTGTTCCTTACTAAACCAGTAAAAGTATAGGTATTTTGTTACATCTACCCTAAAATATCATGCCAGTTATCTTCCTCATAAATCATCTAAGCCCTACTTCTTAGACCTTGATTCCCTCTTTGATCCAGCTTCACTCCACTCTTCATTTTTTTACTCTTCCATATACATTCTCCTGTCAGCTTTGTTCTCCTCTGCTCCTCAAGCACACCATAATTAATACCACTAATGTGGCTTTGCTTAACACGACGAGAACTGAGAGGTTCTCTTTTCTACCTGTCCAAGCCCTTTACGAGTACATTCAAGTGTCAGCTTCCCCCATGAAGCTCCCACCGATCACCCTCTACTTGAGCCGATACCACATACTTCTTAACTCAGGTCAAACTTAGTTTCTGCATGTTGCTCTAGTCCCTTATACTAGAATGTAAATTCCATTAGGGATGATTCTAATTCTTACAATCTACCTGTAACACACATCACAGTTAAAAGTGTGAGCCTCATCAAAAACTAATGATGTAATGTATGGTGATTAACATAACATAATAAAATAAAATAAAATAAAAGAAGTGTGAGCCTCAATAAATATTTATGAGATGACCAACTGTTTGTTAACTAAATATATTTCAGAGTAATATGATGATAACTTGTTATTACAATTACTTTAGAAGAGATCCTACTTAGGCTTCTCTGAGGTTTTACAGACTTTTAAATGCTTCAATACCCATTTATTCTTGGAAAAACTATTTCACATTTGTCAACTTCTACATTCAGTTGTAATTCTATTTCATAATGAAGGTGATAATTGTACCTGCCAATAATTATGATAAATGTATTATTTTATGCAATGTCTTTTGTTCATTGCTAAATTCAGTAAAAGTATAGGTGATTTTATGGCAACACTGTTTCAAATGTGGAACTAAAGTGAGTGATTTATGATTAGAATGTTTTTCAGAAAAGATAAATCTTTTTGGTCTAATTAATGTAAGTAGGAGTCAGGTATCAAAAATCTTTGTATTTCTTATGGAAAATTCCATCCTTTTAATTCTAGCTCTCCTCCTTCCACAGTTTGACTTGCAGGCATTTGGCTCCTAGTTTTACCATCAAAAGCTGCTCTTGTCAGTTCCCTTCCATTCTCTCTCACATCAAGGATATGATTGGTACACGTGGTTAGAGTTCAGGATCATACAAGTAGAGGTGACATCACGGCAGTGCAGACATCTTCAAGTTGAATTATCAGACACTTCTATTCTTAAATGCCATTTAGGTAGTGCAACACCCTCCATTTGGGGGATCCTTTCCTTTCAGGAATCCAATCCAAATTCTTTTAAAGGAAATCATCTCTCTGTTGCCCTCTCTGAACATTTAGAAGCCCTTGGATAAATTGCAGTGTGTCATCAACTGTGGTCTTCTGCTTTCTCCTTTCCCTCTTAGGCTCTACAAGGGGAAGGGAATAGTTGATAAATGTTAATTTTTTTCCTTTGATAAAAAGTATGTTATCCCAGGGCAGAGGCAGGGAGATGTTTTCTGTAGCATGTTATAGGTAAATATCATCTAAAATAAATAAGAAGTTTAATTTGAAAAATAGATGGCCTTCTATCCATGGACGAGGGAAAAACTTGATATACATTCAAAGGATATGGTAAAGGAAAGAGCATGGGCTTTCAAATCAGACAGCAACAATGTCAAATCTGAGTTCCACCAGAATGTGACCTTGAGCCTAGCTTCCCTCATCTCTAAGTGCTGTATTCTAGCACGTGCATTAAAGATTGGTTGAAGAATAGATAATACTTGTCAAGAGTCTGGGGCAGTGGTTGGACATAGAAGGTGCTCATTACTGGTCACTGAAATGATTACGATGATGGTAATATTAGAATGAAGCAAACTCATTCCCGAGAAACCACAGTTATGAAAGCAGGGAAGGGAGTTTGTTTACTCAATAGTTTAAAAATGGTTATTCAATGTAGGGCGCCTGGGTGGCTCAGTTGGTTGGGCGACTGCCTTTGGCTCAGGTCATGATCCTGGAGTTCCTGGATCGAGTCCCGCATCGGCCTCCCTGCTCGGCAGGGAGTCTGCTTCTCCCTCTGACCCTCCCCCTTCTCATGTACTCGCTCTCTCTCATTCTCTCTCTCTCAAATAAATAAATAAAATCTTTAAAAAAAATAAAAATGGTTATTCAATGTATAAAACAACTCCTTTAGGACACAAAGTGTAAATGTTCTATGATTTAATCTTATATAGGGTGTTGTAGGGGTTCCTCTCAATTTATGCAACAGAGGACGCTTCATCAGAGAGAAGATATTTTCTCTTCTCTTTCTCTTCTATGGTTATATAAAATGATGAAACATACATTCAGGATGAAAATAAAATGCATTGGCAATTTTTAAAAATTGCCTATTTTTTACTATTAGAACTACTGCAATACGGTTTTTCTTTCTGAAGCAGCAGCTAACAGTGAAGGTGACTAGAGAGGGGGTGAGAGGCTGTTAACATTTCTAATTGACTTGTAAATCCATGAATCAGGGTGATTTCAAAAAGCAACAATCTAAGATTTCCAGTTCTTCCTTGATCAGAATTTACCCTTCTCAGTTTAAGTGAGTTTCATACTATCTGTATGGAAGGTATAAGAAGGAATTCCTTCCTGCAGTTCCATCTGTGCCCAAGGTCACCATAAACATTGTCCCTTCAGTGACTTGGCAACCATGCATGACAGTCATCGACAAGGACTGAAACACATGGTAAACCCAAGGACGTTTTCACAAGAACCCACTTCACTTCATGTTGATACTTCAGCTTTGTCTAATCTAGGATCAGCGCTAAAATGGCCACAAATGAAGTAAATGCATACCACTAGATGTCACATGGCTTAGTAGAAAGAGTCTACCACAAAATGTTCTTTTTGGAAGATATATTTTTGTCTCATGCTAAATATGACAAAAAAGAAAATGTCTTATTCTTGGTCTGCGTATTTTTCTTGTCCAATTACCTACTGCCACTGTGGTGCACCTAGACTGCAACTAGTAATATACTGCTCATATCTACAAAAGTTCAGGGTACAGTAATCCCATTTGTATATATCAAAATAAATTGTGAATTAATTTCTTTCAGAC
The DNA here is from genome assembly GCF_964656455.1 of Halichoerus grypus. NCBI lineage: Eukaryota > Metazoa > Chordata > Mammalia > Carnivora > Phocidae > Halichoerus > Halichoerus grypus. The sequence goes on from NC_135714.1 coordinate 179,314,825, forward strand.
CTATCTTGACTGGTCATTTCAACCTACCTCATCTATAAGACTCTCTTCCATATCATAATTTAAAAACTTGAAAAGTATAGCCTATGCTCTGACACATAACTCTTTAGTAAATACAATCTAGGATGGTTACTTCACTTATATTCAAATAAAGTTAAATGCAACATAGGTTTTTGGAACAACATAGTTTAGATTAGGAATCTAAATAGGTAGTTTCTACTAATATGTCTACCAGTCACTTGCTTGATTAATAAAAAACAGTTATCAGCTCTCCATTTTCCCATCTGTAAAACAACACTTTTTAACATCTGACTTCAAAAAGCCACATAGGGCTCAATGAAAATAAATGAGATGTGTATTTGGTACCACGAACTCCTTAGAATTACAAATTGGGGCATTCCCTTGTTGCTAGGCAACATTAGAAGGGATAACAAATCAAAGCCTGAAACATCACTAATCTGACTATATTTGTAATGCATTCATAGAATAACTGTACAGATAAAATTTATGAGAAGTTGCTTAATAGACTAATACCTTCAAGATACAGAGAATTCACATAAGCATAGAGTCCAGAATGGTCAGCACATATATCAACAAGCAAGAGGAATTCTAACCAAAAGCCCATCTTCCAAAATGGTTCAGACTCAGCCAACTTCATTGGCATGTCCTGGAACACCAGGATTGCCAAAGGTAATATATCAAAAAAAGGAGCCACAAGGGTTCATGAAGGTAGAGCAGGGCATAGGGATTTTCAGTGGCATACTTATATTAGATTACTCTTTCTACAGAAGCAAATTCTTCTTTTTTTTCATTTAAAAATAACCAAGTTCCAGATCTCCTTCCAAATATTTTGCCAAGAGTGGCCCAAGAGGACCATGTGTAAGACAGATGTTTAAAGGTTAAGGGAAGTGCTTGAGGCATAAGAGCTTTGGAAAGATATTTGGAGATTACTCTAAAGAACATCTCTATCACAGTTACCTTATGCTATATGAAAGATGATGGAAATTGGGCTGGGCCTAAAGAAAGGGTGTATGACTCAGGACTGTGGTAAATACGACTGACACACAAAAAGCAGCAAGCTTTTGGATGTGATATCCCTATTAGAAGCCCTCTTGGGTTGATCCTATAAGTCCAGTTGTATTATTTAGGTTCTTTGTATTGTAAGCAAAAGAAACTCATGTAGGCATCTTCAAAAAAGGAAATGGACAAGTTACTCTAAAGACAGTTTGACAGTAAAGATTAGGAATCTCGCTGAAACTTGGGAACTTCATAGAAAAGGTACGTGTACACAGCCAGATTTCCTGAGAAGTGGAACCAGAAGGACAAAGGATCTAAGGCACTCAAGCATACAGGTTACCTTAGCATCTTCTCAGAGTTGTAAAGGTATTTTTCCACTGTTGCTATCTGCAACATTCTACTGGGTCTCCAGGCTCACCACAGCTGCTGTATCTAATTAATACCACCCCTTTTACTGTGTGTGCATTATCTTCTCTACCTCATATCTTGTTTTCTCATCATTCTCACTTGGGTGTGACTTCTCGTGGCCCCTGCTATCTTGTGGTTTCAGGTTTCTCGTTTGCTTTCTGTGTCTCTATAGCACCAGAGAGAGAGAGAATTTGGAGGCTAATTGTTCCATCATTCCTTTTTAGATAAAAATTTTCATGGTATGTTACCTTTTACAGTTTTGACCAATCTACAAATTGGCTGCAATTGGTTCTTGGGTCAGTGACCTTGGCTCACTCACTAATAGGGACAACCACGTGAGCAGAAACTTCAGGGGCAATTATGAGTCAAGTACTTTCCATTAAAAGAAGACATGGGAGAGCAAGATACTACTTGTGACCTGTTCAAATACATCAGCCCTCATATAACTCACCCCTCTTCAGATATGGTCAAATTCTGGAAAGTAAAAGTGTCAGCCAATTTCTAATTATAATCATTCACCCAAATGTCTGCGGCACATCTTCTCTGCGAAAAGCATTGAATTAGATATGGCAGATAATATCATTTGTTCCTAGAAATGAAAGTAAACTTTTTATATTCCTATTATAGAGAAAGGTAAGACAGAAACATCTAGATAAAAGGATGTGAGCGATTCCAAAATGGCAGTACAAGGTATTATAGTTAATGTACTATAAGGCAGTGTGGTATGAGGGAAAAAGTACTGAGCTTAAAGTCAAAGATCTGAATTTTTGTCTTAGCTCGGAATATAAGGTTTTTTTTTGTTTTTGTTTTTGTTTTTTTTGCTATAAACTGCAGAGTGACCTTGAATAAATTACTTTATCTTTTGATACTCGAGTTTCTTGTTCTTATTCTTTTAAGATTTTATTTCTTTGAGAGAGAGAGATTGCACCAGCAGGGGGTGGGGCAGAGGGAGAAGCAGGCTTCCCATTGAGCAGAGAGCCTAAGGCAGGGCTGCATCCCACAACCCTGGAATCATGACCTGAGCCCAAGGCAGACGCTTAATTGACTGAGCCACCCAGGAGCCCCACGAGTTTCTTATTCTTGCGTGTGAAGACCTAGGGGTATAGCTCTACCGTTCCACGATTTTTTGGTATTACTATTACTTAGCCAAGTAGGATACAGAAGACATTATTTAAAATGCTGATAATGGGGAATAACTTAACACCTGTATTATAGGCAAGTTATATATAATTTTATACAAATACACTTTAAATGCCTGATTTATTTCATAGTATATGGCAATTCTTACAGTGAAGAGTCAGAGTATAGTACTCTACTAGAATTGTTCCATTTATGACTTTTGCCTTTTTAAACTTAAAAGTAAACCAACTTATGTACAGTTCCTCTAATTTAGAGAATACCTCAAACTGAAATGAGTATCATGGCTACCTCAGAGTTAGACCAGAATAACAGAGGCACGCAGGAAGCAGAGATTGAACATGCATCCCACAGTGGAACGGACATCAAAGTTTGATCTGTGTGCCGTATTCAGCCCCTGCCTGTGGTATGCATGCAAAATGGTATCAATAGCCAAACAGTGTGTACAAAAATCACATCCATTTCCTTGCTGTTGTTTGGACTTTAATGTATTTGATAAGAAAACTGAGAACAGTTGATACTTGGATCTCTCTAACTAAGAAATACTCCATGCTCCATTGTTTCCACTTCGGGGAAAACGTGTGAAGTTTAGGAGCCAGTCATATTTGTGTCAAATGCCAATTTCATCATTTACCAAGTGTATGAAGTGTCTTGGGTGAGTTATGTGACATCTCAGGCCTCTGCACTTGTGATGAGCACTGGGTGTTGTAGGTAAGTGATGGATCACTGAATTCTACTTCTGAAACCAGTACTGCACCGTATGTTAACTAACTGGAATTTAAAAAACAATTTAAAAAAATCGCAGGCCTCCGATGAATACCCAGATTGCAGAGTCATTTCAAAATTTACAGGAGGCCATGTGGGGGAGTGCCTAGTAGGGAGCATGGTGTGATACTCACTATGCATCGGTGCTTCTTCCAGTTCCTCTCCCCTTGTCTGCCCACCTTTTGCACTGCTCACAAGCCGGTGACCTCTTACTGATGTACTGTAGGCAGTCACATCCCTCATGCCCTTATATGAGAAATCTACCAAAAGAAAATTCCTTCCTAGTTACATGGAACCCACTCAGAAGGGGTTAAATGAACTTAGCAGAAACTACCTAATTAAACGACACTGCTGTCCTGTAAGACGAGCAAGGGCAATAACTGCTATAGAAAATTTCACAGAAGTGAAACGAAGTCATCAAATATGACTGAGGTCACTTAGAGGGTAAGTTATAAATGGATATCTAATAATATAATTTACTAAAAAAGTTGATGCAATGGTATTGTGGAGCCATTTCCCCTGAAGGTTACACTGAAAAGTTCAAATTAGGAAGCAGTGTTTTGCCAAGTGCCATAATGCAGAACGAGGATACATCATCAATAACTCTGCAAAGAAATATAAGTACAGCCTCAACAATGAATATGAATACTGCAATCATTAAAATATATTTGAAAGTCCAGTCTCTGCAGAAGGCAGGTTTTCTAAGACAACCCATGAATTGGATTTTATCATGTAGTATAAGTGCACACAGAACCAACTAGATATTATGAAATATTTGAAACTATTAACTATCATTATAGTTTTCCTTTGAGGTAGGACATTTACAAATGTCTTTATAAATTCTACTGTGATGATGTAAAAACAAATTTAAAGCCATCTGAGATTGAAAGAAGATATAGAAAAAGTAATCTCTATTTATCTATTTCCGTACCTCTTAGTAATAAATAATCACAACTTATATTAAATCACACCTTTCTTTTAGTGGCTATGAAATGCATTCCCTAGAGTTTTGCATTAATCTTCAGATGTACCAGGTGTACTCAGGTGAGAAAACTTTTTGCCTCTTTCTATAAATGCTTGCTCATTATAGATAGAAAAGCTAGCCTAAAATTCTGTAACTCTACTTCAGGGCAAAGTGCAAGATGTATAAAAGAAAATCAAAAATAGAACTGAGATTCCTGAGTATTTGGTCTACAAACAACCTTCCCCACCTATCAACCTCCCCTGTTTCTCTTCCTCTTCTTCTAATCATCCCTTTAAGTAATTATTTACATTTTTTTCTTGTCTAAAGGATCATGAACCTCACAATTCTCCTTTATAAACACTCTCGTCAGAGAATATTAATAATCATTTCACACTCTACAGCACTCAAGATAATTTCTTCATTCAAAAAAATGACTTATTTCATCTTATTGTAGAGTCTGGGATGGGCAAACCTCCAAGGAATGTACAGTCTTAGAGAACAAGGTAAGAAACAATTCTCTTTCCCAAAATGACCCCCAGTGTATATGCTTTTTAACAGCTAACTTCACTGCTCAGCAGTTAATATGAGCAGCGAAAATTCAAAATTCTTCAAATGAATATATTATGTATGTACAATGCAAGATGCCAAAAATCCCTTTCATGCCTTTTGACCAAAGGTACATGGAGTCAATGTGCCTAATACTGAAAGGAGAGTGAACAGAACTGCCGGGAACAGACTTATCCATCATGGTTTGCCTCTTTTCTCCTTATGTACTTGGCTGAGAGAGTCAGAAATGCAAAAGTTACCAGTTCCCAGCAAGTGCTAGCATTGCAGGACACAGATGTCACCCAGATCCCAACCCAGGGACCTAAACAAACATTCTCTTAGGTGTCTGGACACAGGAACACTGGAAATGGGGCCAATAACCACTTTACTATACCTCAGGTTTCAGGATGAGTTCCAAATTTCTTAGCATCACCAGCTGTCTGGTTTTAAAGGAGATTTTCTTTCATTTCAGAACTCTAAGAGTATTTTATCAAGGAGGTCTTGAGGAAGGGAACTACAATCATTAGGATGGAGAATGAGGCATAACTGAAGTTATTTTCTATGACAGCGAGCTCAAATAAAAAACACTCAGAGTCTTCCCCTCCCTTTTTCAAAGTTTTTTATCATGACAATAATTTTATGATTTTTATATTTAAAGATTTATTTTTTTTTATTTGATAGGGGGAAGGGGCAGAGGAAGAGAGAGAATCTCAAGCAGACTCCCCACTGAGCATGGAGCTGGATGCTGGGCTGAATCTCACAACCCTGAGATCATGACCTGAGCCAAAACCAACAGTCAGACACTTAACCCACTGTGCCATCCAGGTGCCCCAATTTTATGATTTTTATATTGCTCATAATTCAAGAAGAACTTGAATCTTTCAGAATTTCTTTATTTAATCATATTTTTTTTCCAAGTAAAGGTTTTTTTGTTCAGGAATAAAAGCTTATTGTTTTGAGATTGTAGGGTATATCCCCTATGTCTCTTTGGTTATTTATAAGATTTTGAACATAAGGATTTAAAGCTATCTGTCAGAGGCTCCTTAATTTTGAATATAAGACCCTTTATAATATGGCCTCTGCCCACTTTTCTAGTCTTTCACTCAACTCAGCAACTTTTTCACAAATCAACAATCTTACGGTTGCTTTATCTTGTCTTCCTCTCTCTCCACTTTGGTTTCCTATGAACACTCTTCCTTCTTTTTTTTGCATGAACTATTTCACTTAAATCTTGAATTCTCAAGTTGAGATCACTTACCTTGTATGGTCTGCTCCCTTAGAACTTTGTACGGCTACTTAACCTAGAATGTCTCACACTGCTTTATCATTGCCTGCTCTCTTGTCTATTTCCCTCATCAGCTTAAGAGCTCTCTTTGAAGAAGAATTATGTATTACTTTTATCAGCCTGATTGATTCAAAGCTCATCATATAGAAGGTACTCCATAAATCTTTATCATATACATTAATTGGTGATTCATGACAGAATTTATTCTGATTGCTAACATTTAATTAAATATCAATAGACCTGACTTAGATGACAAAATTAAGACTCAGGGTGGTTAAAATGACTGATCTATAATACAGATTCTACAAATTAATAGATCTGGGTTGAGACCAGGAATTTAACTCCATGGACTGTACTTTTACAATGCTAAGTAGCAGTCTGCTACTAGTTAAGACTGCAGCAGTCTGCAGTTAAACACTTTAAAAATGTTTCACAGATGACTAAACAATGAATATGTGGGAAATGTGACCACAGATCTCTAGTGGTGTTTAACTACTGACTCAAAGTTTTGAGAAGATTCCAGGGATATAATACATATGACAATATCACTGAAAAAGAAATATTCTGAGGATTTTGTCCAGGGTACTAGGTAACTTCTAATATCCATTTTAGGCTTAAAATTACATAAATTGATTAAATAAATTGATTAAATATACCATGTGCCAACCTTGAGTCAGTGACTGTGTGAGTAAGAGAAAAGCATAGACCTCTCCCAACAGAGGCAACAGACTCCCTTCTTCAGTCTTTGAAAACTCCTGCCAGGTTGAAACTGGCACTGATTATTTGGCAGGAGTAAATTTCCCTATTACCATGCCCAAAATAATCATGTTTGTTATTAACAATTACTTACTAGGCATCCATGGCCAATAGCCTCTGGGAGCTAAATGAAAGATAATTAAAAGTCTTACATGAAAAATAACAGTCTTTCAATTAATTTCATAAGAGGCATGGAGCAGTAGATGAATAGGTAGGTACTTTTATTTACAATAAAACCAACCAAACAACTTATGAAAACGATAGGCCATGGATGTCAAGTGGAGAAACAGAGAAAAAGTTACAAAGGTAAGGAGGTATTGAGAAAGGAAGTTTAAACAAATCTAAACTCAGCATCTTCTTCCCAATCTCCTCCTAATATAGTGCACATCGAAGTAAGTGACACTATTGTCTGCCTGCCCATGAAGCCAGAGACTCATCCTGGGCACCCTTCTTTCTCACTCCCTACAAACAATCAGGGACCAAATACTGGTGATTCTATTTTTTCATAGTTACTGGATGTAATCCCTCCTCTCTCCTCCCATGGCCTTAGTTTATATCCTGTTCCCTCTTCCTGTCTCATGCTGCCCTCCACAAAAGCCATCCTCCATACTATCAGAAAGACTTCTCTAGACTCGCCTTCTGATTGTGATGCCCTGTTCAAAGTCCTTCAGACATTCTTCTTTACACTCAGCATCACCCAGAAGGATTTTCGTAATTTGGTCCCTACCTGTCTCTCCGGCACCATCACTCCCAACAAACAAACTTTGCTCTGGATATCCCAAGACCCTCCCAATTCTCTAGATGCATGAACACATGATTTCAGCCCATCTTGCTCTATAGTCATGGGTGAGAGATCTTTCCTACATCTCTGCTGGGGGTTTCTGGGCCATGTTCTTCAATCTCCATTTCTGTTTCCATCACCTAATATGAAGTGTTAGAACTTCTTGGAACATCGTTTGGAGGGTCTTCCCATGACTTACCTTACCTTTCCCCCACTGTACCCTACATTGTAGCTAGAAAGACATTTTCCTTCTTTTCTTTTTTAAATGGAAGTGTAGTTGACACACAATGTTGCATTAGTTTCAGGTGTAAAACATAGTGACTTGACAAGTCTATATGTTATGCTGTGCTTACCACCAATGCAACTATTATCTCATCACCATATAATGCTATTATAGTACCATTGACCATATCTCCTGTGCTGTGCCTTTTATCCAGAATGATCTTTTAAAATCTGATCATGTTACTAACTTGCTCGAGACTCTTCAGTGAGTTTCCACAATGCTGAAGATAAAGACAGAATCCTAATTAGAGCCTACAGGACCCTGCCAGCTCTTATGACACCAGCTCACTGAATTCCCTTCTTCTACTGTCTCCTTAAGCTGTGACTACAGCTTTCTTTTCTCAAAACTTCTGTGTCTCAACACATCATGGGGCATATTTACACATGTTGTTCCATTTTCATGAAAGACCCTTCCTCACCCATCATCTCTACTTCTTCGATTAAATGACTCCCATACATTATTTAAACATCAATCCTTTGCCTGGCACATACACATTTGCTAACTGGATAATGTTCCTTTGTCAAGGCTTTAATAATGCCATATTCCTTTTTTTTTTTTTTTTTTGGTAAGCTCTTATTTAAAATTACATTTAATTAGGAGATTAATTAATATCTGAATTCCTTACGGGGCTATAAGCTTCATGACAACAGTGACCATGCTATTTTTATTCAAACTTTCAAAAGGCTGAAACAGAATACTAATCCAGAGGGAGAATAACAGGATGGATTTGAGGTAAAAAAAATATAAGACAGGAAGACCAAACTGGATGCTGCCATGGTATTTTTAAAAGGAAAGAGTGCCTGAACAGAGAAGGTGTTGGTAACGATGGAAAAAAATAGGGCACATAATGGAGTCAGGGAAGGAAATTTTGGTGAGACTCAGTAATTAACAGAAGACAGGAGGGCTGATGGATGACAGAAGAGAACGCTCAAAGATGACTCCAACTCTAAGCCCGCATGCCTAGGAGGAGAATGCTGGTACGTCCAGTTAACAAAGAGAGAAAAACAGAAAAAGAAAGTAGTTTTGTGAGATAAGTGAAATAACCATGTGAAAAATTTTAGCACACAGTTGGAAAACGTGGTACAGAGAGGTCATGTCACTAGAGCAAGAACTGGAGACCTGGAAGTGAATAAAATCCCTAAGAATTTTACAGCAGTGTCCCTCAATGTGGCCGGCATATCTATGAGGGAATCTGAAAATATATCAGTCCTTGTTCCTCTCTCCATTAATCAGCTGGTGTGGGAGACAGGTGTTCAGACATGAGTGCTGGTCTATAAAAAAATATTCAACACATTCTGTGCTCACTTCTGCACACTCACCCCCACCTTACCCAAAGCCCAGATTGAGAACTATTATATAAAGAAAGAAAGCAGAGGGCTATGGGCCAACCGTCCATATTTAGAATCAGAAGAAAGACAATCAGTAAAAAAAAAAAAAAAAAACCCTCAAGAAAGAATGTTCAGAGAAATAGAAAAGGAGCAATACAACGTAGTGTGCTCAAAATGAAGGGTTTTAAGACAGTTTTAAAAAGAATTAGGGAGAGATCACTTCTATCAAACAACACAGGAAATTTTGAACATGAAAATATGAACCACTGAGTTTAGCTACAGGGAATGTCTTACAGTCAACATGAGAGTACATGGGATTTTTCCATGGTGGGGACGTGAAACAGAATCCAATGACTGATTTTTATCCTTATCTATGTTGCTATATTAGTCACTCAACAAAGAAAATAGCCCTAGTATAATATCCTGGCTCTAAGAGAATTGCTGCTCAGAAAGACACAGTTTGTTACTATAGATTTAGGCATCCTGAAAGAGAAGATTTCACCGTTAGCATATTAAGGTCCAAATCACAAAATTTTCAAATTTCTGTGAGATTAAGTCACTTTAGGATAGTCATTTTAGAATTTTGTTTTTTTTTTCCTTCTCCACACAGGCTGCAAAAATAGAGTTTACTCCATAGATCTCAAGACAAAGTCATAAATGTCATCTGGTTAGCACCTTAGCTCCAAAATATGAGAACCATTATTCTAGAGCAGTTATTTCAACTTTCTACCTATTACTATACTGCTCTTTGGGCAGTTAGTAAGTATAAGAAACTTTTTCTAATACATATGCATATTTATTCCTAGATTGCTACTTACATAGAACATTGTCTCACACTCCATTACAAGGAAATTTCTATATGTTAACTTTTTGTAGAGGACTATCCACCAGTTCTTTTTCTTTCATCTGGAATGAAGTAAATCCTTGTGAAATACATTTTAAAGTAAACAGGAAGTCAATATCAATACATTACTAATTATGCCAAATTTATAAAATATCATAGAGAAAACATGGAGATTCATTGGCTTCCAGCTTCTAAAGGAGACTGATTGGAAGTAATTATCTAATCTGGACCTAAACCTTAATGATAACTTTAGAAAAAACTAGGGACATTACTGGTAATAAAATTAGTCACATTTTATTTTTACCCTATTCTAATACTGCAAACAATACTCAATTCTACACTTCAGTTGTGTAAACACAGCCAGTGGATGTTCCTGGATGAAAGTATTTTCTAAACCAAACTGCAATTTTCCTTTAGTTATTAGGAAGTTTTAACAACTGAGGCGCCTAGATGGTGCAGTCAGTTAAGCATCAACTCTTGGTTTTGGCTCAGATTGTGATCTCAGGGTCATGAGATGGATGGGCTCCATGCTCAGCATGGAGTCTGCTGAGATTCTCTCTCCCTCTCCCTTTGCCCCGCCTGCTCATGCTCGTTCGCTCACTCTCTCTCTTTCTCAAATAAACAAATCTTTAAAAAACAAAGGAAGGCTTAGCAATTAAGAGCCATATTCATAAAGGGAACTATACTTTTTAAAAGAAAAAAAAAAGCCTAAGTTTAAAAATTCAAAGAATTCTAGACTTCAAAAAGGGAAGAAAGAAAGAGGAAAAATAGATTTTGAGGCAATGGGAATGGCAGCCTGAACCCAAAGGGTAATGAGTTAGGGTGTACCTTCCACCAGAGACTAAAAGAGAATCCCAGAAAAATTCTTCAGTGAGAGTCGAGGAGTGACTGAGCCAACAGAACTTGTAAACAATTTCCAGTGTTTAATTTAGTAAGAGGCAGAACTGCTTCGTTCATTATTCATTCCAATTTATGCACAGATTGAAAGGCACCAAATAATAAGTGCCCAATGAGAAAGGCTAAGGAAGATGGCTAAGCAGGAATGGCTCCTGTGGGACAGCAGCTAGGGGTGCCTTCTACTCTAGGAGGCCATTGTCTGTGATGTGTACCCCCTTTTAAGTTGATTGCTTCAAAAAGATGTTGTACTTTTAAACAGGACACTGGGGTGGGGGCGCCTGGGTGGTTGAGCCTGCTTAAGATACTCTCTTTCTTTCCCTCTGCCCCTCCCCAAACTCAGGCTTGCTTTTGCACATGTTCTCTCTCTCTCTCAAAACAAACAAACAAACAAACAAACAAACAAGAAAACCAGACACTGGGGACCATAGCATATTATCAGGATAATGACCCCATGGCAGAAAGGTCATTAGGACAGAAAGTCTCCTAGGACTTGGATTAGACCATTTGTTAGGCTTTGAATTCCTATCTTCTCATGTCCATTAATCTCTGATGCAATGCCAATTTAAAATGTGTCTTAATTTCTTTTCACTAAAATGCAGATAGTTATTTTCTTTAAATGATTTAATATTCAGCCTATAGGAATACCATAAACAAAAAGGGAAGCCTATTTTTTAGAGAAAGCTATTGCCTAAATTCCGAGAGCAGAGTGGTTAAAAATGTAGGTTTGAATCTGGACTCCATTACTGACTAATGCTGTGACCTTAGCCAAGTTACTTCTCAGTAAATCAGTTTCCTCCTAAGTAAAATAGGGATAATAGTATCTACTGCAGGGGGCTGTCTAAAAAATTAAATGATATAACATCTGTAAAGTGCATAGAAAAGTGATAGAGTGTATACTATATTAGCATTTGTTAAGTAAATAGATAAATTAAAATGCCCCTGATTCAAACCAGATGATGAGGAAGTTATAAAGAATGAATGAAAAGTTTTAGATAGAATTCTTTATTTAGATATATGTTTTCCTTAAATTCTTGCATCTAGTTTATATGTGTGGGAAAATCTTGGGAAGCAGGTTTACTCAAACACAACATTTGTTAATCACACAGTGTGCCAAAGCCCTAGAGCAGATGCATAGGTGTATAAGTCAATATTTTCCCTCAAGGCACTTATAATCTAGTCTGGGGCAATGGACAATCATTGAAATTGAAGACTTGTACACAACTTAAGTATATTTTCCAGAGCAACCCACTGACTCAAAGCAACCTACTAACTAAAGAATTGTGATGAAAGTAATTTCAATAGAAATTATAGAGAGAAAAAGGCAGTTCAGACAAGGTAGGTAAATAAGATTTTATTATAGGAGGTGAGAAAAGCATTAGGAGTCAAAAAATTTGCAAGGTAGACAAGACAGAGAAAGTTTTTCTGATGATTAGAATGATGTAAATATAAGTTGAAACAAGAAAGCAAATGGTATACTTGGGGAAGCAACGAGTAAAAACTGGTTAGAAAGAATGGTTCACAGAACATAATGGAGACATGGTTTGAAAATACGTTTTAAATGTGCCTCTATTCCTCCGCACCTTCCATTCACACGTAAGAACTTGAGCTGTCCAGTAGAGAATAAAGCCAAGATTTCTGGTCCATTTGTGCAAACAAGTTCTGGCACACAGGACAAGGAAAGAACAGAGAGATTTTGAACAACTGCCTTAAACAATCAGAAAGTTAACCAGCTTTCAGCAGACATCCTGAGTGTGAGACATGGGCGAATCTGCAGGGATACGACATAAATCTGAGCAGGTACAATGGAGCCCCTTTGGGGAGACCTTGGGAATGTCAGGCTAAGGAGTTCTGATTTTATCACAGAGGCTATCAGAGCCACTGAAAGTTTTTTTTAGTTTTTAGTTTTTAGGTTTTTTTTGGGTTTAAGGATGGTAACTTGATAAAATAATATAAGTCACGGGACAAGGCACCATTTTTAAATGTGAGACTTGTGGAAAAACTAGTTGTTGCCAATAGTCTAACACAGAGTTATGTCAGGTGAGTTATGATTCTCATAAAAATGTGTGATGATTCTTAATAGCTCTTACATTTAAAATAACTCACATACACGGAATATGTAGATTAATTGTCTTAGGTAACATCTGGCAAACAAGGTGCTATTCATTTCAGCTGACTCATTTTCACAAAATTTGCTCAGTAGTGTCTATATTTGATGACTGTGTACTTTTTCTTATAACTGCTTTATTGTGTTTACTAGTGCCAATACACAAAATGAACCAATGGTTTAAAATTAATCCACTGGACATACAAAAGTAGTAAAATATGAAAGCGGTATTATAAATGATATACCATGACATAAACTTGTCAAAGTAAATAGTGAAGAAGTTTACAGAGAGAAAGTACATTGTGAATCTGTGTGCAGAACAAAGTTCTCTACAATGCATTATTTTCATAAGCAGCACAAAAGGAAAATTAGAAGCAGGAAGTAGAATGATAAAAATCTCAAGATTGGACTTTGTGGACTAGCTGTCCTTCATCCCTGGGTCTCAGTGTGTTGCCTGTTGCCAAAAATTGTCAAATAGTGGTATGAAGTCATTGAGGCTTTCTTATAATTTTCAAGGCAGAGTTCAAGTATATCTATCAAGTTTTTCCAAAACAAGTGAAAAGCAAAAGCTTTTAAGATATTGCTGAGTCTCCCTACTAAAAGCAGAGAAGAAACCAAAACAAAAGAGGTATCAGTCAAAGTTGCAAATAAATCCAGTGACAATTAGTCACATTATGGAGTAAAGCAGAATAAACCAATCACAAAATCATTTATGAAACTGTTACAATATGCATAAGTCAGTGGAATACAATGTGAAAGAACATTTACTATTTATTGTTGTTTTTATTAGCAGATATTTTTCTTCAGAGTTGTATAAAATCAGAGACATTCACAGTATAAAGTAGATCACATGTGTAAAAGGAGACATGATTGACAATTATTTATCACTAAAAACTATGCCAGAGGGGAAGAGATTTCTTGTTTGTTAATCATTTTGTAAACTTTGGTGTAAATAGTGCGTTAGGATTGTTATTGACTGAGTACCATCAATATGTATAACAAAGATACCGTCACATGAATGACAGTAATTGCACCTCAGGGCAATCCAACCCTGCTTTATTCACAGTTGTCAATATAAGTGTGCCTCCTGAACTTGATTGAAGTTTGAAGGAATAGGAAAAGCTACAAATATGATCAGATCATAGCCAAGAATTTCCAGCATGCTGTGCAAGAAAATGGGTTGAGAACAGAAGATTCTGTTTCTTCATACTCAAGAGCTCTAGCTGTCAAGAGTAAAGATCTTCAAATGAAACAATAAGTGCAAAAAGTAAAAAAGATTTCTTTAATTTCCAATGGCTTATCTAAGTGGTATATTCTATATCTGGAGGATCCTGAATCTATTACTTCGGAGAGAACGTATAATTTTTAACATTTAGGAAGAGAGAAGAAAAGTTCCTAAAAAGACTGAATTTTGATATAAACAGATTAGTTGACAAGAGTTTCTTTCTTACTATTTAAAGATATTCCAAACTCATTCAAGAAAGAAATCAGTGTTGTTATTGGACATATTAAACACATCTGAATGCCAAAAATGAATATGAAGAAATAATTACCACAAACAAATCCAACCAAAAATTCATTAGAAATCCATTGGTCAATTATCTTCTGTGTTGATGAATTTAACATTCCAGCTACTTTTGAGAAGGGTGTGTCCTCAACCTAATTAGTTCCTGATAGGGCACTGGATGTCTACAGTGAAAACTCTCCATAATTCTTGAATCCTCTCATGATCAGAAAAACCAGAACTAGTCCAAAGACCACCCAATATTTGCTGCTCTTAACAATGACTTTTTTTTTTTTAATACTGTTTAACTTGTTTTAATGTTTCATCACAAATGGTGAAAAAGTACAGGCAAGGAATAATCATAATGTTGTGGCCAACATTATAAATATGGAATTATAAATTTAAAACATTTTCTGGCTTAAAAAATAAATCTAGTAGTCAACACAGCTCCACAGGGCCTCTGTGTCTGGTAGGGTCCATCTCTGTGTCCCTGACAGCACCCTCCTTTATCCATTTGTCCAGGTCTTCTACTCCCATCTCTTCTTCCTCCCATCTGTTCCATTGAAGGTTCAGGGGGCCCATCAGGGTCACCTTGTCTTCCTCCACCAAAGACACCTGGGTCCATGCCCCGGCCACCATGGAATCCACCTCTGTCTCCGCCATGACCACTTCTGAACATTCCACTGGGACCACCGTGGTCCATGAGGACACCTCTTCTTCCCTGCAGGCCACCAGGGCTGCCTCTGCCAAGATCACTGCCCAGGGGTAGAAAGGGTGGTGGAAGGAAGCCTTCAGGCTTTAGAGCCTTACACTGGTTGCATTCTATTCTCCAGGTGAAGTCCTGGTTTCCACACCCTGGATTGGGGCTGTATCTTTCTCCAGATGGGTTCCTTCAGGAACCCCAGGGCTTTCTTGGGGTGAAGCCATCTCTGTCACCTCCACAGCCTCCCATGCAACCTCCTGGGCCCCCTGGACCTCCATGAAGTGGTAGTGACATCCTTTTACCCTCATGGGGAATCATACCTCCCCAATCCTGTTCATTGGAGGCTTCTTCCAAGCAAGAGAAACCTGAAGTTTGCTCCCTTGAAAATCATTCCCATCAAACCAGTCCAAGATAGCCTTAGCTGTTTGTGGGTCTTTGTAGAATGCTGTAGCATAGCCTCTGGTCTTTCCTGTTTCCTCGTCCAAGTAGATATGGATCATGGGTTGTCTGATTCTCTTGTTCACCTTAACAACTCCATACTGCTTAAAGTCTGCCAGATCATCTAGAGTCACACTGCCATTTAAGCCTTGCACATAAATTGCACTGTTGTCAGAGTTTTTATCCGGATCTACAGATGGGCCTACATCAAGAACCCGTCCTTCATCCATGAATCCATCAGGCTTATTGAAGCCATCTCACTCTCCAGCACCCATTCCACCCCATCCTCCTTCCCACCCAATTCTGCTCATGCCCCACAATCAACCCCCTACTTCCCCTGCCCTAGTTGTCAGGGCCACTCATGCTCCAGTTCTCTTCTGGTCCAGAAAATCCTCCAGACTCCTGCCCATAAACACCCATGCTACTGGGGTGGTCCTGTCAGAATGAACGCTGCTGTCCATAGCTGCTGCTCTGTAAGATCCAGTTTGCCAGGGATGAGTAATTAGTGGGTGGCCGCTGTCCACGGCTGCTTTGTTGACCATAGCTACTCTGCTGTCCGTAGCCACTTACCTGCCCATGCATGTTCTGCTGAGAGTAACTGTTCTGATCATAACTAGTCAGCTGTGTAGAAGAATAGCTAGTAGGAGGATAAGATGGTGGTGCCATGACTGGCCGCATAGGGAAGCTCCCAGGTATCTGGGGATAACTGTAGTTACTCTGTCCATATCCTAGGCTGGGCTAGTTGTAACTCCCTGTGTTAGATTGAGATTGACTAGTCTCAGCAGGTTTGTTACCATCCTATGGTCATGCAGGTGTAGTAGCTGTCAGGTGCTGCCCATAGGTAGGGTAAGCAGGCTGAGTGCCATATGCAGACTGAGCTGTACAGAGGCCTGGTGGTAGTGACCATAGCAGTGGTGGTATCTTAAGCATGAGTGCTGTACCCCTAGACAGGCTGACTGTATGCCTGGAGGGTAGTTGGAGTAGTATAACCAATGGGAGGCTTCTATAAGAAGTTGCATTGGCAGTCTGCCCATAGGTCACAGTGGTCTGAGCCTGGGGATAGTCTGTAGGTTCCATAACTTTGCTGCCCGTATGCCTGGGTGGTCTGTGCATATCCTTGAGTGGGCTGGGCAGTGTAAGCACTGTAGCCCTGTTTGGCTGTAGGGACTGCAATCCGTGGGTACCACTTTCTCTCCTTCCCTCTCATTCCCACAATGGCTTTTAAGTTAGGTCTTTCTGAATTGGTAGAAATAAAGAATAAATGAAGAAATAGACTCTATATGGAATCTACTCTTCAAACTCTGTGAGAGCTAGTTATCTATATCCTCGTGTAAGAGTAAAAATACTCTTCTCCTCTCATGATATAATTTTTTTCATTATTATCATTGCTATAATTATTATAATGAACTAATTCTTCGTAATTGCTATTACCACTTTTATTTTTTTTATTATGTTATGTTAATCACCATACATTACATCATTAGTTTTTGATGTAGTGTTCCATGATTCATTGCGTATAACACCCAGTAAATGATTTACTATTATTTTAAAAATTATGAGAATATTTTAAAATTTTACCTATAATTCATTTGTTTGTACCCCATATATCTATTAAGTGTTTTGCAGATGCCAAAACATAGAGGAACTCTGATGCATAGGATGGATTGGAGGAAGAAAAATGGTAGGCGGGGAGATGAAAAATAAATCCAGTAGATTAGTAGAGGTCTGAGATGAAGGCGCTAGAAATGAAGCTAAAAAGATAGTTGTAAAACATACTAGAAAGACAGTATTTCTGGATGTTCTGACAATAAATATGCATAACATGAAAGGAGTCTTTAAGGAAGAGGAGTAATTCATTAAGGAAGATTTTGAGGTTCCAAGATGGGGGGAATAGTTATATCAACAAAAACCAGAGTCAGCAGGAGACACTGGTTTATCCTAGAAATTGAAGATTTCAGTATAAACATGTTAGATGTGAAGTTAGCATAGTAATGTCCAAGTAAAGAATATTTTATATAAAATTAAACTACCACTTGTATACAGATGCTTCTAAAATGTTTGAAGACTGCTGGTTTTCTGAATGACAGTAAGCAAATTACATTCATCATTTGCCTAACAAACTGGCTTCATAAACAGACAAAGATAAATAACAGCTCATCCTCTGAATTAGCATGGTCAGGATTAATATAAACTCTATATGGGAATAATTATTACTACTAAATATTGTAGCATAGAAACACAAACATTTAGTCTTCATAAATAATATCTGTCCCTATTTTGAATTACCAAGAGACATAAATCTTTACAGTTTTCAGGATTCCATTTGTAGGTTTTCACTGATGTTTTCCAGTATTTTTTCTGTAGCAACAGATATGAAATTTCCCCCAAGAGTTGGCAGCAATACAAACACAGCTTCGTGATCACTGTGAACCGTTGTCTGTTTCCCTTCACTTGAGCATTTGCCTTTCTTAGATAATTAACAGCCATAAGTAACATGCACACCCACAGGCAAACACACACACACCCACGCCAGATCCTTGCCCACTGATCTCCCATTTCCCACAAAGTAAGAACAGTTGAGATGGAGTAATGATTAATAATTTTTTTTTACCCTTATAGTAAAATTAAAGTTGGAAAACAAAAGTTTGCTGCTGGATACATTGGAGAATTTTTCCATACTTTTATATTTCTTTCTAAAGTATATAATAAACTAATTTCATCTCCCACTAACGTCCACATTTGGCATGTCAAGAGAGGATAATGCTATTGAGTGCCCTGTTCTTGGGCCTCTAAGTCATGGGACTCTTGTCAGAGCACATGGTTACTAAATGAAATTAGTTCATCCAGACACCTGGTTAATACAAAATAGCTCAGAAACCTACAAAGATGAAGGGAGACCCAGGCTGGATTAAGGGTAGAGAGTGGGGGGCTGAGGAATTATTCCGGCATTAACTGTGTAATGTTAACATTAACCAAACAGTTGATTTCATTACCAGGGAGGTGAACTCAGAGCTCCTAATCTTTTACCAAACAGTGGTAATTATCCAGGGAATGGGCAGACATCGATCAGGATACATTCCTCAGCTAATGCTGACATGCTCAGCTAATGAGTGTAGAGCTGTAACACATGAGAAATTATGAGAAACAGCACATACAGTGTGTCACCTCAGAGTCATTTAATCCCCAGCTCTGTCACAGAGTCAATAGGTAAGCTCTCAAGAGTCACTTAGTCTTTTTGAGGTTGCTCTCCTTTCTTGAATAAATACTGACATGGTAACACCAATCATCCAGAAATTTATTGCAAAGGAGACTTTGTGCAAAACGAGTATTAAACAAATATAAGAACTACAGAATGGTTAAATTTAAATGTGAACGAGTATATTTATATTGTGGCACACAGTCTCATGAGAGACTTTTTCTCATCTAGCGTGAATTTAGGCCACTTTATCTGGACAGTCCACCTATACGTAGAAATAGTTAACTAAAGAGATGCAGAGAAATTTACACTCACTGAAAGCTAGGTTATCTGATTACCCAGAGAAACAAGCATTGGATCAGCCATAATTACCCTAGAGATATTTTCTGTCAGGACTGGGGATTTTAGTTTCACTTTCTGTCTTTTTTTTTCCAAGCTGCCTCATTCCCTGAAAAGTCAACCTGTTCTCCCTTCCCACTGTTCCTCACAGTACTTGTGTGGGAATGGCAGTTCCTGAAAATCCCAGCTCTGGGAGATATATTTGCACTAACATTAAATACATCCTGTGAACATTTAATATTAAGCTTTAGAAAATGAGGCTCTCCTTTAAAAACTGACCCAGCAGAATACACTCCTGCCCCAACTTAGTCCCCACCTCCTGATTCTCTTTTGATCCAGAGCTGTGGGGGGCTGTACAGCCAGGGGTCTCAACCCCGAATTTGGAGACACAAAGATCTGAGTTTCATTCTTGTTCTGCCTCTTACGGTTCTGTGGCGTTGTCGGGACTACCTCAACTCTGTGAACCTCCTTTCTGAAGTGAGGAAAATAACATAGTTGGCAAGGTGATTGTAGCAGAAAAATGCCTGTGTAGTGCCCAGGAGACAATCTGATACATGGTAGGTATGAGGAAAAAAAATCCCATTATATGCATAAAGATGCAGAACACTTAAAGGAAAAGTTGATATACACAATAAAGGTCTGAAACCTAGTACTGTTTCTGAACTGTCACAGAAAAGCCAGCACCAAAAGCAATTTTCTATTCAACATATTCAACTGTCAGGTGCTCTATAATGTGAAAGCACATCGCATAATGACAGAGCTGAAGAGCTCCTTCTGTGGGGTGTCTCGAGGGGTATGAAGCAAACCTCTTCTGGTGGAATTACACCTTCAAGGACTCTCTTTGGAGTCTTTGGAATGCATACAAAAGATCCAATCAGCTTCATAATAACCAAAGAATTAGCTGGCTTGAAGGAACATTTGTTCATTCCTTGCTATTTTGTCAGTGAAGGTCAAAAAGTCCACACTGAGTTATCTGGAGGGACCAGCACACAGGATATTCGGTAGTACCTTTCCCACTTGGATACGGGAGGCCCAGTACCCAGCATAAAGTTGGCATGCCCCTAAATTATCTGGTGACTGAATGGACTAGTACTCGGGGTACTTTGGGGACAACGGACATTCACCAAGTGCACAAAAACCTGGCAGAGGACAACTCTTGACAAATAGATCCATATATGCCCCATTAAGAAATGTGATGTAAAAGTGTGGGTTTTTTTTCTAAAAACATGAAGGCTCTCATATTTTGCCACGAGTTTTATCATCTTGGGAAACAGCTTTCTAACACTCAAGACAAATATTTCCAGCACTGCACAAGGAGCTCCAATTTGAAAGCTGAGCCTTTCCAGATGTGCTTTAGAGCCCAGGGAGGATCTTCAACCACAGTCTACCGATGGCTTTCTCTGTGAAACGAGCTCTATTAAAATGAGGAGAGAGTTCCTCTCATAAGATATCTTACATAGTTCTTCAACACAAATTTCTCTCTTTTATTGATGCCCCTTCAAATTCTGGAGTCTTAATGAGTCTCCACTGGTTGATAAATTTGGCTCAATAAAAACAGTTTGGTCTATCCACACAGCCATCGAACCATTAACAGGAACTTTGCTGAATTCTTGCTCTTCTCTATTTTCTCCCTATCTCAGGCCTGAAAATTTATGTTGTAGCATATTCTCACATTAAGTTGTAAGTATTGTCAGACTAGCCTCTTATACTAATTTATGGGACTCAGTATAGTATGATTGAAAGAGCACTGGACTTGGGAGGTATAAGAGCTAGTTTCTGATCTAAAAATGTGTATATTATGATCTCACCTTTTAAAACAATGACAAAAAAAGCCTATATATCTATAGTGTGTATGTATATATGTATGAATGTATATGTGTGTATATATAAATCACGTATGTATGTATATACAAATGAGTATGTATACATATGTATGAATTTGTATGTCTCTTTAAGTATATGAGTTTTGGGAAAAAAACCCAGACATATTCTAGGCTATTGACATAATTTTTCTGGGTGTATGTTTATGAGGTGAGGCTAATATTGATGTAGGGAATGAGAAGAAGAAAAGTGAAAACTAAACCAAAAAGGAAAAAAAAAAAACTAGAAATTCTGCTAAATCTCTCCCCACCAATTTGTACATAAGATATAATCATATTTGCTCATCCCTATAAAATTATCTATTATGTATGTGCACATGTAAACAGAAATTTTTAAACAGCTTAATTTATCACCCTTTCCCAGTTAGGGGACTCAGTCATTCTCAGTGCTGGTAGTTTGGGCTCTGAGGTACCATGTGAGCTATATGGTCTGCATGGACTTCCAGGCTCTATCAAACAGCACCAGGATGCTATGTAAAGTGCATGCTATCAAGATAAATAATTTATTCTGGTGCTGTCCTTCATTACACCAGTTCTGACTGGCTCTAGGAGTAGCAAAGGTCGATAAGAGAACTGACCCAGGACTGGGGGGGGGGGTGGTTTGTAAAGAGAATGAGTTGAAAGGTCAAGGGAGCTGGTGAAGGAGAAATTCAAGTGAGTGACCACGAGGTCTTGAAGATGAAGTCGAAAAGGGCTTGGAAACAGGGAGAGAATAAAAGACTCAAGACTGGGAGTACAAAAGGGGTCAAAAAGCAGGTAGAGTCGAGAGGAAAGATGGGATATGTGAGGTTCTTGTTGAGAGAGCATAAGAGACGTGGCTGAGAAAATAGATTCCTATGGACATATGGAGACAAAGGTCCCTGAAAGAGCTGAGGTCAAGGAACTATAAAGTTAGGTTGTTTAATGGGTCATCCCAAGCAAATGAGGAAACCACACAAAAGCATCTCCAGGTAAGACCATGGACCTATTGCCTAATTCACTTATGGCCTCCCATTAAGGACATTTTCCGGGCCATAAATGTGAGTTATGAAGAGGGATAAATTTACATGTAGCCCAATGGCAAGATCCACCAAAGAGAACAATTTGGGGGAGAACATGAGCATTCTTTGGCAAATATCTGAAAATTCTAATGGGAAAGGAGGAAGCTGCCAGGTTAATGACCCCCATCCTCCAGTCATGAACATGTATGTGTGCTAAGGGAAAGGAAACTGGGCTGCAGGAACCAGTGCCCTTAAAGAAGACCTAGGTTTCAAATGCAGGGAGAAAATGTTGAGAATATGGAGGATTTGTTAACAACCCAACAGGCACAGAGTTAAGCCAGCAGTGGAGAGTGAGAGTGGGGCGGCAGACCTAAAGGAGATGAAAACCGAAGTTTGCTAACCAAAAAGAGCTTACACTTTGGACAATGCCAAGGGAGTTTAGAGATAAGGAAAAAATATATAAATGATTAGTCTAAAGATTTCCTAAACTGTCTTCAAGTCATTTTGATATTAACATTAGATTAAGGCTCAAGAGGATGCTACAGCCTGGAATGAACCCTAAGGCTTCAAGTGGTTCACATCTATGTTCCCTGCATTTGAGAAGAACAATGGGTGGAATTACTGGACCCTCCATTCACACAGAGTGGCCAGGCAGGACGGCAGATCCACAGGTCAAGAGCCCTCAAGCAACGGGAAATAACAAGTCAGGTGAGTGGTCTGAAACAAAGCAAATAAATTGAGAGTTGAACTGCTGCTAGAAGCTCACGTGACATGCTCAGACCTGATCTTGCCATCAGTTGTAGAAACTGAGAATTTTCCTTAAGCATCATTATCTTGTTCAGGCCACCCGCCCAAACTCATTCTCCCACATGCCCTTAACTTTGACATGACAGCCAGGAAATCGACAATACTTTTGTTGTTATTGTTTATTTGATTTTTTAATTTATTTTTACTTAAATTCAATTAATTAATATATAGCATATTATTAGTTTCAGAGGTAAAGTTCAGTGATTCATCAGTCTTTTTTTTTTTAATTTTTTTATTGTTATGTTAATCCCCATACATCATTAGTTTTAGATATAGTGTTCCATGATTCATTGTTTCTGCATAACACCCAGTGCTCCATGCAGAACGTGCCCTCCTCAATACCCATCACCAGGCTAACCCATCCTCCCAACCCCCTCCCCTCTAGAACCCTCAGTTTGTTTTTCAGAGTCCATCGTCTCTCATGGTTCTTCTCCCCCTCCGATTTCCCCCCCTTCATTCTTCCCCTCCTGCTACATTCTTCTTCTTTTTTTCTTTCTTAACATATATTGCATTATTTGTTTCAGAGGTACAGATCTGAGATTCAACAGTCTTGCACAATTCACAGCGCTTACCAGAACACATACCCTCCCCAGTGTCCATCACCCAGTCACCCCATCCCTCCCACCCCACCCCCCACTCCAGCAACCCTCAGTTTGTTTCCTGAGATTAAGAATTCCTCATATCAGTGAGGTCATATGATACATGTCTTTCTCTGTTTGACTTATTTTGCTCAGCATAATACCCTCCAGTTCCATCCACGTCGTTGCAAATGGCAAGATCTTATTCCTTTTGATGGCTGCATAATATTCCACTGTATATATATACCACCTCTTCTTTATCCATTCATCTGTTGATGGACATCTTGGCTCTTTCCACAGTTTGGCTATTGTGGACATTGCTGCTATAAACATCGGGGTGCACGTAGCCTTTCGGGTCCCTACTTTTGTATCTTTGGGGTAAATACCCAGGAGTGCAATTGCTGGATCATATGGTAGCTCTATTTTCAACTTTTTGAGGAACCTCCATACTGTTTTCCAGAGTGGCTGCACCAGCTTGCATTCCCACCAACAGTGTAGGAGGGTTCCCCTTTCTCCGCATCCCCGCCAACATCTGTCATTTCCTGACTTTTTAATTTTAGCCATTCTGACTGGTGTGAGGTGGTATCTCACTGAGGTTTTGATTTGGATTTCCCTGATGCCGAGCGATATTGAACACTTTTTCATGTGTCTGTTGGCCATTTGGATGTCTTCTTTGGAAAAATGTCTGTTCATGTCTTCTGCCCATTTCTTGATTGGATTCTTTGTTCTTTGGGTGTTGAGTTTGATGAGTTCTTTATAGATTTTGGATACTAGCCCTTTATCTGATATGTCATTTGCAAATATCTTCTCCCATTCTGCCAGTTGTCTTTTGGTTTTGTTGACTGTTTCCTTTGCTTTGCAAAAGCTTTTTGTCTTGATGAAGTCCCAAGAGTTCATTTTTGCCCTTGCTTCCCTTGCCTTTGGCGATGTTTCTAGGAAGAAGTTGCTGCGGCTGAGGTCGAAGAGGTTGCTGCCTGTGTTCTCCTTTAGGATTTTGATGGACTCCTGTCTCACATTGAGGTCTTTCAACCATTTGGAGTCTATTTTTGTGTGTGGTGTAAGGAAATGGTCCAGTTTCATTCTTCTGCATGTGGCTGTCCAATTTTCCCAACACCATTTGTTGAAGAGACTGTCTTTTTTCCATTGGACATTCTTTCCTGCTTTGTCAAAGATTAGTTGACCATAGAGTTGAGGGTCCATTTCTGGGCTCTCTATTCTGTTCCATTGATCTATGTGTCTGTTTTTGTGCCACTACCATACTGTCTTGATGATGACAGCTTTGTAGTAGAGCTGGAAGTCTGGAATTGTGATGCCGCCAGCTTTGCTTTTCTTTTTCAACATTCCTCTGGCTATTCGGGGTCTTTTCTGGTTCCATACAAATTTTAGGATTATTTGTTCCATTTCTTTGAAGAAAGTGGATGGTATTTTGATGGGGATTGCATTGAATGTGTAGATTACTCTAGGTAGGATTGACATCTTCACAATATTTGTTCTTCCAATCCATGAGCATGGAACGTTTTTCCATTTCTTTGTGTCTTCCTCAATTTCTTTCATGAGTATTTTATAGTTTTCTGAGTACAGATCCTTTGCCTCTTTGGTTAGATTTATTCCTAGGTATCTTATGGTTTTGGGTGCAATTGTAAATGGGATCGACTCCTTAATTTCTCTTTCTTCTGACTTGTTGCTGGTGTATAGGAATGCCACTGACTTCTGTGCATTGATTTTATATCCTGCCACTTTACTGAATTCCTGTATGAGTTCTAGCAGTTTTGGGGCGGAGTCTTTGGGGTTTTCCACATAAAGTATCATATCATCTGCAAAGAGTGAGAGTTTGACTTCTTCTTTGCCAATTTGGATGCCTTTGATTTCTTTTTGTTGTCTGATTGCTGTGGCTAGGACTTCCAATACTATGTTGAATAGCAGTGGTGATAGTGGACATCCCTGCCGCGTTCCTGACCTTAGGGGGAAAGCTCTCAGTTTTTCCCCATTGAGAATGATATTTGCTGTAGGTTTTTCATAGATGGCTTTTATGATATTGAGGTATGTACCCTCTATCCCTATACTCTGAAGAGTTTTGATCAAGAAAGGATGCTGTACTTCAAATGCTTTTTCTGCATCTATTGAGAGGATCATATGATTCTTGTTCTTTCTTTTGTTAATGTATTGTATCACGTTGATTGATTTGCGGATGTTGAACCAACCTTGCAGCCCAGGGATAAATCCGACTTGGTCATGGTGAATAATCCTTTTAATGTACTGTTGGATCCTATTGGCTAGTATTTTGGTGAGAATTTTTGCATCCATGTTCATCAGGGATATTGGTCTGTAATTCTCCTTTTTGATGGGGTCTTTGTCTGGTTTTGGGATCAAGGTAATGCTGGCCTCATAAAATGAGTTTGGAAGTTTTCCTTCCATTTCTATTTTTTGGAACAGTTTCAGAAGGATAGGTATTAATTCTTCTTGAAATGTTTGGTAGAATTCCCCTGGGAAGCCATCTGGCCCTGGGCTTTTGTGTTTTGGGAGATTTTTGATGACTGCTTCTATTTCCTTAGTGGTTATAGGTCTGTTCAGGTTTTCTATTTCTTCCTGGTTCAGTTTTGGTAGTTCATACATCTCTAGGAATGCATCCATTACTTCCAGGTTATCTAATTTGCTGGCATAGAGTTGCTCATAATATGTTCTTATAATTGTTTGTATTTCTTTGGTGTTGGTTGTGATTTCTCCTCTTTCATTCATGATTTTGTTGATTTGGGTCATTTCCCTTTTCTTTTTGATAAGTCTGGCCAGGGGCTTATCAATCTTGTTAATTCTTTCAAAGAACCAGCTCCTAGTTTCATTGATCTGTTCTACTGTTCTTTTGGTTTCTATTTCATTGATTTCTGCTCTGATCTTTATTATTTCTCTTCTCCTGCTGGGTTTAGGCTTTATTTGCTGTTCTTTCTCCAGCTCCTTTAGGTGTAGGGTTAGGTTGTGTACTTGAGACCTTTCTTGTTTCTTGAGAAAGGCTTGTATTGCTATATACTTTCCTCTTAGGACTGCCTTTGCTGTATCCCAAAGATTTTGAATAGTTGTGTTTTCATTTTCATTGGTTTCCATGAATTTTTTTAATTCTTCTTTAATTTCCTGGTTGACCCATTCATTCTTCAGTAGGATGCTCTTTAGCCTCCATGTATTTGAGTTCTTTCCAACTTTCCTCTTGTGATTGAGTTCTAGTTTCAAAGCATTGTGGTCTGAAAATAGGCAGGGGATGATCCCAATCTTCTGGTACCGGTTGAGACCTGATTTATGACCTAGGATGTGATCTATTCTGGAGAATGTTCCATGGGCACTAGAGAAGAATGTGTATTCCGTTGCTTTGGGATGGAATGTTCTGAATATGTCTGTGAAGTCCATTTGGTCCAGTGTGTCATTTAAAGTCTTTATTTCCTTGTTGATCTTTTGCTTAGACGATCTGTCCATTTCAGTGAGGGGGGTGTTAAAGTCCCCCACTATTATTGTATTGTTGTCGATGTGTTTCTTTGCTTTTGTTATTAATTGCCTTATAGAATTGGCTGCTCCCATGTTAGGGGCATAGATATTTACAATTGTTAGATCTTCTTGTTGGATAGACCCTTTAAGTAGGATATAGTGTCCTTCCTCATCTCTTATTACAGTCTTTGGTTTAAAATCTAATTTGTCTGATATAAGGATTGCCACCCCAGCTTTCTTTTGGTGTCCATTAGCATGGTAAATGGTTTTCCACCCCCTCACTTTCAATCTGGGGGTGTCTTTGGGTCTAAAATGAGTCTCTTGCAGACAGCATATCGATGGGTCTTGTTTTTTAATCCAATCTGATAGCCTGTGTCTTTTGATTGGGGCATTTAGCCCATTTACATTCAGGGTAACTACTGAAAGATAGGAATTCAGTGCCATTGTATTGCCTGTAAAGTGACTGTTACTGTATATTGTTTGTGTTCCTTTCTGGTCTATGTTGCTTTTAGGCTCTCTCTTTGCTTAGAGGACCCCTTTCAATATTTGTTGTAGGGCTGGTTTCGTGTTTGCAAATTCCTTTAGTTTTTGTTTGTCCTGGAAGCTTTTTATCTCTCCTTCAATTTTCAATGACAGCCTAGCTGGATATAGTATTCTTGGCTGCATATTTTTCTCATTTAGTGCTCTGAATATGTCCTGCCAGTCCTTTCTGGCCTGCCAGGTCTCTGTGGATAAGTCTGTTGCCAATCTAATGTTTCTACCATTGTAGGTTACAGATCTCTTCTCCCGAGCTGCTTTCAGGATTTTCTCTTTGTCTCTGAGACTCCTAAGTTTTACTATTAGATGTCAGGGTGTTGACCTATTTTTATTGATTTTGAGAGGGGTTCTCTGTGCTTCCTGGATTTTGATGCCTGTTTCCTTCCCCAAATTAGGGAAGTTCTCTGCTATAATTTGCTCCATTATACCTTCTGCCCCTCTCTCTCTTTCTTCTTCTTCTGGGATCCCAATTATTCTAATGTTGTTTCGTCTTATGGTATCGCTTATCTCTCGAATTCTGCCCTCGTGATCCAGTAGTTGTTTATCTCTCTTTTTCTCAGCTTCTTTATTTTCCATCATTTGGTCTTCTATCTCACTGATTCTTCCTTCTGCCTCATTTATCCTAGCAGTTAGCGCCCCCATATTTGATTGCACCTCATTGATAGCCTTTTTGATTTCTACTTGGTTAGATTTTAGTTCTTTTACTTCTCCAGAAAGGGTTTCTCTAATAACTTCCATGTTTTTTTCAAGCCCAGCTAGTATCTTTAAAGTGATTATTCTGAACTCTAGATCTGACATCGTACTAATGTCCGTATTGAGTAGGTCCCTGGCAGTCGGTACTACCTCTTGTTCTTTTTGTTGAGGTGATTTTTTCCGTCTTGTCATTTTGTGCAGAGGAGAATAGATTAATGAGAGAACAAAATGCTAGCAGGGTAACAACGTCCCCAGAAAATATACTCTAAACAAATCAGAAAAGACCTGAAGCAGTGGGAAAAGAAAGGGAAAGAGAGAAAAAAGAAAAGGAAAGTAAAAAGAAAAAAGAAAAAGATAAAGATAAAAACAAACAAAAGCAGAACATAACAAAACAAAACAAAAACAGAATGTGATCAAATATGATCAGGCTGGATTATAGATCAGTGCCACACACTAGATTTTGGGTGTATTTTGGTCTGTTAAAAGAAAGTCCCTCCCAAAATTTTAAAGAAAGAAAAACTTATATATGTACAAAAATAAGGGTTGATATGATGAAGGGATGGAATATGACTGTAAAGATGGAAATTATAAAAAATTTTAAAAAAGGATTTGATAAGTTGTTTGAAAAAAGAAAGAAGAGGATTAAAAAAAAAAAAGAAAGAAAAAAGGGAGAGAATGTGATCAGGCAGGGGAGTAGAAAAAAACCATACACTAGAGATTTAGAGTATATTTTGATCTGTTAGGAGAAACTATCTCAAGATTTTAAAGAGAGAACAACTTATATATATATGCCAAAAATACGGGTAACTACTATGAAGGGATAGAATATGACTTTAAAAATGAAAAATAAAAATGTTTTTTTTTAAAAAAGGGATTGATAAGATGTTGGCTGAAAAAGGGAAAAAGAAAAATTCAAAAAAAAAGAAAAAAGGAAAAAAGAAAAAAAGACAGTTAAAAAAAATAATTAACTTTGAAAGACTAAAGAATCATGGTAAAAAAGCCATGAATTCTATGTGCAGTATTCCCCTAGTGCTGGAGTTCTGCCGTTCTCATTGATCGGTAAACTTGGTCTTGGCTGGCTGTTCTCGCTGATCTTCTGGGGGAGGGGCCTGTTGCCGTGGTTCCCAAATGTCTTTGCCGGAGGCAAAATTGCCCCGCCCTTGCCGGTCCGGGCTAAGTAATCTGCTCGGGTTTGCTCTCGGGAGCTTTTGTTCCCTGCAAGCTTTCCGTACAGCTTTGGAGGCGGAGAGTGAAAATGGCGGCCTCCCAGTCTCTGCCCTGGAGGGGCCGAGAACTCGGGGTCCCGCTCCTCAGTGAGCCCCCAGAGAAAAGCAGTCAGTCACTCCCATTTCCCTGGTCTCCGGCCACACTCCGTGCTCACCCGGCCTGTGACCGCGCCTTTCTATCTGGCACCCGACCCCGGGTGGAGTCTCCAAACCCAGCAGATCCCCGCGGTGCGCTCCCGCACCTCTCCTCCCGGGGGAAGAAGGTGAGTCTCCCCGGATCTGCCGCTTGTTGGGTCCCTGCTGGAGGAGCAGTGGCCTCTCTGTGCCGCGGATCACGGTTTATAGCAACCCCGAGCTGAGAGCCCGCGCCTGGGCTCCGTCTCTGCAGCCGGCTTCCCTGCTCCGATCCCTGGGAGCTCTGCCGCACTCAGGCACCCCCGGTCTTTCTGTGACCCCGAGGGTCCTGAGACCACACTGTCCCGCGAGGGTTCCACCCCCCACTTCGCCACCAGAGTGACGTCCCTCAGCGGAGCAGACTTCTAAAAGTTCCGATTTTGTGCTCCGTGGCTCTATCACTTGCCAGAAGCGGCCGACGGAGGCCCCTCCCCCGCCGTCTATCCTCCCGAATATCGCCTCGGATTCACTTCTCCGCACGTCCTACCTTCCAGAAAGTGGTCGCTTTTCTGTTCAGAGAGTTGTTGCTATTCTTTTCTTCGATCTCCTGTTGAGTTTGTAGGTGTTCAGAATGGTTTGATCCCTATCCAGCTGAATTCCTGAGAGGAGACGAAATCCAGGTCTCCTACTCCTCCGCCATCTTGCTCCGCCCCCCCCATCAGTCTTATATAACACCCAGTGCTCATTACATCACATGCCCTCCTTAATGTTCATCACCCAGCCACCCCATCTTCCTCTCCAGCAACCCTCAGTTTGTTTCCTATGATTAGGACTCTCTTATGGTTTGTCTCCCTCTCTGGTTTCATCTTGTTTTATTTTTCTCTCCCTTTCTCTGTGATTCTCTGTTTTGTTTCCTAAATAGATCGACATTATTAGGAGATAAGAAAAGGGTAGCCGTGTCTACAGGGTATGAGGAAATGGAGTTGAGGAGAAGGAAGACCTGGAAACATTTAAGTAACTGGTATTTGGAAAACCAAAGAGCTACAATGAGCCCTTCTCCGTCATATCCTGAAAATGGTCATTAGCTGTATCTGAATTTACTGAGAAGTTCATGTTTTCAGAACCATTATGGAGGATGAATGAATTCTTTCACTAGCAAATAGGTCAGACCATCATTTCTTTTTTTACAGCCAGGCCAGCAATATGATGAAAGTTTAAAGATAAGCTTGACAGCCACTCATAGTATACCAGTATTGGCCCCCAAATGAAACTGCTGTATATCTCTTTGTCAATTATTTTATGTATGCTTCATTATGTATTTGTCATGTGTTTGTACTTGTTACTTTATGTGTGCTTAATTACGGTAAACAAATCAGTGCATCAAAGACTCACTCAATATAGACAATATCAGTTTGCCTACCCATGCCTCAGTTTTACAACAATAAAATATGAATAACGCTAAGAGTGTTTTGCCTGACTGATCCATGTCAAACACACTATTACCACTACCCTGCTTCAGAGACACACATGCACGTACACACACACCTTAAAAACTGTCAGAAATAAGAGAGACATCCCAATTCTCGAGAAGATGTTTTTTGGATGCCTTATTGACTTTTTCTGAAATGAGGATCTTGGGATAGAAAAAGGGAAACTGGGTTTTCCTCTTTGTAAAGGGGTGAGCAAAAGAGAGAGAGAGAAAAATCAAAATGGATTCACGGGTATATGAGGATATGCACATGTACTTGTTAGGTATTCGTGTGTCCTGTAAAATGAGCTTCCATCCTTCCTGTCTAGAACCAATCATAGCAAAGGAGAGGAAAGGCAATTGTTGGTGAAATGTGCTCAGGTGGAAGGTACATCAGATGGAGTGCTTTTGAGATGATTGGCATCAAACATTCCAGGACTGGCTGATGCTCAGTCAGTTAACTTCTCCCTCAAACCACCTTAACATGGTTATGAAAAGCCTTACTTCAATAAAAAAGCTCTGAATTCCTCTGGAAAGTGAAAC
The DNA here is from genome assembly GCF_964656455.1 of Halichoerus grypus. NCBI lineage: Eukaryota > Metazoa > Chordata > Mammalia > Carnivora > Phocidae > Halichoerus > Halichoerus grypus. The sequence continues at coordinate 179,346,411 of NC_135714.1, forward strand.
AACATGAATAGAAAGGCTTTTACTGCTTTAAAAATGAGTCCCATATAATACTGGTATTAAATTCTTAGAATTTAATGTTTCCTGAGGTTATCCTACACATAAGAAATATCACAGGCTTAAGAAGAAACTCAACAGTACTTTCATGTGTTGTAGAAAGTTAAATTACACAGAAAACAAACCAAAAGTAAACAGATGGAAGGAATGCCACATGGGGTAAACAGACAACGTGGGAAATCCTTCCTACACAGGAATTACAAAGGGCTGCAACAGCCTCGCTGGTGATATGCCAGGGAGGACTCTAACATGGTTGAAAAAGGAAGAGTGGGGAGAGACGGCTCAAACATAGGGTGAGTGAAGGAGGAATGGAGGTGCTATGAGCCCATGTCACCACTCTAATATAGTGATGGCAAAGATATTAGTTACAGCAGGGATGGGCCTTTTCCCCTGTTGGCAGAAAAGCCTTTCTCATTGTGTCAATCACCACATTTATGTCAGCTGGCCGAAGAAGAGGCGTATCCCTCAAATGAAAACCCAGTGCCCAATTTGACATTGCTACATAGACAGAAAAACTAAAATGCTGATTCCTTCTGGGTTTAGCAAACCCAGGAAATCACTTCCGCTGGTACAGCATAATGGTATCTGCAATTTCAGAGACAGGATCTGTATTAAATGGGGGGGGGGGGACGTCAGGCAAATCCTTTATTGACCACCTACCACATTTCATGTCCTGTTCTAGATGCCAAGGAACAAGTTGGTCAGGGTTTCTGCTCTTGTGGAGCTTACGTTCTAACAATAATTACATAATAAAGCAAACAAAAATAAAGTGATATTTACTTTATATTGGCTCTTCAGGAAAAAAGTGAAGAGGGGCTGAGATGATGCCAATTTGTCAACACTCCCCTTTCTTCACTTGAGCAGACATCTGCCAAATCAATTATGGCGTTCTTAGCTGCTGAGCCCTTCTCAACCCAGCACTCCCAACAGCCAGTGATAATCCGTCATTGTCATCATGGAAACCTAAACCAGTTATCTTATATTTGCCACACATACCTAGTTTTTCCTCTTATTTTATTCCCTTTTATTTCTATTTTAATATTGGTGGAAAAAAATTGAAAATCCTTAGGAGTACTAGAGGAAACCAACAAAAGGGAGGGGATGGCCTCCTTTGGCCAGAGTTTTAAAAGGGATTTTGAAGAACCCAGGGATTAGATCCAGTCTTGTTCACAGCACTGGAAAGAATTTAAATTGAAAGCGATGCCTCCAGGTGGTGGCCCCAAGGCCTGCTGTAACAAACAACTTCGTTCTTCTCCAATATTTTCATCACAGTGATCTTTTCTGGGAGGGTTTGAGGCTTTGTTTTAACAACTATGACTAGTGTCTTAAAGACGGCACTCAGGTGCTTTGGGCATTGTCTTCGATCAAATAAGCAGGGGGCCACTTACTTTTTAGGTGTTTTCTCTTTGGCTCTGGTCTTGCTAAGGGTGGGTAGTACCCCCTTGTTACTACCCCTTGGCGCCACTACACAGAACATCTGGCTGGTTCCTGTTCCTTCTTCACCCTGTCTTATGGTTTTCATGGAATTGTGGATGCCTGCTTGCATGCTAAGCCTTTAAGCAAGTGCCTTGCTTGGATCTACAGAAACTACTTATCAAGGCCTCTCTTCTCACTACTTCATTTTGACCCACTGTCTTACTTTCACACCTGACTGCTCAGATTGCTTTTGCTACCACTGTCTGAGGCTACCCAGGTCTAAGTACTCCTCACTACCCAAAGCCTAGTGCTAATGTACCCAGATTTCTCCTTTTCTTTTGAGTTACTTTCCATGCCTCCAAGGAGGGAAAAAAAAAAAAAAAGACGAAGAAGAAGAAGAAATTTCATGCAACTGAGATCCTGGAGCTATCTGCCTGCTAGTCGGAGCATTTCCACTTCTATAAGCCTTTTATGTTGGGACTGCCGTTGTGTAAAGAACTGAAGATCATACACAGCCGGTTTTCTAACACACTCCTGGGGCTCCTCTCTAATCCAATCAGATAGCACATAATCACTAAATACAAGTTAATTTCAATATTACCCAAAACAAAACATAATTAGAAGGGCAATGTGCTGTGAAAATTATCATAAAAAGCATTCAAAAGCCAAGTAGAAATGCATTTGAATTATCTATGGTTTAGGATTATTTGTGCCACTGTTCCTCTCCATTAGGGCAGAACCAGAGTTGACTTTAGCTATGATTTCATGGTCTATAAAAACAACCATTGAGAATTGGGTATGGACTGTGACCGTGTTCAAATATTTCTTGAATCTTCTTCAGTATCAACATTTACTCAACCTCCTTCTACTAATGATAGCCCATCTATGTTACTTCAGTGTAATATACATACGCTATTCTCACAAGATTCAGAATGTGCCAGATACATTCAATAGGAAAATGCAGTTCAGAATTGGTTTCTAAGATTGAAATGTATTAAGCAACTCCCTTAAGAAGCACTGGGCAGTGAATTGCAGTGGGGAACCTATAATAATGGATAATAGGAAAAATATCTCAAACACATGTAAGCACAATTTCAAATAATGGGACAAAGCTACAGACGAGCCTAGGATGCTGGGGTATCTCTTCTTAAGTTGGGGCTATTAAAGGTCTTCATATAGGTGCCTTGAAGTAGAAATTCTTGTGTATTTTTTGACATAGTTTTAAGAACAATGTAAATATGTCTCTAATCTTAATGCGTTTGCTGGATTACTAAAGCAGGTCTAGGAAAGATGACTAGGCTCACTGAGTCTTTGTGGGTTAGGTCTCTAAATTCCTATATGGTAAGATGTAGGAAAGTTGCCGAAATCACAGAATTCAGGCTAAATTACAAAAAGGAAAGATTCTTTCTCTTCTATTATGATGTTTTAAAGGTGAAATATGAACATGATAAAAAAAAAAAAGGCATAAAAGTAGAAAAGAGCATAGAGTAATAAGTAAATCTCCCTCCCACTCCTGAATAGACAGACAGAATACAGACCATAACATCTTCCTTAAAACCCATAGAGGTTGATTTTTCTGGCAATAAACATTATCGTTTACCAAAAAAGTTTTGAGAATGATAGCACCCTGAAAATGTGGAGCACTGTTTCACTTATTTGTTCACATACGTTTATTAAGTGCCTACTATGTGCTAGGCCTGATTTTTCTTGACATTTAAATTTTTCTACTTCTTCTCCTTCTCTTCCTAGTAATAGTCACTTGCCTCTCCTGAGTATCTAGCTGTTCATCATCCTTTAGAAGCAGTTCTGTCTGAGGCCAGGGAAGACGGTAACAAGCTCTTGGCCAAAAGCTCAGCCCAAGTCACTCCACCATTCATCCCAGTTTGATCCTGCACTTTGACCCTAATGATGGAGCTTTTGTCTTGTGCATTTTTTGTCCCAGCTGTGGACCCTTTATTCAAATTTGTTGAAGTCAAAGCTTTCATAACCTAGCTGCCAGAGTATCATGTTAATCCCTATGAGCTCTGAAGTCAGACTGCTTGGGTAGGAATATTGACTCTCTTACTTATTATCTTGTGTGACTCTAGGCAAGTAACAACTTCCATGTGGCTCAGTTTCTTCATCTGTTGAATGAAAAGACCATCAGTATACACTTCATAACTTTAGAAGAATAAAATAATCTCTGAAGTCCTTAGCACTATGTCTGATATTATAAATCTAATCATGAAAAGTACTGAGGTCCAGCATTGCTCTTGAAAATCACTCAGCTAAGACTAGAGTCTATCCATGGAATCTTAGTCCTATTCTAGAGTCCTTTCTTTATAATAAACCTCTCTGGTAATGTTGATTTGCCTGTATCTCCAAATATGTCTACCTCATCCCTGCCTATCAGGGCATCTTCTTGTATCTTTCCAGACTTCCATGTTCTAGAATCCTTACTGCCATCTGTTGTCCATTTTCCCAGACAATGTGTACCACATTCTACCCTGCTGATTAGACTTCTCTGCCTTTCAGCTGTTTTTTTTTTTTTTTTTTTTTTTCTGTGCTTTGCCATGATGAACTTCAGTCTGGTGGCATGTGGGTTTTGAAGCCAGACAGCTCCCAGTCTGATATATCCTACTGTCCATGCCAGAAGTCTGGGGTTCCATATGGCATCTACTCCTCACTTGTCAGGTAACCTCATAGCCAGCCAATGGTATGTTTAGAAAAGAGAATATGTAAGTTTGAAAAATCTCAGTTTCCTCTAATACATCTTCTACCCATTACCAGTGATGTCAAACTTGTCTTTGCATATCATTCTAAACTGAATTCCCTAGACAATTCACCTATTAAAATGGCACAACTGACTTTGAAATAGGTTACAGAAATAACTTCTACTGCCAAGTTTTCTCAACTAATGACCTCTCCCAGCTTTGATAGTGGCCATCGGTTTACTAAGCTATCGATGAGAGACCCCTAAGAGTAGTAAGTACAATAAAAGCACAAACTTTCATTTTATTGTGTTTGATGGCTGAAAAGTGCAATTACAAAGTATATGATTGTTTTACCAAGCTGAAAGGAGACAAGTATAACACCTTTGAGGATGAAATGAGAGGTTTCTTTAGCAAAGAAAAGAGAGGTGATACACAATTGTCTATCACAAGTAAGCATTTGTCACAAGCAAGCATTGGCTCACCTTACGTTGATTTTGAAAACCACAGGTATGTGTGAGAACATTGAGGTGTTTTACATACTACAAGTTAATTTAAGTTAATGGCATAATGTCAATTATATAATAATTCTGGGTTTCACTGGCTCCCAAATTGCTAATATCTTATTTGTACCCAGAGGCACTGGGTACAACCATTCTAACACAAACCAAAATTAAAAATTCAGATATTCAAGCTACTGAAATTAAAAAATAGTAATATAAAAGCACAATGTATTCACTTAAAATAGTGGAACAAAGTAATTTAGCTGATGCATTTTATTGATTGGAACATGAGGATAAAGAACTCAAGGATTCATGTCCATATTTTCTAATGAACCTACTGGTTCTTTGACACAGCCTGTACTAGTCACAACCTATGACCTATGTCATCATTGGTCACTACAGGAATTTTCAGGGATAATAGATAATTGCAACCAATACCAAAAAAATAAATCTCAGAATTTGTCTTTATGTAGAAAAAGAGAAAACACATTCAATTAGAGATCTAGAACATCCCTCCAAGTCAAATAATAATAGATGCGGGGAATATAAGAACAAGCAGTAATTTTTCAATTCTTTCTTACATTCTTCAGTCTCTACATGATATGTAATATCCATTTATACTTTTATCTCTTTTCACCTTTAAATATAAATGAACCTTTCTGAAGTTATATTGATTCTCTTAGAAAAGGTTTTAATACACTAGGCTTAGTATCCACCTCTTCTCATATAGATAGAGCTTCCAAGGTTCAGGGAGAAAACAGATCTAAAAAGATGGCTCCTTTCCCAAAGTGCTTGAATGTAAGAGAAATGGCAGGCAATGCCAAGCTTAGACCCAGCAGGCCTGGGAAGAAACAGGACTTAAATGAATTAGATATTGATTGCTTGGGTATTTTTGAAATTCCTTTAATCTGAATTGGTTCCCTAGAGAAGGGATTGGATTCGAACGTCAAATGACAGTGAAAGTAATTCTTGAAAATACAAAAATCTTAGTTTGAAGGTCCCTCATAGGTCATTTACTCTAAGTTTCAATTCTCTCCACATCCCCTTTAGTGGTTTTTCAAACCATCATTGAGCACCTCTTGATAAGAAACATTAATTAATTTGTTAACTAATGGTAGTAATTTGCAAGGTTGGAAAGCAACGGCTCTTCACTAAACTTTGGTAATTCTATAAATCTTATTATTGGAAAATTACAAGCCTTTTCTTTCCCTTTCTGATAGCTATCCCTATGAGGTTTGAAGATGAATACGACTTTCAAAACCTGTTAGTAACCAGCTTTGGGATTTTCTCTCACATACTCCAAAAATCTATGCTGAAGCTGAGTGCCTCTGAGCAATTCCTCCATAATGTCCCACTGGAATGAAACAGGAATAGATAAAATATATGAATACTAAATCCAAACACAATATAACATTAGTGGAAATCTGTTTCCTTGACAAGTTTAATTGCAGTACTTTTCAAAGTGATGTATTGTTATGTATGTGTCTGATTGATCACTATGCCTCATCAAAAGATTTGGCCATTTGCACAATTGAAAGTGAGCATTCTTACACTTGTTTTTAAATCTTAGAATATCACAGCTCCTAATTTTCCCTTCATGTTTCATTTCATTTATCATATTCAAATTTCATTTGGAAAAGCAAGGATATTCTCTTACTGTGAAGAAAAGCATCCCTAATTTTGTTCTGGGTAAGAAATGTCCCTAGTGAAGCCAACACACATTGCTTCTTCCTTCTCTTATTCTTTATCATGCATTATCTCATTTGCTGTTCACTTCAACTTTGAGAGACAGTACCTTTATTATCTCTGCTGAACTGAAGAGGTCCTGTAAGTTTCCCAAGGTCACACAGCTAATAAATGGAAGAGCCAAGACCCTAAGCTCACACTCCTAACCATGGCATCCCCTGAATGTATCAGTCTGTAATTCGGTCCTATTTCTGTCAATTTATATATTCATAGCTGAACAGATGAGATCCTTATCTTACTGAAAAAGAATATAACCCTCTTTCTTTTAGACTATAAGTAACCTAAAGACTACTCGTAGTCTACACAAACTATTTTGTAAAGAAGGGAGATACTACTTTTGTAAAAGTTCAAAGAACTGTTTCAAATAAAGGATTTTTAGATGGGAGGGGGTAACAAATGAATTCATTATTAGTTAAGTAAAGCTATTTCTTATTAATACTGTGTAGAGCAAGATATATGCACTTGAACAAACATCTTTAAATTGAGGGTAAAGTTTTAGATTCTCTTTTAATCTTCTCAACCCTTCTGAAAGGAACAGCAAGGGAACAGTGAATGCTTTTTGCTCTACTGCATTGATTTCTAGTGACTTCCAAAGTGAAGTCTGTATGTCTCCACCAATTTCAATGAACTATAGTCTGCTACTCTCAGTAAATTATGTTACTTTTAATTTAAACCCACACAAACCTTTTAACATAAGCCATTTTCAAAAGTCTTGCTTTTATGAAACTATGGAAAAAATTCCAAGGACTGAAAATCATCTCTGAAGTTTCACTGAGAGACACATCATTACATACATACTAACTTAGAAATACCTAAAGCAAACTAAGATAAGTGAATAGGAATAGAGATACAGCAAATTATAACTTCTTACAGGGAGAACAACCCATTTCTTATGATGTTTATTAAATCTTACTACAAAAGTATATAGGTGTGCTTTTAGGCATATTCCCTTGCCTAGAGGGTGAAGGGGAAACAAAAGAGTCTCCAGGTGTTTGGGTTGAGGTCTTCATTTGGAAAGGTTTTGATCATCAACCGAGTTTGAATATAGTACTGTGAAAATTATCACTTCTTTGACAATGAATGAGCTACCAAAAGTAAATCTCTAGACTAGAAACAAAAATCATTGTGGAAGTTCCCAAAGAGATGCAAGATTTGTGGAAAAAAGAGTTAATTACTCTGGAGCCTAATGTGACTCAGAAGAGCAGAATAAAATAAATTCCCAGGTTTGATGATCAGGCTTCATAAGAGAGAGGAACTTTCCCTCAACAGCTGGCCAAAGGTCATAGGAATCCAAAGGAGCTGGAAGAAATGGTTTAGAAGAAAGTGGATCTCCTTTGTAACTTCCTCTTCAGCATTTTTCATTCCCAGTCCTCCTTTTTTCTCATTCTTGAAAACTCATTTGTCCCCAAAGCCTCATCAGCCATCAAGGAAAACCCCAACCTCATAAAGGATAGCCTGGAATAAAACCACCCCAACCCTGTAAGTGTTAAAAGTAGCCAATGAGATTAATGGATCAGAGCAGTACAGATGTCTTCTCTTTGACATTCTCCATCTCACCTGTCATTAGTAAGCCTATTGGATCCACCCCTTTCTCTTGATTCAGTCATGCTTCATTTTAAATCTCCCACGATTTCTCACTTGAATTAGTTTGCAACACGGCCATTGCAGTTTCTAAGGCAAATCTAATTATGTCATTCTCTACCCCCACTCTCCCTTCACAAAACCTGGGTCATGCGTACTCCAGAATGGTAGCTGACTATCTGGAATTGTTAAAGTGTCAGTTGGGGCCAGCAGGTTATTCTCATTATTTCAAAGAAGCTTAAACATAATCATGAATTTATCTGAATAAGGCTATATAGATTAACTATATCTACTGGAATTATTGTTCAATGTGGTACCTGGTATTCTTCCTTGACCCATCAAGAAGGGATCAGGAGCTAGTCCCATGTTCTCCTGGGATCTTGAGCCGCTCCCTATTCAGCAATATGAGGCAGACTTTAATCCACAGGCAAGACTAATGTAAGGCTCCTTTAGGGCAAAAGCTATACTGATAATTCACTCTTGTGTTTCCAGAGCTCAGCACCAGAATAGAGTAAGTACTTAATAGGTATTTGTTTTAATGTGGTTTTTGTTTTTGTTTTTTTTTTTAGAAATTCAACTGATGGTTTTATACCTCTAATCAGATTAATTGTATTAATCAATGCAAAATGGAGAAGATGATAGGGAATTTTAAGTCTAATCTGTGTGTGGACAGAACTTTTTTTTTTTTTAAAGATTTTATTTATTTGACAGAGAGAGACACAGCGAGAGAGGGAACACAAGCAGGGGGAGTAGAAGAGGGAGAAGCAGGCTTCCTGCTGAGCAGAGAGCCCGATGCGGGGCTCTCTCCCAGGACCCCAGGATCATGACCCGAGCCGAAGGGAGACGCTTAACAACTGAGCCACCCAGGCGCCCCTGGACAGAACTTTTTGAAAAACCAGGGTCATGGGTGGAAAATGCCAACAAGAAGTTTTTGGAGAAGTAAAGGGCAGAGGCGCTGGTAATTATTGGGCAACCAGTATTTGCTAGGTCCTGTCCCAGACAAATCAGATATATGCCTTCATTCCTCCTCACAGGCTGTGAGATGGTGTTTACATTTAACAGATGTAAACAAAATAAGATTCAGAGAGACTGAGTGACTTCCTCAAGTCACAGAACAGCTAAGTAGCAGAAGCCAGGTTCCAACCACGTCTGCTTGACAGAACGTCTATTATTCCACGTGGTAGTTTTGTTGTAGGGAACTAAACACCCACAATTAACAACAAAGCCAAATGACAGGCCTGCTCGTTCTAAGTCTGTTTAGCTTCCTAAAGGAATCTTGATGAATGAATTGAGGAGCTAAAAAATTAATAAGAACCTGACTGTATTAGAGGCATACAAAAAACTGAACTTTTTTTTTATTAATTTCTCCTTTTATATCAGGCTGTCCTAGAACTTCAAAGGACTTCACATATATAATGACAAAGCACATTTTCCCAAAACTAGGTTCATATCTCTCTCCTGCACAGATTTCCATTAAGACACACATGGCTCAAGTCAACACCTCAGAAGCTTCCTTGCCACGACAGACTCTATCTCCATGTAGAGCAACAGTAATGTCACTACATTCTCCGCATAGGATGGGTGCTCAAAACCCTACACCTGCCTCTCTCCCAGGCAAGTCCACATCTCTGTGCCCCATGACCCAGCAACCTGTGACAAGTTAAAAAATGAAGGGGGGGAAATTGGAGGGGGAGAAGAGCCATGAGAGACTATGGACTCTGAGAAACAAACTGAGGGTTCTAGAGGGGAGGGGGGTGGAGGGATGGGTGAGCCTGGTGATGGGTATTAAAGAGGGCATGTACTGAATGGAGCACTGGGTATTATACGCAAACAATGAATCATGGAACACTACATCAAAAACTAATGATGTAATGCATGGTGATTAACATAATAAAAAAATGTAATAGAGTCAAAGAAAGAAAAAAGAACGGGAAGCACTGAGCTCTAGTATGATAAGACGTGTGCCTGAGGGCCATGCTTTTTAAGTTACAGTAGACTAGGAAGTAACAAAATATTACCCGAAGTAATTACTGTCATAATTTATTCCTGTTGTAAATTGTCCCAAGTATTATACCCTGAGTATCATAAAGTATCGTAAATCACTGTTGTAATTTATCCCAAATTTATTCCTATTCTTTCTTATGTTCTATTCTAATTTTAGTCTTTTAATTCTGTTTAGAAACACAAACAGGTTTTTATTAGATGTTCATTTCATTGACCTATTATCTTTAATCGGAACTTTCAGTGTAGTGCGTTCTGGGCTGCGTGCCAACTCCACGTGTACCTAGGGACATATCTGTATGTGTATCTGTATATAGCCAAATCGAGATGTATAGTCTCTATTACCTTGCGCATAGGTATTAAACTAGATGACAGAGATAATAATGATTTCATCTTCCTGAGAAAAGAGGCCGCAGTTCCCTTCAACGAAATTCCCTGATTTACCCTCTCTGAGGTAATCAAGTCACATCCTCTCCAGACCCTCATGTTCTCTGATGGGATGGAAACGGTGTGCTCCCTCTATGGATAAGTCGATGAGGTGATGGCATAGAGAGAGTAGAGTCCATGAACACAGAGGGAATACTTTTGTAGTGTAGACCTGTGCTGTCCCATGGGGGAGCCACTGGCCCTGTAGGTCTATTCCACACTTGAAATGTGCTAGCCTGAACTGTATGTACTATAAATGCAAAATACCCAGTGGATTGTGAACATTTATTATGAAAAAAAAAAAGACATCTCACTAATAATATGTTAATTACATCTAGAAATGATACTTTAGGATAAAATCACATTTTTGAAATGTGGCTGCTAGAAAGTTAAAATTACATAGGTGACTCAAATTATTTTTCTGTTGTTTGGTGCTTGCTCCAGACATTCTGATGCACTGAGCTCTAAAACAAGATGGATAGAGAGGACTGTGGTGGTAACAGGTCATGTAAGAACCACTTGAAAAAAAAGCAGATGAGGGAAATGTGGGACCCATGGCCCGGTGAAGCACACTGGGCAGGCTTGTTGTCTCTGATTCCTGCGATAGAGCAAGCAGGTGACCATGTGAGGGCAGGCTAACACGTAGCTATGTGTGTGTTACACCAAAAATTGCCTCTAGGTCTCATTTCACCTCCTCTCAGGGTACCCCCTTGCAAAACTGGCCAAAAATAAGACAGAACAAAAACTTCACTGATGTGAATTGGCTGGTGTAAGACTCTTAGAATTTTCTAACAATGAGTCCCCATTTTTTTTTAACACAAAAGAACATTTGGGCATTTGAGAAATTTGGCACCTCCCTATCACATTTAACATCTAAATCTGCCTTATACTCCACAGCCAATATTCCCCCAAACCGAGATTTTTTTTCCCCTCCATTTCCCCCTTGTAGAAATAATAGGATTTGGCTGGTTCTCACCAGGGGATTGAATAATCAAAATTCATGCCTATTCTCCAAACTTCATTTTAGCCAATAGCGTCAGTCACAGCAGCTAACAGAGAAAAAAAGTATACTGGCTTTAATTTCAGCTAATTTTACATCTTTTATATATCCAGTGGTTAAAAAGTCATGAGCCAGAGAGCAGACAGCTAATGTAGGATAAAAGAATGGAGACCTCGGTCATACAGATCTGGGTTCAAATCCCAGCTCTGCTGTTTAGAAGAATCACCATCATTATCATCATATGATTTTGAAGGATTCTGTGAGATTAAATTAAGTAATGCAGATAGAGCACAGTGCCTGGCACATAGAAGACTCTTATTTCAGGCTAATCCACTTGCTTCCCTGTTATAAAGTAGTCCTGTGTCTATGTATTCACATTACACCATGTTTATCAACACTGATTCTCTTTTAAAATGCTGGGATTGAGGACGTCACAATTATGGGCCATGTTATCAGCTCATTCAGTTATTTAAGAAATTTGATTTTCATAATCACAGAAGTAATGAATACTGCATAGGATGAAGCTACGGAGCTTATTCTAGGGTTGAGATTTTAAGTTCAAAGATACCCTCAAAACAGCTGCCTACTTCTTTACTATTGGAAGCTGGGAAAAAACAGCAAACAATGGAAGAATCACTTATTTCCCAGAGTTACAAGGGCTCCCCGGCTTGTCAGATTCCATTCCTTCCAAAGCACAAACAGCCTAGATGACCCACTATGTGGTAGCTCTGTCCTCACCTCTCCCAAGACCTCACTTATTCATCAATAGTGCTTTTTAGTCGGCTCAACAGAGCAAAAACCAATTAATTCCCAAGTAGAGCATGGTTCTGTTTTTTTTTTTTTTTTTTCTCCACTTTCTCTTAAGAAATGGGCTCTAGCATGTTTGCTAATATAGGACTTTGAGACCTGTGGATTCACTGCTCTACTTATACAAGCTTCTCAATGAAAGCATATAAGGGTCTGAACTGCACACTCAAAAAATCCTTCAGTGTTTCTTACTACTCTGCATTGTTGCTTGAGGGAGATCCTATTTCTTTCACGGACTTTCACCTGATTCATTTTACCCTAATTTTGTTTAATCCCTTTTCGTATTTATTTTTAGAAAATTTAATAGTATTAAGAGCCCAATAATTTAACTTTTTCTGCAAAAAATCTCTGTGGTTTTTATTCATCTTTTTTCTTTTCCTCCCATTCATTTTCTTTCTCTCCTTTTCCCTTTCTCTCTCCTCCTGTTCTGTTTTCTCTTACTACCCCCCTCCCTCTCCTCTGTGATAAGAAATATTTTTCCCCTAGAGCACCTGGGTGGCTTAGTTGGTTAAACGTCTGCCTTCGGCTCAGGTCATGATCCTGGAGTCCTGGGATCGAGTCCTGGCATCGGGCTCCCTGCTCCACGGGGAGTCTGCTTCTCCCTCTGACCCTACCCCCTCTTGTGCTCTCTCTCTCACTCTCTCTCTCAAATAAATAAAATAAAATCTTTAAAAAAAAAAAAAAAAGAAATATTTTCCCCTAGTATATAAGAACTTCCATCCTACTCCTGAGTTGAGCTGTCTACCAAAAGTACTTGAGTTCAAAGCCAGTGCAGGCCATTGGCTCCAGGACTCAAAACACCCAGAGACCTTCATTCAAAGTTGTGAATTGGCAAATCTCTAGGGGCAATCTCCATCTGGGCAAGGAAAATATGCTCAGGTCCCAAAGATCCAATAAAATGCACATACAGAGCACGGTCATTCCATTGTAACGAAGCCATCTCTGCCACTTCTGTGTGTAAACCTATGTGGGACTAAGTGATACACAGCAGTCCTCCTTATCTGAGGCTTTGTTTTCTGTAGTTTCAGTTGCACATGTTCAACCACAATCTGGAAGCAGATGACCCTCCTTCTGACATGGTATCCGAAGATTAATAGTAGCCTATAGCTACAACACAATGCCTGTGTCATTCACCTCACTTCATCTCATCACATAGGCATTTCATCATCCTACAGCAGAACAAGAAGAAAGGGGAGTATACTACAATAAAGTATTTTGAGAAAGAAACCCCAATCACATAACTTTTGTTACAGCATATTGTTATATCTGCTCTCTTTTATTATTTAGTTATGGTTGTTAATTGCTCATTATGCCTAATTACAAATAACACTTCATCACAGTATGTATGAAGGGGAAAAAAAACTATCAATCTATAGTGTAAGGAATTAAAAACAATTTAATTAATCTAGCATTCACCCACATAGCAAGGTTTAGCCATGCCATACAAACAATTCATCATTATTTTTTTTTCCTAGGGAATTATAAAATACACTTCTGAAGGAATACAACCTTTTTTCAACCTCTCTCTACAGTAAAAGCTTTATTACCCCATGTGTTCCCCACTTGGCTGCAGACTAGCTGTGTGACTGAGGCAAGTCACTTCTCTCAAGTCAATTCAGTCTCTAAATAGAGGTTGGGATAGAGGATTGCCCCAAATCCATGACAGGGTCTGTCTTCAACTCCATGACCGTGATTTTATAACTATATGAGGGCAACAACAGGGGTGGGGTAGAGAGAAAAAGAAGGATACCTGTCAAGCAAATCTCATGGCTATAATGGGTTCATATTTTGGTTTTAGTTTTGTCTGTTTTCTTCCCATTTGGTCTCCCTCTCTAGGTTAAAGATATTAGCGACCTTTCATTAGGTCTTGCTATTTAACAGACAGTGGGTTAACAGTTATTATTAGCCATGTTTTACAGATGAAAATACTGAGGCACAAAGAGGTTAAGTGACCTTTCCAAGATCCCAAGATCACAGAGCTAATAAGCCCATTACAACACTTTTTAAGACCTCTATTCACTTTATCCCATCACCTCATTATCACCTTTTTCCACTTCCTGATGTTAAATTTTCTGAAGTGCTTCCTCTCTGGAGCCCCAGTGCCAAGCACCATGCCCGGAATAGACGAGGCATTCCATATATACTGAAATAACTGAGAAGACAGAAATTGCCTTATTTGTGAAAAATTTTGTGAAAGTAACTGCAAAAAGATCTACCTATATATTGCTGAGTGGACTAAAGATCTGGACCTTATAGGAAACCACTCTTCTCCTTGAATGCTCTTTTTTCTAATCTGACAGATTCATAAGCTAATGGTAAAGAAAGACTCTGTATCTTTGGCTCACACATACAGCTATTTCTTTATCTGTGTCTATGTTTTGAAAAGTCACGGAAATTTCTCTTCATTTTAAGCATATAATTTTTATCCACACGTCTCTACCAGTTTTGGTCTCTGCTACCTTACCTTTCTTCTCCCAACATTATAAAAATTTCAAACATTCCACTAAGTTAAAATAATTTTATAAACAATACCCATGTTCCCACATCTTGCTTCTATCATGAACATTTTACTATATTTGCTCTATTCACATTCACCCATTTACTTATCCCTCTATTCATTCATTAACCCATCTTATTTGTTGAAGTATTTCAAAATAAAATGCAGACATCTTCCCACTTCTTCTAAGTACTTCAACATTCATATCTATACTGCATTATTTTTTTAATTACATGAAATCGTTGTATACTGCATTTCGTATTGAGTCACATTTATTTTCTATAGATTTGGGGGTTCATTTGCTATTGAAATTGAAGCTTCAAACCTACAAATTATTGCCTGACCTAGGAGAAAACAGGTTAGATGGTAGGGCCAGAACAAGGAAAGACCTAAACATTTTCGAATCCATAAAACTGGGTTGAGTAAATGCTGCATAAAATTAAAATTCCAGTCTTTACTCTTCTTTCAAGGTGACAATCCTGTTAGCTTTTGCTTCACAACTTTACAAATCGACAAATGACAACATAGTAGATCATTAGAACATTATTACTGAGGCTTAAGTCCACAAGGTTTCTCTAGGGAAGGCTACCATGACATTTTTCAGTCTGGATCAAGCGTTTGACAAGGGCAAACCTCCAGGCCTGTACCATGCACCTGTTCATTAGATGCCAGCTCATAATGGGTACAAGGCCAAGGTAGAAAATAATACAAACAGTAATTTTCAGAGTTAATGATCTAAAATAATTATAGCAAATGTAGCAGTTGTTTGCAAGTTGTTTGGCAAAGCTAAAAACCAGTAAGGGGAAAAGAATTTATCTAAACCCTTTAAATAATCTTGTTTAAGTCCCAAAGTCAGGTAGTACTTTTCCTACCTCAGTGCCATGTTTTTCTATCTGTTAGAAATATTCCCTCCCCAGAGAAAAGGCCCATTCACCGTATCATCCGAAGCAATAAATGATGCCTCTTGCTTACTAGTCCTTCCCAGCAGAAGCATTTCCTCTGTTCATTTCTCATAGTAATTATTCACGTGTCAATTATTACATTTATGCTTTGATTTATAATGAGTTCCTTACACATTTGTATGTTCCATTGTTAGTACACTACACCTTCTTCATCTTAGAAAATGCCAATCATGATACTTGACTTCTAGTAGGTGCTCAAGGAATGTTGAGTAAATTAAAGTCTCTATGAAATCATTTCAGGGCGCCTGGGTGGCTCAGTCGGTTAAGTGTCTGCCTTCGGCTCAGGTCATGATCCCAGGGTCTTGGGATCGAGCCCCACATCAGGCTCCCTGCTCCACGGGAAGCCTGCTTCTCCCTCTCCCACTCCCCCTGCTTGTGTTCCCTCTCTCGCGGTGTTTCTCTCTGTCAAATAAATAAATAAAATCTTTAAAAAAAAATTTAAAAAATCATTTCATGCCAGTTGGTATGGAGGGGACATTCTGCGGTACCCCATCTGAGAATCTGTCGACCAAATAAAAAGAAAAAAGCACAGCTCAGCAGCAGATAGTAATAAAAGCTTAGACTCTGGAACTCCAAACAAAACTGCATGAACAGCCTGTTTCTCATTGAATCCAAAAATTAATAGATCCTGGTTGAATCACAGGTCACCACTGAAATGCAGGGCGATTTAAGTGGAATTTTTATCTGGATAAAAGCGTATTTTAAAAGAGAGCTCCTTTCTTGACAGAAAAGCAAAAATATTTTACAGAAGATAAGATTTGGTTTTATGTCATGTCATTCTTTTGATCAAAAAGATGCTTTCTGTATTCTTTTTTAATCTAGTGCATCATAGTTCCTACTACGTTTGAAAAAGGAAACTTTGCTGGCAGGGAAAACATGCTCCTTTTGCTTAGCATCCCAGGGGAAGTGGCCCTACGGGCCGATGCCATGTTTGGCAACTTCTTTCTCCTCATCAATTTATCAGAACAGGTTTCCTAGCAAGACAATGACACTGCTTGCATTTCCTCAGCAAATTTATCAGCTCCTGTCATTATAAATCTAAATTTGGATATTTTTAGCTGGACTAGGAACAGAACAGTTCTCCTGAGACTCAATGTCAATGCTGCTGTATGAATCAGCCCAGCAAAGGGATGCAGAGCCGCAATCTCAGAGTCATTGTGTTTTGATTTTTTTTTTTTTTCCCCTGGAGCAGGGATCACCTATTTGGCTCATTGCCAGAAATGCTTTGTAGGCTGCTCCAGCTCACAGGGCCTGAGCAATGCTCTGTCTCCATTTGGCAATGCAATATTCCGCACAGCTGAACCACCCCACTGACTTTTCCCTGACTGATGATTGCTCAGGTGAAAAGGAAACCCTCTGAAGGGGAGATGATGAGGCCTCAACTAATGGATACCCAAACTCAAAGCATGGATGAAGTACATGAGGGAAACACACATCTCCAGAGGGGAAAGTCAGCCTCAAATGCATTTCAATCTGGAACTCTTTTATTTTTACAGCTATTTTTCCAACTTGCCCAATGAACAGAGGAAGGTAGGAGTTACAACATTCTCACACAATTCCTTCAACCTGACAAATGAGCAAAATATCACCATGAAGTTAGTAAGAGGATTAACTGTCATTGAATGCAATGTGCCACATTACCCAAATCATTCTTATTTTCCATGACTCAGATTTGAGGCAGTTTTGATACAAGTCAGTTTGGAAAGTGATTTTCACTTTTTTCGTCCTTTCTTCATATTTCTGTTGTTTTCTCAGTTATTAAAACATCATATTGACACTGGAGAAGCCAAAGTGCCCAAGGCTGATAGAATGCAAGTTTGGAAAAGCAAAACAGGCTGTGCTTTTACTCCTTTCTCTGGAGTCATCCCTAACGTGGAAGGCATATGCCGTAAGGACAGAAAACATATTATGTAACTTAGGGTTTAATTCACACAGGAGAATAGGGATTATTCCCAGTTAACCAGGGAGCAGAGACAGCCAAAAACAAACAAACAAAAACAAAACAAAAACCCTAAAAAGTGAGAACAATACAGAGTATTAGAGAAGTTGACTGGTTGAACTTAGTTTTGCCTGGTTCAGAAGTGAAAGGCTGGAGGGGACCGTTATTGACCGCTGTAGCTGCCACTTGCCCAAAGTGTCTGATTCTTGCCAATGTGTTTTGTTTTCTCAGTCCTTGGGGGAGAAGTGGCTGTATAAAACTACTTCAATGTCAACTGAATCTAGCAAAGAGTCCTTCTTTCAGTTTTGTTCCCATTATCGCCTCTAAATTCCCAAAACAATCTAATGCATATCCAAAGGGCTTCACAGATTATGGATCCAAAGGGTACATAAAAGGACACAGAAACTTTTTGGAGATAACTTCAAGGAATCTAAGGCACACTGACAGGCATTTTTAAATTTCAACTCTTTGTTTACATTTTTCACTATGGACAATTATCTTCGAAATTCATTCTCCTCCTCTCCAATTAAGATAGCCTCTACTCTAGCTTGAGTCTTTCTTAAAGTATTGTAACAGCACCCTCATGATTCCCTCTGACTCTCCCAAACCTTTATCTATTCACTGAACATTCATTTTGTACCACCTGGACATTGGTGGTGGTGTGGCAATGGAGACAGGGCAAAGTTGAAAGACTTAGGATAATGTAGAGGTAGAATAGCCAAGACTTGCAACTGGATAAGGTGAGATTTATATGTGAAGATAAATGAGGAATCATAGTTGACTTCCAGTTTTCCTGGGCAACTGGACTGACAATGGAAAAGACCAGAGGAAAAAGAAATGGGGATAGAGAACAAGAGGTCCCGTTTGTAAGTTGAGATATCGTAAAATATGCAAGGTATTTTTATACATTTACAGACATGAACCCATAGGCTTCATCAAACTGCCAAAAAAGTACATGGTATCGATAAGGTTTAAAACCCCAGGCATTGAGGCAGAAGCCAGAGGCAAGAGAAGAATCAGAATTCAAACTAAAATGTTTCAATTATGAGAAGTTAAGCAGAGGAAGAGATGCTGTCAAATGGGAAGGGATAGCAAGTGATTTCAGAGGAAACAAAGGAGAATATGGCATAGGAAAAGTTTGTGTACCCCCCAAAATTCATATGTTGAGATCCTTATGCCCAAAGTGATGGTATTAGGAGGTGAGGACTTTGGAAGGTGATAAGGTCATGAGAGTGGAGCCTCATGAATGAGAATAGTGCTCTTATAAGAGACCTCACAGAGCCCCTTCAATCCTTCCACCATGTGAGTATACATACAATGAGAAGTGTGTGATCAGGAAGAGGGTCCCTACCCAGCCATGCCAGCACCCTGATCTTGGACTTTAGCCTCCAGAACTGCGAGAAATAAATTTCTGTTGTTTATAAACCAGCCAGTCTTCAGTATTTTGTTACAACAGCTCAGAATGGACTAAGACAGGAAATAGGAGAGAACAACATTTCAAGGAGGCAGTGGTTAATTGTGGTGAAAGCTGCTAAGAAATCCAGTGAAATGAAGATACTGTATTCGACAATATAAAGGGAACTGATGATGTTGTTTAATGATTTCATGGCAGGGGCAGCGGCAAAAGCCAGACTGAATGGGTTGAAGAGCGAGTGGGAGGTAAAGAAGTAGACGTGATAAATGGAGACAATGTTTTTCAATAGGCTTAGCTAAGAGAGGAAAGAATGAAATAAGATAGCTAGAGGGGGGCTATGGGATTAAGGAAGGATTCTATTAACATGGGGAAGCTACATAATTTATCTAGGTCTCAGTTTCTTCATCTATAAAATAGGTAAAATAATAGGGCCTAACTCATGAGTTTGTTGTTAGGATTAAAGAAATAATGTGTGTGCGGGGGGCACCTGGATGGCTCGGTTGGGTAAGTGTCCAACTCTTGATTTCAGCTCAAGTCATGAGATCGAGCCCTGCGTTGGGCTCCATTCAGCACGGAGTCTGCTTGTCCCTCTCCCTCCCCCCACTTGCTCTCTAATATAGATAAATAAAACCTTTTAAAAAAATAATGTGTGTGATATGCTTAGCACAGTGCCTGACATATAGTAAGTACCCAATAAATATTAGATACTATTATTGTCATTATCTTTCATTGCACTTTGTTCAGATCTATATTATGACCTGTAGCACACACCAGTATAGCTATGTTTTCCTCTAAGTTAGTTGGAAGACATAATAATCACTTAACAAATGAATTTTTATTGAATTGAACTGCAATCAAACTGAACCAAGAGAAAAAAAAATACAAACAGTACAACTAACTATGGCCAAAAAAAAAAAAAAAAAAAAGTCATTTGAATTCAACTGGAGGGAACAAATCCTCTCAAGACTTTTGGTTTAAATCTGACCTTGTCTCATCGATAGCACACCCTGTTAGGGGCAAGGAAAAGGCTTATGGCATGAATCACCATGTAGGCAGCCAAGACACCTCTCATTTAGATTTATGAATGTCATATTCTTTATTGACTCTGAGAAGAGTTTCTAATCAGAAAGATTCCAAACAGGTTTCAGCCATCTCATTAGGACACAGGAAATTGGATAAAGAGGATAACCTCTGAAATCCTCCCTTAGTCATTGATCTTTGGGAAATTAGCCCTCGATGGCTTAGATCGCTTTGCAGATTATAAACATGTCCAGTAAATATGACCTCCATCTAGATTTGCCCAGCAATTGCAACAGCATTTGGCAGCAGAGAAAATGCCTGCCAAGATCCAAGCAGCTGTAGCAGGTGCTGTAAATCAATGCAGGATACTTACATGGTTCTGTATTCCACCGGGGCACAAAGCCTTCCAAGTAGATTATCTGCATAGATTTCAGGGTGGCAAAGTGGCATTATAAACACACAACTCCCATATCCATTTTCTTTCCATTTACCTGAATGTCAGAGTTGTTGAGCAAGAAAATGACACTGTTCAACAAAGAAAAGCTCTACACCTAAAGTGGGAGACACATTTCAATAAAAGCAGTATTCAAGAAAAATGAAAATGGTAAAAAAAAAGGAAAGACAATTAAAAGATATGATGCTTTGGTAAATACTTTACACTATATTTGCTTTATGGAAATATATTTTTACACACATTTATGTATATGTATAATGACTGCGTGTGTGCATACACATTCCAGTTCCCAAGCCCTCTATCCCTTTTTAGGTATATCTAATAATTTAAGTCAGAGTCAAAGGATTCAAAACATTCTTTGTTAAGTCACATTTCTGCCCTTGAGTGGCATGTGGTTGAATTGATCAGTATTTAATATCATGAATGAGTGTGTTTGTATAGTGTTGAATGGACAAATAGGCAAACGGGGGAGTAGGTGAACATGGTTCAGCCAGTCAGTGAGTACAGTGAAAAGAATCTCTAAACCAGAGGACTATAGCTTCTTCTCCATGACTCTTTCTTGGATTCTATAAGAGAAAATAATAATGATAATAATAAAAACAATGGATCTGAAGACTGGAAGAAAAAACAATACTGTAGCTGAATATTGAAAAAAGGTTATATACTAAATTATATCTATTCCTTTGTAAACAAAGACACAAAATAATGTTTGAATTTAGCTTACAATTACAGAAACAGAAGTTAAATCCATATTTACCACTCGAGGAAGAGTAACATGGCATCAATGAAACTGGATCGGTTTCAATCCCAAATCTAACTCTTATAAGTATCTTATTCCTCTTCATTTAAATGAAGAAGAGAAGTGGGGTGCCTGGGTGGCTTTGTCGGTTAAGCATTCAACTCTTGATCTTAGCTCAGGTCTTGAGCTCAGGGTCATGAGTTCAATGCTGGGCACGGAGCTTACTTAAAAAAAAATCGTTGGGGCTCCTGGCTGGCTCAGTTGGTAGAGTATGTGACTCTTGATCTTGGGGTTGTGAGTTCAAGCCCCACATTAGGTGTAGAGATCACTTAAAAATAAAATCTTAAAAAAATAAAATAAATGAAGAAAAGAAAAATCAGGGCTGCCATTTATACATTTGGGCTTTTGTACCACAACACAAAGAAATTTGGTCGAAAGTGTCAAAGGGCCTTAAATCCAGCCTATGTTCTGCCCTCCCAGCTGTGTGTTCAGGTATGGGTTGCATCCTTCTGGAGGGGGCACCTTTTTCTAATTCTCATGAAAGTAACTTATGGGTTAGTAGTGTACCTGAAAACACTTGCCCTTCAGTGTTGTTATAATCATAAAGAGTAATATACACCACATCATATGACAATGACAGCCCATCACAGATCTCTAAATATAGCTATGGTGGTTATTCAGTTTAAAAAATCTATTCATTTGATTTTACAATACAAGTTAGATATAAATCATCATCATTCAAAATCAGAGACAACTGATGAACATTTGGAAAGACTGTTGTTAATTCCTATTAACTGCACATGCCTATGTGGATCTTTTGGGCCTTCCATATGCATTTAAGGTTTTTTGTTTTTGTTTTTTAAGATGTATTTATTTATTTATTTATTTATTTATTTGAGGGAGGGTAGGAGGGGCAGAGAGAGAAGGAATGTTAAGCAGACTTTGTGCTGAGCACAGAGCCTGACGCAGGATGCTGAGATCACAACCTGAGCTGAAACCAAGAGTCACTCAACCAACTGCACCATCTAGGCGCCCCTGCATTCAATGTTTTAAAATAATAATAAATTGAGGAGAAAGCAGAGTGGACGTGTACACTGTTACACAGAGCTTCCCTGATCCAGAGGATAATGGAAACTGTCAGTAAAACTTGGATTTAATAAAGGATAAATGCTATCAGACAAACCTGATGAATTGTTTATATAATCATAAAGTGGTATAGGAAAAGCACACATTATATATAGTCACTTGGATATAAGAATAGGGTGCTCATAGAGGGAATTACATGAAACACTGGCCAAAAAACAAAAAGGTGAAATAAAATAATGGCCATCGAGCTGTGGGGAGAGTCTAGAGAAATTCCACAGATGTCTGAGTAAGGTCCCCTCTTCTGTTTATTCATCTGTATTAATGATCTTTAGAATGTAGTAAACAGTATGTAATGAAATCTGCAGATACAGAAAGCTGGGGGACATTGCAAAGCATCAGCAACAACAAAGAAATAATACAGATGGTCTGAGAGGAGTTACAGATCTTGGGATCAAATAGCAAAATGAGAGGCAGGTTGGGAAAAGGCCAGCTAGGGGAAAATGAATGAAAACACAGATACCCACAGGGGAAAAAATGTGGAAAAGAGGTCTTCTGAGAAGGACCCACTGGAAAAGAGCTGAAGCTAGACAGCAGTCGCCATCCAGGTGAGTTTGTGTTCCAAAATGGCAGCCCAAGTGGAAGAATTACTTTGAACTGCAGATGGAAAGACTTCACAGTAAAAAGAGCTGCAAGGATTTCTCTCTACTAAATTCTCAAGTGGCTGCACCTGGAATACTACTTTTGGTGTAGGGGAATCTCTACCAAAAAATCTGGAACAAATTGGAAGTATAAGAACAGAGATGTAAGTAACAGGAAGCTTGTTAAAACAGATTAGAAGAGCAAAGTATGGATGACTTGGCTAAAGGACACAGAGGAAAGTCTGGTGACAGTCTATAAACTCTGGAAATAAAAAGGGAAACTATGATGGTAAAAGTCAAACTAGCAGAGTGAAAAAGAACATACTGAGTTAAAGAGAGAATACAGCCTGACTCGTAGGAAAAAAATTCAAGTATATCAACTATGGAAACAATATCATGAATTGTTCTGGGGAATCCACAGGATCAAGTTCAACTATTACTCAGAGTAACAGAAGTAAGAAGCTTAGAATGATAAAGAGCATTTACTCTAAGGCAAAAAGGACCTCAGAGAATTTTATCAAATCCATCTCTATGTCTCTCGACAGGAATACATCTAAATCATTCCTGATAAATTATAATGTATACTACTTCCAAAGAATTCAAGATAAGGAGTATATTGGAAGAGAACTGGGCAATAGAGAGGTTTTGATAAATTAACTTTCTACTTGACACATCAGAAAATCTAGTTGTTTTGACACCAAATCATTTTGTGACCCCAAACCATTCAATTAAACACTATACACATCTGTTTCTCGATGGAAAGAATAAGAGTTAACTACATAACTACTCACCACTCACAAAAATTAACTTGAAATGGATTAAAGACTTGAACAGAAACCTGGGATCATAAACTCTCAGAAGAAAATATCAAGGAAAGTCTCCCTGACATTGGTCTTGGCAATGGTTTTTTGGATATAACATCAAAAACACAAGCAACAAAAGTAAAAATTAATAAATGGGGCTACAACAAATGAAAAGGCTTCTATTCAGTAAAACAATCATCAAAACAAAAAGTCAGCTTATGCAATGGTAGAAAATATTCAGATCATCTGATAAGGAGTTAATATCTAAAATACATAAAAACTCATATAACTCAACAGCAAAAGACCAAACCATGAAATTAAAAAATTGACAGAGGAACTGAATAAATATTTTTCCAAAGAAGATAGACAAATGGCCAATAGGTACATGAAAAAGGTGTTCAACATCATTAGTCATCAGGAAAATGCAAATCAAAACAATGAGATATCACTTCATATCTGGTGGGATGGCTATAATAAAAAAGACAAGACATAACAAGTGTCGGTAAAGGTGTACAGAAAAGGGAACACTTGCACACTGTTGGTAGGAATGTAAATTGGTGTAGCCACTATGGAAAACAGTATGGAGGTTCCTCAAAAAATTAAAAATAGAACTACCATAAGACCCAACAATACTCCTTCTGAATGTATATCCAAAGAAAGTGAAAATGGGATCACAAAGAGTTACCTACACTCCCACAATCATAATAGCATTATTCCACAATAGCCAAGATATGGAAACAACTTGTCTTTTTGAACAGAGGAATGGATAAACATCTATCTATCTATCTATCTATCTATCTATCTATCTATCTACACACACACACAAATATACACAGAGTAGAATGTTCATTGCTAGGGGAACAATGAAAGGTTTGGGAAATGGGGATATGTTTGTCAAATGGTACAAACTTTGAGGTATAAGATGAATAAGTTCTGGAGACCAAATGTAGAGCATAGTGATTATAGTTAATAATGCTGTATTAAATACTTGAAAATTGCTAAAAGAGTAAATCTTCAGTGGCCTCACCACAAAAAAGAAATGGTAATTATGTGACATGATAAAGGTATTAGTTAATGCTATAGTGATAATCATTTTGCAGTATACAGTGGTAGTCATTTTACAGTATATAACACATTGTATACCTTAAACTTATACAATGTTACATGTCCATTATATCTCAATAAAGCTAGAAAAATAAAAATAACAATAAAAGAGATACAGAGCACTCCTGCCCCTTCTGCTATGTGAGAACACAGCAAGAAGACAGCTGTGAGCTCAAGACCTCATTTAATTCTAATTACTTCCCAAAAGCTCCACCTCGGAACTCCATCAGATCGGGGAGATAAGAGTTTTAACATATGAATCTGCGGGAGCCCAAACATGCCGTCTATAGCACTTGTGTAGGAAGTACGCTGGTGCAAAGTATTTAGAACAATCAAGAGTCCTGAAATGGAGAGAAGACTTGTGGGTTCTTGTTCTACCTCTGTCACTGACTTGGGAAGTTAAAAGCTGGAGCCAGAACGTCTGGAATGAAATCCCAGCACCGTCTCTTACTAGCTGTGTATTCTTGCAAGTCCTTTTTTTCCTGCATTACCAGTCTTATTATTTGTAAGGGGGTGACAATAGTAGTATACTGTCTATAATCTTTAGGGTGATTAAGTGATACATATTAAAATGTTACAACTGTCTGACAAATAGTATGCACTCAGTATCACTGTAACTCCATTTTCCAAAGTTCTCTTCTTGTAAAATAAAAGGGCTGCGCAAGATCAATCGAAACCTTAAGTTTTGTATTCATGGTTATTCTTTGAACTGAGACCTTCTGATTAGGCTAGAGAGATAAAATTAACAATGCACGAAAGAAAAGAGAAAAAAAGTAAATGTTATTCCATGTAGTGCTAGTCACATGTGTCAGATAAGGTAAAAGAAAAAAGAAATCAATGCTAATAAGAATAGTTGGAGAAAGCCTGTGGAGCTAGAAGTGTCACAATGGCTATCATTTTGATAAAAAGGTGTGAGCATATCAAGCATATCTTAGACGGAATATTGGTAAAAACAGCCTCCCTGGAGAATGTGAGGGGATTGAAACCAAATCGTGAGGATATTAAGGTAAGAATACTATATGAACTTGGAGCGATACGCAATTGCTTCCTTATGAATGTCTTCTCATGAAGGTTCTAATCCAATTGTACATCCCTTCATCTCACAGTCAGCCAGAAAAATGATCACACATTTCAGTGGAATCCAGTTACCTGAATAAACTGTTTGACTCTGTTTATACATACTATTAAAAGGGTGAACAGGATAACATGTGTTCATCTCACCACCATCCCATGGACCCCTTCTTCATTTCCTCACTAAATAATCTTATTTGTCTTGTTTCCTCGCCAGATACCTCTGTTTCATTTTTTTCAATTTAGATAAACCTATTTGTGGTCCAATATTTCTTGCCATTTTTTAACCTCTGGATTTTCACATGTCATCCCTAACATCTAAAAGGCCTCTTATGTATTCTGCAATGGGAAAGTGTCTTTTTTCCTTTTCCCTTTAAATGTTATTAAAAATTGCACCCCTTCCATTACATGTTCTGTAGCTAACCCATTTCAATTCTGTTTAATCCAACCAACAGAGCAAAGTTCCTAGCATTTACATATATCCGTTTTGGCCCATTTTCTTTTTCTTCTTCCAGCAGAAAAAGGTGAGTGGACAAGATGTAATGGGAACCAGTGACAAGTAAAGAGGCTGACCTAGATGGGAACATAGGGTACTACTAAAAGAGAAGGGAATGCACAGTGTGGGATCCAGTTGTAGAAGCTCATGGAAGATCATGTATGATCCTTGCTATGATGTCAATGAAAAATGATTTGAAACCAATTGACCAAAACGTTCTGAGAAGTCTACTGATTTTTATTTAAAAAAAATTTTTTTTAAGATTTTATTTATTTGAGAGAGGGAGAGAGCACACGTGCATGAGCAGGGGTGGGGAGGGAGAGGGAGAAGCAGACTCCCTGCTGAGCGGGGAGCCCAATGCAGGGCTTGATCCCAGGACCCTGGGATCATGACCTGAGCCGAAGGCAGATGCTTAACCAACTGAGCTACCCAGGCACCCCTTTTCAAAATCGTTTTAAATATGATTCTTAAATTTGTCCTAAAATGTTTAACATAAAAGGTAAGTTTTGCTGATTATACTTTTGTGGTGATGAGGACATTTGCACAAGATCAAAGTTCTTATAACAACTCTCATTATAATTCAGATTTCCACATTGGGGTCCATTTACATCCATTTCAATTCATGAGCCTAGTGATCTAGTTTTACATGCTTATTTGTATTTATCCAACAGCCTGAAAGATAATTAGTGTCCTGTTAAAGTGCCTAAAACTGTACTCTCCACATGATGAACACTCAAAACTAGCAATGATGGCTATTCTCATCCTAAAATGCATTATTACTCAGGCTTCAAATCCAGTTCCCATTTATCTGGGCTATCCTTTAGGGCATTAAAATAAAATGAGTGAGTTTTGTCATTTAGATAACTTTTCTGAGGTGGAACATACTTATGTAAATCAGAAATGTATTACATGGTTGTTCAAAACTGGTTGCCTTTTGGGATGTGTTGCTAGTTCTTCCTGAATCAAGACAATGGAGGTTTAAATGCAAATATTCTAAGTTAATTGAAAAGATAAGAAATACTCAAAGATTACTAAAAACCGTGGTGCTTGCAAAAGGGAACATAAAGTTGAAAGCTTATACTTGGCTATAGACCAATTTCTAAGAAGACTCTCAACTGTGAAATCATAAAATATTTTAAAATAAAAAACTTACAAAATAGGTATGCCTATTTTTTAGGTTTTAGTCCACTAAAGAGTTTCATGTACTTGTTAAAGTTTTTAGAACATGGTGGTTATTCAGTTTAAATCAATAAACATTATTGGGTACTACAATATACCTGATACTTAAATATAAGTAACAAAACATTTAAAGAAATTTTTCGTCACTGCCTTTTCCCTATAGAGGAAAATATTCTACCATAAATTAAATTTCACCTATAAGAAATTAAAACTCTTACACATTTCTTATATTATTAGTTTCTCCTACTTCCTTTGGAACTCCTGACTGTTGCCTTTCAATCTCCTGCAGCCCATTTCTCCAACCACTTTGCCATTTCTTTGTTTACTGCTACTTATTCTACGTCCTCTATGTTATCATCCCCACTTCACAAAGGCTAGGCCATATTCTCCTCCTAATTTAAAGAGCAGAAGGAAGGCTTCAAAGAACTAAGCAAAATGTCTTATGAAGTATAGTGTAATGCAACAGTCCAAGCTCTCATGGATGCTCACACAACTGTTCACTATAAAAAACAAAAACAAAAACAAACTCTGAATTCAGCCAGGACTTTACACTCATGAAAGACCAGGAACACTTGTGGTCTGAAGGACCCCAGAAGATGCTCCCCTCCAATGTGCTGAGAGACTCCTTAGAGACAGCATCACATATGATGAGTATGGACCACAGAGCCGGTTAAAGAAAGGCTGCACTCTTGCTTCTGTCACTTAACCAGTTGACACTGGGTCAATTACTCATGTTCTCTGAGCCTCAGTTTTCTCTTTTGTCAAATTGAAGATAAAGAGAACTACCTTATAATAGACAATTTTATTCAATTCTGAAAGCATATTCTGAGTGCCAACATGTACTAGGAGCCATTTTAAAGGCTTGATACATCAGTGAACAAAACTAATGAAACCCTTGCCATCATGAAGTTTAAATATAAGAACTGAAAAAAATGATAAATAGATAATAGATGACAGATAAACAGGAGAGAAAGAGTAGTTCATATATTCTCACATGTAAAAGGTTCATTAAATGGTAGCTACCAGCCAGAATATGCATAACTCATCCACAGAGGTGAAATGTGGGTACCTTTTCCTTGGACAATAATCAACTGTTTTGGGTGTGGGAAGACAATTTCTCTCACAATAAAATTTGTATAGTAGCAAGTAAAGATCCCTCTCTCTCCTTCTCTCAAGTCTATAAGTATTTATAATAATTAAGTCCCTTGCTCATAAACAAGGTTAAGCCATATGAGGGCAGGGAACACACCTTAATTTTGCAACTTAATATATATGTAAGAAAAAAAAAAGGTTTGTTAAAATTCTAATGATCTGGACTAAAGTATAAATTCTCAGCTTATTAGATGGTATTTATACACACACAGAGACATCCACATATATACGTATAAAAGTATATATATGTGAGTAAGTTTCTGGTTGTGGCAACTGTAACTCTGTAGTTTATAAAATATACAAGAGATGTATTCTAGCTGTGACCAGACTTAGCTGCATACACTGAGGCTCATGACTGCATTCTTCATGTTATAGGCACTTTGAGGCAGTCAGATTCTGTTGCTGGTGTTAAATAATAAAAAATAGAAATATACAAGGTTTCTATTAACTCCAAGTATATTTTACATAGCAACAACTACTAACTACACATGATAAAAACTATATGTAAGTGGAATATAAAACCAATATTATTAATGTTTAGACCAGTTACATTACTTACAGTTATAAGTAAGTCTTATTCTAGTATTTAAGAACACAGAGACTAGAACTATATTGTTTTGAATCTCTAGTTCCTACACTTTTTTAGCTTTGTGACCTTAGACAATTTATAGTATCTCAGTTTCTTCATCTCTTAAATGAGGATTATAATACCCCACAGGGTTATCATGAGGAACAAGTGAGTTAATATCCATAAAGCACTATTGTGAGATCTATATAAATGTTAAATATTTTCTTTTAACAAAGAAAAGTGGATTGTCATAAGCAAACTAAATTGTTGAATGGTCCTAGAAAATAAAGCTTTTTACTTGTTAAAGTAAGTCACTGCTTATTAGCTAATTTTTAAACATATAAAATTTTATATAAAACCAAAACCACTTTTCAAACCACAAAATGATTTTATAAATTCTTTGAATAAAAAAAGAAAATTTCAAAAAGCAAGGTTATATGTGAAAATGTATTTTGCATAAAAGGCAGCTTGCCTTCTAGAGCTTACATTTATGGAAGTAGAATATTTAAACAAGTAATTCAGAGTTACTGACTCTCTCTCTCTCTCTCTCTCTCACACACACACACACACTCTCTCTCTCTCTCTCTCTCTCTCTCCCCACCCCCCACCCCCGCCCGGAGCATCCAAAGTAACTTCAAAGCTAAGAAGATTCAGCACTCAGATTTTCAGATAAATGCAAATCTCAGCCTGGCAATGAGATAGTGTGATCCTAAGATCATGTATTCTCCATGAGATTTGTTTTATCTGAGCATACACTTTAAGGTGAAAAATGAGGATTTTAATGGAGCAAAATACAAAATTTCTGTAGAAAATATTCTCTCAAAGTACTCCCAATTGATGAGCAAAAGTTTTCAAGTTAAGACCAGAGAAAATACAAGACTAATAAATGTCACTCCTGAAGATTTTTTAAAGTGATCTTCAGAGAAATACATCAAAATAGAAACATTTCAACTCTCTTAGGATCCCAGAATAAGGTGATCTCAAAGGAAGACCACAAGAACAATTTAACCAACTACTTGGCTTGGTTCTGTACCTGCATCATCCAACAGTGTTGCTTCTCCTTTTGACAACACTGTCAGGTAGCTGGCTCTATAAATCCATAAAATGCCTCAGATACTTGCCTGAAATGTGTGCTTCCAAGTCTCTCTAAAAGTAAAATGTGTTAAATGATACAGACTGAAAGGATCCAAGATCAAGGACCGCTCACGGTGAAATATGCCATTATTATTTACAAATCACATTTTACCTCTGATTTGTAACACTTGTCATGATTGCTAAACTTTAATGAACAGATAAAATTAGTTACCAAAAGACTGTCCCTAAAGAAGGCAAGAGGTAAAAGGGGGTGGAAGGATGCAAGTCTTCCTTTTCAGTTGTCTATTTAGCTCCATGACCCATCCAGCTACAGGTATAAATGCTACATCTCTGGTGAATGGATTGCTGAAGCTCTCCCTGGGCTCTGGCCATCATCTCCATCTTCTGGGCTTGCTTTTAGAGAAATGCCCCTTGATGAGAAAGGTTTATGGCGCATAGTCATTAAATGTGATACAGTAGTTACACTGAGAACCTAAGCTTTCACAAGAGCAACTGAGCAGGTGACAGGACTCTAAGTTAGGCTACCCTCAGACACCAATGACAGAACATCTCCTCAGTTCCATGGTAGAGACAGAGCCCATTTCTCCAGAGCAAATTTCTGAGATAAGTCATTAAGAATCCTGGACTTACAAGAGGTTTAATCCTTTATTAATTGAAGCAGAGCATTTGTTCTTTCACTCTTGGGGTATTTTATCATGTTAATATTTTTTAGCTAATATTCATTATGTGCATATGTGCCAGGCACCACTCCAAGCACTTTAGGACAATTATCACAGTGATTTTTACAGCAAAGTAATAAGCTACTCACTCTTATCCATCATAAAAATAATGATCAAAATAATTTCACAGGTTAGGAACCTGAGTCCCTGATGAATTAAATGGCTTATTTGAGATTACACCATTAGTAGGTGAAAGAGCTAAAACTCACATCATGGCATGCCTGTCATCAAAGGCCAAAGCCTGGACCTTCATGACATGCTCCGCAGGCCCTTTTTCAGTCCTATTTTTTTGGAGGGGCCATTCTTTCTTTCTTTGGATCTCACCAAAAGAGAAGCATATGGTAGCAATCATCCAATTAAAAACAACCACTGCTTTTCACTTTGACCTAAGGTTTAGGTGAGGGGGTCAGCATGCTCAATATATTAGGAGGGGAAAAAAACCATAGTAGCCCTCTCCCTATCAGAGAATGGGAGAGAGAGCTAACTTTTCCCCCCATTCTCAAGAGAGGAAGTGGATGAGCAAAAGTACATTGGAAATATCCTCTCTGTGAATGGAATCCAAACTCTAAAACATTTAACATTTATAAAAACCTTACCTAAGACAGAGAAATAATACAAATCCCGAGAAACATAGGCAGGAACCAAAAATTAAATTTGCCAGAAGGAAATATGAACCCATAACATCTGGAGAAACAATTTAATATTCAGATATGGCATTCAAAGCAAAGGAACATTTGGAAAAGAGCAATTACCACAAATGATTCTTCATTCATACCTATTGTGGTTCAAATTTTATAAAATTAGCCAGCAAGATGCCTTGAAAAAAGCCAGTGGTGGTTTTAAGCTATTATTGCTATACACTGAAGAAAACATAAATTTCAGAAAATTGAGGGAATTATAAAAGGTCATACAGTATGTTGGCTCCAAAACAGATACCAATTTTTCAGTTGTTCTGCCTTAAAACATCAAAATAACTTTATCCACTTAACTAACATCTACTGATCCCAGACTCTAAAGGGTTTAGAATAGCTATTTGTAACTCCTCAATGAAGTTGTTTAGAAAGTAACAATCACAAAATCACTGAATGTGGTTAATCAAGGTAAACAAACGAAGAAGTAATGAACATTTAAAAGTCACTGTGAAATATTTTGCCATATGATTATATTGCACATGGAATGCTAGTCAATGAAAAATTATCTAGTAGGTGCTGGAACCTGTACCACTTGCTGGGGTTTCTAGACCTCAATAAGCTCACAGCTGTCAAAATCAAAGAAATTTCATTAACACTGTCAGCAAATGATCTTTTAAACTCTTCAATAGGTAACAAAAAAATAAATAAAAAGTTAAAGTGTATCTTTGTCTTTTAACTCTTTAACTAGCTAAAAATTAAACAGTTGACTAGAGCTCCTACTTGCATATTCAGTAGTAATGGTATGTCTTTGACTATGATATTAGGATCCTTGTGTCACTAATCAAACTCAAAAGAATCCTGTTCACAGGCCCCATACTAGCCAGGAATTTCCACCTTGAACTTACTAGTTAATTTTCCAGTCTACACACATGTCCTAATGAACCTGGAAGGCAATCAGTCCTAGCCAGCTACAGCATGGTGAAGGCCTACTGACTATAGAAAACAAGAGAGTAAATCCTAGAGAGATGCTTTGCTGGGGAAGATGTAAGTGAAATATTTATGATCAGGTCAAAAGAGAGATGTGGGTTGTGTAAGATAACTATCTTCCATACCTGACAAGCCTATAAATAAAAATAAGAAGATCAACAGGTAGGAGTGCTGAAGGAATGATATATGTATAATAAGACATATATTCAGTTTTTGGAAATAAGAAGGAAGAAGGGAATAAAATGTAGTAAAGAAAAATTTAGGTGCCTATCAAGAGTAGTGATAGGATAACAGGAAGTTAAATGTCTTAGTTTTGCAATTTATAACCATGTCTTAAAAATATTTTCCGCAAAGAATGTTATTTATTATAGAAAATAAGTCCAACAATAAGGAAACAATTAAATAAATATCCACCTTAGAAAGAACAGGTACCATTACAAAATGTCATACACACACACACACACACACACACACAAAATAATGCTTACCAAGAGTTACAACATGAAAAACATGCATATAATTTAAGTAGAAATTTTAAGGCAATATTCAAATGATGAATGATCCCCAATATGTAGAAAAGTACATAAAAATAAAATTTTTTAAAGTTAACCATATTGTTTGCATTATAATGAGCTTCTAAAAACTTCTCAAATGGGAGAGCATTCACTCTAAGTAAAAAAAAAAAAATCATTTTAATTGAGAGATAAAATAAACTTTGCTTTATTTCCCAAGGACCTAAGTTCTTTACAACAACATCCCTTACTTTGTCTCACACCCAGAACCAAGTTTAAATGTCTGCAGAGTAGCCAATAATATTTTGAAGTGGAATTTACCAAACACCAAGAAAGGCCCCTTACACAAATACTCCTCTTCAGTAGAGCCTGAAATCCTACTCCGCTTTTCGTCACACAATCAAATATTGCTACGTCTGTGAAGTGAACACTCTTTGCTATGGGAATGTAACATTAAATAGGAACTTCTATTATTTAGAGTTAATTTGCTTAATTAAACAATCATACTGAGGGAATAGGAGTTTTTTAAATGTGTGTTGGTAAAAGACAAGGAGTGCAGTGGAACTTAATTCAAGAGTAAAAACACTTTACTTTTTTTTTTTTTAAGTGAGCCCTATACCAAACATGGGTCTTGAACTAACAATGCTGAGATAGAGTAAAAACACCTTAGAAGAGGATGTGGAATGTCATACCACCACATGAGGAAAGAGTGGTCAGGCTACTGAAAAATACTCTGGGTGCCCAGAATTCTAGGACTCAGAAACAAGAGGATGCACCTGGAACTTAGAAGTGTAGTAAAGAAACCACACAAGAAGACACCAAAGATGAAAGGCTTATTGGTCATTTTCCCTAGAGCCTACTCTTTTCTAATTTTAAGTAATTAATAATAAAAGCCCTGGGGCTTTCTACAGCTTGAAATAATGGAATGACATACTACTAATACTCTCAAGACTTGCAAAATATTGGGGTTGAAAAGGGCCTTAGAGAACACTTTTTATCAAAATCCTTTGTTGTAAAGATGAGGTTACTGATGGTCAGGAAAATCATTCTCACATGCAAATCAGATACCATTCCAACATTTAAAATCTTTCAATGGCAGTATTTCTAATTTCAGTTATAACAGAGTTGCTTGTATCATACTAATATTTCCAGCAACAATAATAAATGCTGGAGGAGGGAAAATGTTTGAAGGCATTGGAGAATGACTAAGGCAGCTAGAACTTGAGGGGTCAAGATCTGGAAAGAAGAGAAATGCATTTCACTTGAGACAATTGTCTATTCATAAGCAGTATATGGCAAAGAGGCTGAGCAGAAAACTGTGGCTCAGGGCTTTCAGCAGCATCATGGACTGGGAGACAAAAATTGGGAGTTTGGGACCCATAAGGAAAAACACCCAGTCTTTCAGTCAAGACTGTGAAGGGCTGTATCTTAAAAGAAAGGGGAAACCAAAAAGAGCAAGCTCTCATAAAGACTGAAATGCAACTTTGAGTCATTTCAGTTCCTTTTTGGATCAAGCTAATCTATCCCTATTTCAGTACCTTCCAGAAGAAAAGACAATCCTTCCTGGGAAAATATGTTACCATCCACAGCCATAAAAATATTTTTATACACAATGTCTGATACCCAATCCAAAATTACCAACCATACAACAGACAAGGGCAAATCTCTGAAAACCAGAAGAAAAGACAGTAGAAATGAACCTATCAGGAGGCTTAAATATGGCAATTATATACAAACATTAAAATAAATAACTGCTGATGTCTTTTGTGGTTCCATACAAATTTTAGAATTATTTGTTCTAGTGCTATGAAAAATGCTATTGGTATTTTGATAGGGATTGCACTGAATCTGTAAATTGTTTTGGGTAATATGGACATTTTAACAATATTAATTCTTCCAGCCCATGAGCATGGAATGTCTTTCCATTTGTTTGTGTCCATGTGTCTTACAGTTTTCAGAGTACAGATCTTTCACTTCCTTGGTTAAATTTATTCCTAGGTATTTTATTCTTTTTGGTGCAATTGTAAATGGGGATGTTTTCTAAATTTTCTTTCTGCTACTTCATTATTAGTATTTAGGAATACAACAGATTTCTGTATATTAATTTTGTATCCTGCAACTGTACTGAATTCATTTATTAGTTCTAAGTTTTTTTGGTGGACTTTTAAGGGTTTTCTTTATATAGTATCATGTCATCTACAAATAGTGACAGTTTTGCTTCTTCTTTACCAATCTGAATGCCTTTTATTTCCTTTTCTTGTCTGCTGCAGCTAGGATTTCCATTAATATACTGAATTAATAGTGCTGCGAGTAGACAACCTTGCTTTGTTCCTGATCTTAGAGGAAAAGCTTTCAGTTTTTCACCTTTGAGCATGAGGTTAGCTATATATGGTCTTTATTATGTTGAGGTATGTTCCCTCTAAACCCACTTTGTTGAGAGTTTTTATTATGAACAAATGTATTTTATCAAATGCTTTTTCTACATCTATGGCTATCTTGAGAAAGAAGAATAAAGCTGGAAGTATCCCAATCCTACATTCCAAGAAATACTACAAAGCTGTAATAATCAAAACAGTATGGTACTGGCACAAAAATTGACACTTTGAACAATGGAACAGTATAGAGAGCCCAGAATTAACCCACGCTTATATGGTCAATTAATCTATGACAGAGGAGGCAAATATATAATGGGGGAAAAGACAGTCTTCTCAATAAATGGTATTGGGAAAACAGGACAGCTACAGGCAAAAAACTGGAACTAGACCACTTTTTTACACCATACACAAAAATAAACTAAAAATGGATCAAACTTCTAAATGTGAGACCTGAAACCATAAAACTAAAAGAAAACAAGAGCAGTAATCTCTTACATATCAGCCTTAGCAATATATTTAGAACATGTCTTTCCAGGCAAGTGAAAAAAAAGCAAGATTAAGCTATGGGAGCTACACTAAAATAAAAGCTTTTGCACAGCCAAGGAAACCATCAACAAAACAAAAAGGCAACATAGTGAATGGGAGAAGATATTTGCAAATGAATCTTGGATAAAGAATTAATGCCAAAAATATTTAAAAAATTGATACAACTCAATACCAAAAGAAACCAAGTAACCCAATTAAAACATGGGCAGTAGTAAATACCACTCTTGGTATTTACCCAAAGAAAACAGAAACACTAATTTGGAAAGATACATGTACCTCTATGTTTACTGTGGCATTATTTACAATAGCCATGATATGGAAGCCACCCAAGTGTCCATTGATAGATGAATGGACAAAGAAGATATAGTGTGTGTGTGTGTGTATGTGTGTGTGAATATATACAAATGTAAATATATATATGCACAATATATTTATAGCATTATATGCATATATTAGAAAAGGAGGAAGACTGAATATCAATAATCTAAGCTTCCAACTCAAGAAGTTTGTAAAAGAATGGAAAATCAAACTGAAAAAAGGAAAAAAGAGAAAAAATAAAGAACAGAGCATAAATCAATAAAAGGAAAATAAAGCCAACAATTAATTCTCAGAAAAGATTGCTGCATTTAATAAACATCTCACAAGCCTGATTAAGAAAAAAATTATAGCACAAATGGTCAGTATGAGGTATAAAAACAAAAGGGACATAAACACTGATCCCACTGGTGTCAAAAAGATAATACAAGAAATAAATTTATGTCAATAAAATTGACAATTCGAACAAAATGGATAAATTAAAACGCCAAATTGAAACTAACATGTTTTCAGCATTATTTACAATAGCCAAGATAAGGAAGCAACCTAAGTGTTCACTGATAGAGGAATGGATAAAGAAGATGTGGTATACAATGGAATATTACACAACCATAAAAAAGGATGAGATCTTGCCATCTGTGCCAACATAGATGGACCTAGAGGGTTTTATGCTAAGTGAAATGAGTCAGACTGAGAAAGACAGATACCATATGATTTCACTCATATATGGAATCTAAAAAACAAATGAATAAACAAACAGAAAGCAGAATGAGACCTGTAATACAGAGAATGCACTGACCGTTGCCAGGGGGAGTGGGGATGGAAGGATGGGCAAAATGGGTGAAGGGGAGTGGGAGATACAGGATTCCAATTATGGAAAGAACAAGTCATGGGAATAAAAGGCAGAAATTAGGAAATACAGTCTACTTTCTACATATTCTCCCACATTCAGCACACAATCACATCTTCTCAGAAACCTTCCAGGACTCTGCAAGATCAGGTTACATTTCCCTCCTCTGTGTTTCCTCAGCTCTATGTAGGCCTTTATCTCACTCTGTTATTATTACCTGTTTTTCTCTCTGCCACTAAGCTACAAGCTCTTTTAAGACAGAATATCTATCTACCTGTTTACCTTTTTTTAAAGTTTTTATTTTAATTCCAGTTAGTTAACATACAGTGTTACATTAGTTTCAGGTGTACAATAGAGTGATTCGACACTTCCATACATCACCCAGTGCTCATTACCTTCTTATCTTCCAATACCTGGCACTTAGCAGGTATTTAAATTGGTTTGATGAATGTTGAACTACTGAGTGAAGTGAACTGTCCAAAATCTTCTAGATAATTATTAGCAGTCTGGACTAGAATGTCATCTCTGTACTCCTGCCTAGTCCAGTTAGCTACCTAACAGCACAACCCACCATCTATTTCGTCTCTGTTTTTCTGGGTTATTATTTCCAGATATTGGTCAAAGGCATACATCAGGAAGTCCAGAGGTCTTAGCTTTTATTCTAACAAGGACACATATCGATAACTTTAGGGCATGTATTGCACCATACTATCTATTCCTATGGTGAGAGAGAGGTAAATAAAAACTATTTCACAATATAGCCCACTGAGCAGAAAATCAAGTAAGACTGTTCTATGTGTGCATCTTTTTCCAACTACAAATTCAATGACATCATGTTGGTAGCATGAAAACAGTCATTGTGAGAGTATTTATACCATGGCAAATGCTACAAGACAGAATTTTTTTTTCTTTCTTTCCTTTTTATTTATTTTTTTGAGGGCTGGCTATTAATCATTTAGCCTACCAATGGCTGTTAACTTACTCATATACCATACCATTCACTCAGACTTTATGATGGCTGTCAGAGCTCATTTCATTGCCTCTGCTTATCGACCACTATGACCACCATATTAACAACCACAGCAATAACAAAGTAATTATAAGTTAACATTTTGGAAACAAGCTTCCTATTCCCATTCTGCCAGGTTCACCTGCCCCTGATTTAGTTAGATACTGTCAAGAGGTCAAGAGGTCATTAGAATGTTTTTTTTCTAATCAGCACTGAAATTCTGGGGACTGCATTTTAGTGGAAATATTCTAAAAACAAGATTGCTGTTTGAATCACTTAGGAGATGGTAAGTGATCATGATGTGTATTCAGGGAAACATCAACTATAAGATTTCTTTGCCCTCAGAATAAAAAAATCAAAAACAAAGAAAATTAGCAAAATCTCAAATAGAAGGGGCATGCATATTATAGACCACTTTATTTCTTAGTTTAGGATTTAGATGAGATGGAAATTGATCTATCAACATCTCCATAATTGCAGGCAATACCACGAAATAAAATTCTGAGTGTTCACCAATCATATTTTAGTGCTGAACACTTCATGCAAGCAGCTGTTAATGATGCCAAATATAGCTTTCACAGCATGCAAAATGAACTAATGACCAAGCCTACATTTTAGATTTCAGAGATGTTCTTTCTTGGTTCAATTAATCCTATATTCTGCAGAGATCACAGTCTGCTGATCCATGCAGAGGTCAGAAGGAAGGATTGTTTACGATGTCAAGGGTCTACCTAGCATGTTCTTCCTGTTGCCCAAATTAAAATAACCAAGACCTTTTTTTTGTGTATGAAAACAAATATATGCAAGCAATTTCTTTTGCCTAAGGTTCTTGTCTTCCCTGTGTGTGATCATGAAAAAGAACCTCCTTGGGATCCTATAGGATGGGTTTAAGAGACAGCTGGAGTACTTCAATGAGCTGGCACCAATCACTGAGGCGAAGAGTGGAGAACACAGCTGACCATACACATCACTCTGGGTGACAGACATTATAAGCTGGGCAAATTTGGTTTGTTAGGCATTATATTGTGGTGACTTTCAGGAAATGGTGAGATTTGTGCTTAAATTAGACATGCTTCCATATTTTTAGAATTCATGTATTTTATATATAATAGAAAAGCAATATTTCATAATGGGTAATTAGGAATCACTGTCATATGCCTCAGTGGGAAGGTATTATATAATTTTATACCAGAAAATCCCACATAGTTTGATTTCCCAATAATTCCTTAAAAAATTATCCTGTAAGCTTAGCAGGACCAAGATGTCATATACTTTTACAATGTATAAAAACCTGAGAAAAGTTTTTGCAACATTATGGGAAGAAAGCTTTCAGGTACCTGATTTTTATGCCTATCTATCTATATCTATATATACTTTATTTTTAAATAGTCGATAATTGAGTCCTTCCTACTTTCCAAACACTGTAACAGCTCATTTTTACCTGTATTATCTAGAATATCCTCACAATAACCTTATGAGATAGGCAATATGACGTTTAGCATTTTATAGATAGAAACAGGCAAAGCAACTTGCCCAAGGTCATAAAGACAGTGAGTAGAGGAGCCTGGATTTGAACTCAGGCAGTCTGTCTCCAGAGTCTGGGATCATAGCCATAGTGACAGAAGGCTTCTCAGGAGCCAGATGGGCTCTGAGCAAATCTGCAGAACTATTTGGAGTCATTCAGGACAAACCAGGTTACATCAGAGTCACATCACGATTTTTGGCAACAGAGCAATGCCAGACAACTCCATGTGTTTTGGATTTGGATACTACTGAATGAAACATACCATGCATTCATTAATAATGATTACTTATTTCTATAAAATATCTATCAACATATTCTTTCAGAATTAAAACACGCAACCTTAATTTATTTAGAACATACGCATACACCATTTTTAAAAATTTAAAGCACAAAAGTAGTTCCAATCAGTGACAGTACTTCAAAATATTGACGTACTTTGAAAGAGTGCTAACAGTGCAACACAATTCTTCAAATCTTCACTAAGCAATATAAAAATGAAATACCGCATCATGTCAAATTCCTTTTTTTTTAATTTCAACATCATCTCTACAATATTTCCCATGTATTTGATTATTGAAATATTTTGTTGGGTTAACTTTAATAAAAGCCTATTTAACTTAAGAACAACTAAGCACATGTATTTAATAAACCCAACTAGTTTTCCCCATTCTAGCAGGGGCCATGAGATAAAGAATGTCCACGTATCTGCATTTAGTATTTTTTATATGTATTTTATGTAAAATGCATACCCAAAAAGTTCTCAACTTCAAATTACATTTAATATTTTTTCTTCTCTATCCCATGGCACTTAGTACTGCTTATAAGACATTGCCCTATCCCACCTTGTATTTCATGGGCTCATATATCTATCTTGTTTCTTCTACTGAATTATAAGCTCATTAAGAACAAGAACTATCTCGCTCATCTCTCTTGCCCCTGAGGTAAGTAGCAGTATGACTTGTACCATGATAGTGTTCAATGTTGTCCAGACAGCACTGTGAACTGAAGTGTGAAACCAGATTAGCACTAAATCATCCATGTATCTTCTGAAATATTTTGATATTACTAATTGGGTTAGTTTCTGTAATGTGTCAAATTTTGAGAGCTGCCTCCTTAAAATCTATTTGGAGCAGGATTTCCTATGAATACATAAATAACTTGTCACTGTTTTAAAATACACAAACGCATGCACATTTTCAAAATATAGAATCTCATACTAAAGACTGTTGACTTCTCTTGGATCTAATATTTTAATACAAAATTGTAGAAAAAATGAGAAAAAAAAAACAAACAACAAGAAGACAACCCCTTCCTTCTTTCTTCATTTTATTTGGTTGGAGAATCTAAATAAAATGAATACTCAAAGAAACTACAACTGGACCCTGTGTGCTTCTTCAAATAATATAATAAATATTTAGAGAAAAATGAAAAAAATAGACTAAATGGTACTGGACCTATTATTCAATTTTCCACGAGAATATGCTTGTAGACATTATAGACAAACTGTTCTAGTATTTTCTATCTCCTGGACTATTTTCCATTTGGGAGATATCAAAACTGTTAGAAGAAAATGAATCATCAATTAATGCCTTCCTGTTTTCTTGGACACTTCTATTCCCCGTGAAATGTGCTGGAAGTAAGCAAAAATAAAGCTCCAATTTCAGAATATGTTTGGTGGAGAAGACCAGTCATTTTAAAAATTCTTATTAAAAACATCTTTACTATTTAATATGTTTCCTAAAAAGAAATTATATTTTACAATAGAAAGGGGTATTAAGGCAAGATCAAACCCATAATCTTAGAAATATGTGCATGATATAAATATTAAGAAAATGTGTAAATTAAACTGGCAAAATATGTCATCTCCAATGAGCTGCTAAACATTATAACCTATTCTATCAATCATGTCATTGGTACTAATGGCCTTTTTGGATCAGGAATCTATGAAACAGCTTGTAAAAGATATAAAATGAGCATATATTTATAGAGATGAATTCTATGTACTTTTTATAACTACCTTGCAATATTGCAGGTGTAAGATTGTGAAATATCCAATTTAAACTAAAATGGTTCATGGCTATTAATATTTAGGTTCTCTGTAACTATTTTGGCAGTGCTTACCCAAGTGCAGCTAAGACGTAACTCTGCATTTCTATCTGTTCTTTCAGAGGAATAATATGGTCAGTAAGGAAAAGGTAAGCTGACAGAGCTCAATGTGAGGGGGATGTTTTCAAAACTATAACTTACACAAGATTCCCCAAGGAATTAAGGTAGAGATGAATGTACCAGAGCTGACATGAAGATGAAAACAGTATTTTATATAGTTCTGTCAGCAAAGCATGAGCCTGCCATCATAATTTATGGTCTTAGCTATTTTGCCTTTAGCAAAAATAACTATATACAATGTAAGCAATTATTTGGGTATTGGGCAGTATCTTGAATAGAACTGTTTTTAATTAAAATTAACTAAAAGCAGAGTTTTTGAATCACTAGCCTCCAGATGAATGACAGATATTACAACTCTCTAGCAATAATTTAAAAAATATAATGCTCTCAACTTCTAAGTGACTGTAAGCAACTTCATAGAAGGAACAATCTGAATAAAACTAACTGCTTTGATTCAATAAATTATGAAAAATATTTAAAGAAATTGTTTTGACATTATTAATATATAGATAACTGGAAATTGTGGAAAGTTTATAGTTGATACCATTGGAAAAACTAAGCAATGCTAAAAAGAAACCATCATCAGACAAGCAACTAAATATATTTCATTATGCTGATATTCTGACCAGGTTTTAGCCAAATAATTGACCTGCATTAGGAAATAAAGCTCTGAGACACTAGCCCTTCAATAAAAAGATGACATATACCCCCAAAACCTTGAAAAAAATTATTTGATGAAATGATGAACACCCAGATTGGAATAAATTGGTCTTATTTCAATTAAGTTATTTTATTATTTGTTAATATTTCCATGAATGTGAACTCAACACTATGTTTGGGTCCCTTAAAATCTCTCAGTGCTCCCAAAGCCTCAAGAATTTACCACTCCACATACACTGTGTACCACAAGATGATCTACAGTGGACAG
This sequence comes from Halichoerus grypus, assembly GCF_964656455.1. Taxonomy (NCBI): domain Eukaryota; kingdom Metazoa; phylum Chordata; class Mammalia; order Carnivora; family Phocidae; genus Halichoerus; species Halichoerus grypus. The sequence continues at coordinate 179,389,416 of NC_135714.1, forward strand.
AGAGACAAAATCCAGCAGAGACTAGATAACTCATATCTGGCATGAGGCAGGTTGCTGCATCTAGTAACTTTCAAAAATGACATATACATCCACTCAAACACTGAAAAATTAAGCAGCAGTCGTCTTTAAAATATTGGTCAGAAAATCTCTTTATTTGGAAATTTAATGTTTTTTAGTGTGAATCCAAAAACTGCACGGGATTTTAAAGAGTAAAACTTGTGTAAAACTGAGAGAGTGAAAAAGTGACATATAGTAATGCTAAGAGTGTTTACTGGAGCTTTGCATATTAAGAAGAATTTAATTATGGGGCGCCTGGGTGGCTCAGTCGTTAAGCGTCTGCCTTCGGCTCAGGTCATGATCCCAGGGTCCTGGGATCGAGCCCCGCATCGGGCTCCCTGCTCTGCGGGAAGCCTGCTTCTCCCTCTCCCACTCCCCCTGCTTGTGTTCCCTCTCTCACTGTCTCTGTCAAATAAATAATAAAATAAAATCTTTAAAAAAAAAAAAAAAAAAAAAAGAAGAATTTAATTATATCTGAGAAACAGTGGCTAGAAAGTCATAAAAGAGTTTGCTACCTACAAGTAACAACATCTAAACATCAGAAAAGAGAAAGAAAAATCTCCTCCAAGAAGGATGTCCACTTTAAGTAAGATTCCCATTTGGGGAGAAAATTCAAGGTGCTAGAGGTCATACCCCCTTTGGCCAAAAAAAATCATGCTTAGAAATGGAAAGAGAGAGGTTTTAGTCAGAATTCCAATTAGTAGGCTGTTCTCACATACTGCTGGGTCTTGATGGATTTCCTTGTTTGCTCTTCAACCTTTGCAAAAGAAACCACCTTATCTTCCAACCCAGTGTAGCTTTGGAACTCAAGGAAAATGGAAACTAAATAACATAATAAAATAAAATTTAAAAAAAGAAAGATAAAGATAGATAAATTCATTTTCATATCCAAAGAAATAATTCATTGCCTACTTTGAGCTTGCAAAAACATATGGTTGAACTTTTTGGAAAATATAAAAAACACTTATTGAATTTCAGGGTATGAAAATTTTTGTTTTTGTAATTTAAACTGTTTCAACAGGTATATTGAGATATAATTTACATGCAATAAAGTGTATATAATTAAAAAAATAAATAAATAAAATAAAATGACAATGGTGTTCCTGATGGTTAATGGGTGGTTTTAAAAACTGAACCTAATTTCCAGGGCAAACTGGGTTTCTGACAACCTCTCAGAATCTTTCAGTATGTAGACTACACTAAATCTGGAAGGCACCATGGTACAATGAGGGGAGGAAATAAAGTTTCGAAAGGAGAAAAGCCCGAGTGGGAAGGAAGCCTGCTTTCTTTGATTCTTTTCAGGCTGGCTTATGGTCCCCCTGGTGACCACATGCAGTGTTGAACATACTCCTATATTCCTACTGATAAATTATTATAATTGTCTGTTTATGTGTTTGCCTTCTTCAGTAAGTTTTGAGGCCCTTAAGAACAAAGACCATATCTTACTCTTCTTTGTAACCCTGGACGGGCTGACTTCCGGAAATTGCTAGATATGTATAAATGTTGGATGAAAAGTAAATAAACATGTTGAACTTAGGCAAACTACTCAACTTCTCTAAGCAGTTCCCTCAAGAAACTAACCATCGCCTCCAAGAAAATAGGGATAAAATACCCATTATGGATTTTTTTCTAAAGATCATGAGAATACAAAGTAATATGGCAGATGGTGAGTAGCCAGTAAATGTACTTCCATCCCTTCCTCCTAGTCTGAAAAAAATACCTCAGTAAAGAGAGCAGTGAGCACCTGTTCTGTTATAAATACGACATAGAAGATGGATGCAATGATCTTTCTAAGGAATGGAGATTGTTTTATACCACAGTGGCTCATGCAAAGGCTTCAAAGAAAGACCTACCTAAGTTGAAAACATGGTTTTATACCACTCTAACTGTAGGAAACTGGGAAAGTTAACCAGTCTCCTTAAATCTCAGTGTCCCAATTAGCAAAAGAGGAATAATACCCATTTCCAAAAGAGTTGGTATGAAATTAAATAATAAAATGCCTGAATAGAACTATTTTAGAGATTAATTTTAAGTGCTCAATAAATGGTGGCTAAATCTAGCTAACTACCTATCATCAAAATACTACAATAGCAAAAATGCAAGTTTCATATAACCTATGGAAACATAAACCAGAAATATTTTAAAAAGAAAAATAAATATCAGCACATGTGAGGCTTAAAAAGCACAGTTAAGATAATGGAAACTAGATTTAAGTGGTGGCATCCCTCTTGCAGGTATGACAAAAATGCAGGCTTTTCAGTTTCATGGATATTTGTTTTCCTTTCGGGAGGGGGAATACAGAGGAGGAGGCAGGAGAGAGAACTACACAATGCCCATTGAAACATTTGGAATCTCTTTTTTTCTCTTTCTTCTTCTCTTACAAAGAACATCTCCCAAATAACAGGCAAACCTCATTCTAGCTTTCGCCCGTGTTCCAAACCAAGAAATGAACATTTCTAAAGCTCTGCAGGCTTTTCTGAGTCATCCTGCTGCAAAGTATGTCCAACTTCTCTGAGACAGGTCACCCCTCCTTTGCCTGTGGATGCTCCCTCACCCTGCCTGGTCCTCTCCTGGATTTTATCCCCAGAGCAGCTGCCTCCTCGGCTTCCATACCAACAGCCGCCTGCACTTGGATCTGCTCCTCTGCCTAAGCTCTGCTAGCTGTCATCTTTCCTGGCTACCCACCAGCTCGCCCACAACTCCTAGATAGTAAATAGATCTGTACCAAAAAGTAAGGTGGTGCATCTAAAATTAAAAAGCTGATGAAAAAGAGTTATCAATCATAAACACATTAGCACATTTTATTTATAGTGTTTACGGTTGAAGAAGTACTTTTCTCTACATGATTGCATTTGGCCCTGTGCTTACACCCAATACACTACTGATAATAAAAATAAAATGCCATTCGTTGAGTGCCTCTTATATGGCTCAAGCCATGTCGGTTTAACCTTTACAACAAGTCTGTCAGGTAGGTCAGAGCCTTACCATTTCAGATAAGGAAACTGGGGCTCAAGGGTGGTTAAGTGATGTGCCCAGGTTTGAGCAACCAGTAACCAAAGAAACTGGAATTTCAAACCAAGTCTCTGATTCTTAGTTCAATATTCTTTCTCCTTCACTAGAAACTAGGAAGTCACAAACAAATTACTGAAATCTAACATATATCTGCAGAAATCAAGAGGCTTTACAGTTTGATGTTTAACTAGAAGTCCTACCCCATGTTTAAATACATCACCTCAGTTACTCTTTGAACATCATTCTGTCTCATTATCATAGCACACACAGCAAACACAGGTTGCTCATGAAATGGAGTAAAGTAAGACAAACAGAATCATCAAAGATCAGTGAAGAAAAGTACTTCAAGATCCTTGAATGATGCAATAGTTGTGATGTGAGCCCTGTCAGTAAACGTGCCTTCACTACTGACTTCTCAGCCAGCAGCACTCAAGTCGGCCACCCACTCCCTTCTGCTTACAAAATCCTCTTCTCTTTGACAACTCCACTTTCTCTCGATTCACCTCCACATCACTGACGTTCCTTCACAGTTTGACTTTATGTCTTGTACCATACCTTATCTTTAAAATTAGAGTTCCTCAAAAGTTTGATCCTGGTTCATCTTTTTTTTTTTTTTTTTTTTTTAAAGATTTTATTTATTTATTTGAGAGAGAATGAGAGAGAGCACATGAGAGGGGGGAGGGTCAGAGGGAGAAGCAGGCTCCCTGCCGAGCAGGGAGCCCGATGCGGGACTCGATCCAGGGACTCCAGGATCATGACCTGAGCCGAAGGCAGTCGCTTAACCAACTGAGCCACCCAGGCGCCCGATCCTGGTTCATCTTAATGTGTATCCCCAGAAATTTATGTGTCACATATGTGCTCAAAACTTCAAAATGTCTAAATCTTTCCTAGACTTTTATCTACAATGGATACTTGAACTCTTTCACTTAGATGTCTCTTGGACATCTCAAATGTAACATTTCCAAAGATCAACTCTTGATAGATCCCACACCAAGAGCAACTTATTTCTTACCCTGTCTTCTCTATAGCAGTAAATGGTGTTGCTATCCCTTCAATTATTAAAGCCAGAGATTTGGGAGTCATCTTCTTCTCCTTTCTCCCTTTCAACCCTCACTCCTCACATCTAGTCCATCAGCAAGTTCACCAATTCTACTTCAAAAACATGTTTTGTTTTCATTCTGTTCCCTCCATCCCCAGTCCTACCCCTGAATCCATATAACCATTATCCCTCTGCTGGACTGTCACAATGGTCTCTTCCCTTCCTTCCACCCATATCCAGTCAGATGATCCTTTAAGAATATATATCAGATTAATTCATGGCCTTCCTTAAAAACCTTCAAATAGATTCTCCTTGCACTTAGAAGGGAAGTCAGACACATAATAGAGGCCTCAAAGTCTGGCATAATCTGGACCCTGCCTCGTGAGATTTGTTCAACACTCTTTCAGATGAGTCACTATTGTCTTTGTGCTCTCAGTTTAAATGTTATCTCCTCCTTGGAGAGGCTCCTCTTAGCCACTCTATCAGAATAAGCCAGCCTCTTCTATTTCTATTATGGTACTCTATTTCTTTCTTTACAATAATCAGAATCTGGAATTTATTAGATAATCATATTTGGTTTACATTTTAATGGTCCTTTTCTGCACCAGAATGTCATCTCTTCGAGGGCAGGGTCCTTGTTCACTGTCTTATCCTCAGCACCAAGAACAATGCCTCAAGTAGATTAGGTTCATTTAATGGATGAATGAGAGAAATAACAAAAAAACATTACTGAGAATAAGTACTAAGGTTGTTCCAAGTAGAGCAACATGCTGATAAGGATTTTCCTTTCCAGGTACAGAATGCACTGTTCAACAGAAAACAGTCTCATGAAAAATTTCATCAAGGTTTCTGAAATCTATTGCCACTCACAACCATCTGTGTTAGCTACATGTCTATTTTCAATATTTACAGAAACAGTCACACTCTACCACAATCATTGCCTATATATGTAAAAAGGAGGGATATGGAACAGTGCTAAAACATTCAGCCAAGAATATTACAGAAAATCAACTAATTCCCATTCAGAGACATAATACTGAATTAAAGTGAGCAATTTGTAACTAGCAGTCCACATAAACGTTGACCAAACTTGACAGAAGGTACTAGAGTTGATTTATTTTCAAAGATGTTTTATATATACTCTTTGCTTGGGCAACTCTAGTACATTAGTATAGAAGAGCTTTGCAGGTCAAGTTAGAGAGTCTGGTCAAGGCCTCTGCTACTTGCCTACTGGCAGTCAATGAACATCTCTGAGCCTCACTGCCTTCATCCATAAAATGTCCCTGCCTCCTGTACAGGTTGCTATGAAGTTCAAGTAAAACAAAAACAAAACAGGGGCACCTGGGTGGCTCAAACGGTTAAGCGTCTGCCTTTGGCTCAGGTCATGATCCTGGGGTCCTGGGATAGAGCCCCACATCAGGCTCCCTGCTCTGAGCAGGAGCCTGCTTCTCCCCCACCCTCTGCCTCTGCTGCCGCTCCCCCTGCTTGTACTCTCTGTCAAATAAAAAATAATAATAATAATAAATAAATAATTTAAAAAAAAACAAGGTAGTTGAATGCCCTTGAAAACTGTAACATGTCCTACAATGGTGAGACAATATTATTGTTTTATTTCTCCCAAATACTTACTAATGAAAATTGAGCATATTTTCTTGATTAGCTGAATGTAGAGATACATTTTAGAAGGTCATATGATTATTTGCTATTCAAAAATAGAATTAAGTATAGACACATCCCTATTCTGGATATTGAAAGCAAATAACACTGGTATTTGCTATGATGGAATGCCATGAAGGACAACTTTTTACCTAACCAGGACACTAAATACACACTAAGTCAGGTGAGATGACCTACAGTTGAAGTCTGGGTTACAATCAACTACTAGTTTTATTGTTTCTACTGGGCTGGGGTATCCTCTGGAATGAGGACCAACATTGTCTTCATTTTTATATAATCTACAGGGTTTGAAAAGATAGCAGCAAAAAAGGAAAAAGGAAAAAAGAAAGAAAAAGAAAAGATACCAGCACATCATGGTTACTCAATCATAAATTTTGCACGATTCAAATGAATGAAGACTCAATAGGTAACCTTATTTCTCATCTTTTCTGGAAAATTGATTTTGGCATTTTTAAAAATATGTTTATTGTTGGAGTCTACTACGCACACCTGCCCCTCATCTCCACATCTGTCACTGGTATTAACCTCTCATATGTACAACAGGAGCTCTAACAATATTTCCCCAAAGAATAGATGTAGTGTCAAGTCTTAGTTAGAAAATATGCTTGGAAACAGATGATCCAGATAAGGAAAACCAGCACTTTTGATCAAATTTCATGCAACTTATAATTTCATGCTGTTTCCTGGGCTGAAGAATTAGTATTGACTTATGAATTCACAGATTTGCATTTCAACACTTTCCCTCTCCCCCTTCAGGGAGAGGTGCTAATGAGCAGAGAAAGATCACTGAGTCTAGACAGTTATCAAGTTTGGAAAATTAAGCAATCCATTAATTGCTTAATTAGGTCTTTGTAGCCTTTTCTGAATGATACAGTCTCCAAATATGCATATGAATGGCTAAAATGGGGGTGGTGTGAGACAATAGGAAGGTAAATGGAATGTGAATTCCAGAATTAGATTGTAGTAACTCTCAAAAAGAAAAAAATAGATTATAGTAACTCTCTACATATCCTTCAATGTAAATTAACAGACATTTGTTGAGTACTTCCTAAATACAAAGCACTATGCTAGAAAGAATTAGGGATAAAGTAGTGAACAGTAGACAGTTCCAGTCTTCAAGTAGTTTGCAATTTGGACATTTTCATCACAAGTCCATGAGTATACACATAATTAGAATATCATGTGTAAGAGAAACTGATCAATCCAAAAGAATGTATTGGGCTTTGACTGTATCATTGCAGCTAAAGAGGAACGAGTTTAATTATTTTTCATTCCACCTTAACAATGTATATGTTTATGGTAGAGCCTTCCAATTCACTTAGAATTTTATTTTTATTTTTTTATTATGTTCAGTTAGCCAACATATAGTACATCTTTAGTTTTTGATGTAGTGTTCAACAATTCATTAGTTGCATATAACACCCAGTGCTCATCACAACACATGCCCTCCTTAATACCCATCACCTGGTTATCCCGTCCCCCCACCCCCTCCCTTCTGTAACCCTCAGTTTGTTCACTTAGAATTTTAAATTCCTGAAAATAAGGGAAACGAAATCAAAGGAAAAAGAAATGTTCACTATTAACAACAGCAACAATTTACAAAATACCTACTATGTGTCAGGGCTTCTTTTGTTTTACATATGAGGAAATGAGGCTTTGAGAGGCCAAGAAGGTCTCAAAATGTCACAGTAGGTATCAGAGCCAGGATTCAAACCTGGTTTTGGAGAAATCAAAAACTACATAATTTTGCTTAGGAATTTGTAAAAACCTGCAAACTAACACACATGATTTCCAATTGAAATTTGAGATTACAGCCATCGGGGAGGATGAATACCCAACTTTTACATCAACATGGATGGGACTGGAGGAGATTATGCTAAGTGAAATAAGTCAAGCAGAGAAAGTCAATTATCATATGGTTTCACTTATTTGTGGAACATAAGGAATAGCATGGAGGACATTAGGAGAAGGAAGGGAAAAATGAGGGGGTGGGGAATTGGAGGGAGAGATGAACCATGAGAGACTATGGCCTCTGAGAAACAAACAGGGTTTTAGAGGGGAGGGGGGAGGGGGGACTGGTTAGCCCGGTAATGGGTATTAAGGAGGGCACGTACTGCATGGAGCACTGGGTGTTATACGAAAACAATGGATCGTGGATCACCACAACAAAAACCAATGATGTATTGTATGGTGACTAACATAACATAATAAAATTAAAAAAAAAAATTTGAGATTAGTTTGTGTATTAAAAAAAAGGAAAAGTACCATCTGCTTTGCTTAAAGGCTTATTTGGACTTGTCAATTCAGTATTATCAATTCCCAGTTTTTTCCTTAAGGAAATGGCTGAGAAAAAAAAAAAATAAGGCTTGATCTTTCCTGTGGCATTTCCCATCAGGAGTTCATATTCTCTCATTGTCACTTAAGTTGGAGAATATTTCTGTTTATGAGACTCATGAGAGCATATTTCAAAAGCTTTCTCTCCATAGTGCCCTAAAGCTCTGAGTATACCTGGTTTTCCTTACAGTTGGCCCCAAAACACTGAAAATACTTTGCACAAAAATGCTCTGAGGTTGGTGTCTTGTTTCCCTATTGGGATCTCTAAGGTTTTTGCTTTGTATTTTATCCTCTGACTTTTCTCATTTCCCTCCTAAAAAGTAACATACATTTTCTGGGCATTTGGACTATAGTTTTACTCTAACTTATCTCTTTTTCACAGACTGAGATTATAGCTTTGTTGTTTTCTTCCTCTAGTCTTTGTGCCATATTTGTGTCCATTTCACTTGAAAAACTTCACAGAGACAGGTTTTTATTTTTGTGGCAGAAGCTGAGTGATTCTGAAACAAAAAACCAAAAAACCAAAAAACCAAAAACAAACAAAAATGTCCCTCCACAGAGAACAGAATATTCTAATAGAGCAATGGAGTTAAATCACACTGCATGTCACACACTAGAAAGAGATGGTGAATGATTATTTTTTTTAATACACTGGAGACTTTTTCCTCACATTAAAAGGGAAGATAATTTTTTCTTTAAAGAACTGCTCAGTATGAAAACTCGAGGTGCAAAGAACGAGTAAGTGCATATGAAAAAGAATATATTGGGATATTTTAAATCTAGGCAATGATTCTGTTCAATCATAGGTGAGGTGATGGTAGCTGCAAAAATAGGAACTCTAGCAAGAAATGTAGCTATGGTAGCAGCCTCCAAGATGGCGCCCAATGACCTCCATCTCCTGGTTTCCACACCCCATATTGTCCCCTCTTACACTGTACCAGGGTTGATATGGTTAAAGTGATGGTTTGTCACTTCTGAGATTAGATTATACAACTAGGTCTCTCTCTCATACCATTTGCTCTGAGGGAAGCCATCTTGTGAGTCCCACGTGAGAAGGAAGTGAAGGCTCCAGCCAGCAGCCACATGAGTGAGCTTAGAAGTGGATCATCCTGTCTCAGCCAAGCCTTCAAAGACTAGCCTGGTCCAACAGCATGACTACAACCTCATGGGAGACCTGAAGCTGGAACTTCCCAGTGAAGCTGTTGGATCCTGACCCGCAGAAACTATGTAAGATAATGTTTGTTATTTAAAGCTAAAAAGTTTGAAGGGTAATAGGCTTCTTATAAGGCAATAAATAGCTAATATAGTAGCCCACCAGTTGATAGGTGTAGGAAGATGTAGGGACATAGGCACAGATGGGAGCTTAATCAGATCCCTTACTGGCATGGGACTAAAGGATAAGATGCAGAAGTATCCTAGTTGATGATGATGATGATAGTAAATAGTACTGTGATAATAATCATAGTAATTACAACTAATGCCTATTTAATTCTTACTACACACCAGACAGGAGCTAGGCACATCATCCACACTATCTCATTTAATTTTCATATAAACATTTGGGATGAAAATGATGAGAAAACTAAGGCTGGGAAAAATCAAGTAAGTTGTCCTGAGTCACACAGTTAATAAATGGTGGAGATAATATTCAAAGTCAGGTCTGACTCCAACTTTCTAAAGGACCCCACTGATATGTGGCATATGGGATTAGCTGAGTTGGTGTCAAGAATGCCAATAAAGACAAAATCAGTGGGCAACACTGACTAAAGCTTGGTCAAGAAGCCAAAGTCATCTGTACAGTTACTCAGAAAACAGAATCTGTGTGCAAGAGGATGTGTCTTTATTGGCATCTTTTCCTCTACAGGGCCGAGACCCAGCAGGGCCTAATAAATAGATTTTTCATCTATACCTTCAGAATTTCCTCACAAAGAACTCCCCATAAATACTGTCTCAGTCACACACAAATTGATGTCACAAAGGAGGGTAACAGTAACTAACATGAACACTCATGCGAGAACTGAGTTGGGCCCATTGCCTTGTGTCCCTCTGGGGTATCCGCCAATACCACGCTACCATTGCAATTTAGTCTTTGGTCTGCCTCTGTGTATTGCTTTACCAAAAACCCCTTGATATTTTTCTGGGAAGAAGTCTAGACATAGAAATGGGAAAATAATGTTAACATTTTTGTTTCTAAGAATATTTTTTTTTTCTAGTCTCCCCAAACATGAGGTACCATGGACCAAAGTCTAAGAGAAGAAGTTGCTAAGTAGTCTTTGTTTCAAGGATACCATGTGACAATTCTTAAACCATATTATTCATCATTTAAACCATTTAAAAATATGTGCAACTATAGAAAAATTCTATTTTCTCTGCAAATTTTGCAACATACATACTACTAAGAACCATCAACTTCTTTAACCATTTGTTGAAAGTCAAAGACATTTTGCTTAGTTGATCCATGAACTGAAATTCTGAGTGTCTACTAGACAGTATTTTTTTATAATAATGTTGATACTTTAATGTCAAACATTTTAACTTACATAATGCTTATCAATAATCTGTAAAAAATAAAAAGGAGTGCTCATTTATACAAGACAAACGAGGTCCCAGTTCAATAAACAACCCAATAATGCTCCAACTGAGTTTATGGTGCAGTCTACTGACACAGTCATTTTGTTGACAAAAACAGTGGATGGTTTATCTAAAAAATCAGGAACAAACTTTAAGAATAGGATCAAACCTACTATTAATAAAATATCTGCACTCTAATTAGCAATGGCTGACATACTGCCCCTGGTAAATATAACTGCTACAAACTTTTTAAAAAATGCATAAATGTACATTAACAAAGTGACAAAAACATATATGATAGCTTGACTTTCTCAGAAGGGGAAGTTGTGCCTCTAGAAACAGGATATTTGAACCCGAAAACAGTTAAGGATTTTCATGCTGCTGTCATACAAATGAAAAGATCAAATCAAAATTAACCTTAATGTCTCATTTTTCTCTTTCGGGAAATATTTGTTTTTAGGCAATAAAGAATCAGTTATTTCAAACTGTTTCACTAACAACCTGGCTTACTACTAGCTTTTCTGGACAAAAAGAATAAGTCTGGGGAAATATAAATAAATTCTGTCACTATGACATTTCTGGTTGAGGGAAATATTCTCAAAAAAGTAATCATACCCTAAGAAAAGAGGCAGATATACAGACATTCACAGATCGGGCCTACACCTAACAAAGTTTAGTGTAATTATTCCTAAAAAGGCCAGATCATTTTTACTAGGATGAAATGCTCCTGTTCCGCCATGTGCGGAAGGCCTTACCCTGTTACAAGGATTATTTTGCACATGAGAGCAGTTACTAGGACAGGCTACCAGCTTGGCCACAACCACAGCCACAGTTCCCAATACAAACTCTACGAAAATGAGTCTTCCTGATATAGGAAAACAGGTGTTCTTATGGCTATTTAACACATCTGCATGAAGATGAAATCAGTGGCTTCTCTTCACTAGATATTATTAAAAAATTAAAAAAAAAAAAAAAAGCCTCTTGCTAAATACAGAGACAGAGAAGCACCCTAGCTTATAGCACCATTTCTCAACTTTTTAAAGTATTACCCCTTTCTACCCAAGGAGGAAAATTAAGTATTAAGAAATAAGATTTGGTCAGGTAGGACAGATATTAGACACTGTAGATAAACACTGTAACATCCAGGACTTTTGAACCTTTCCTCCAATAAGAGTCCATTTTCAGCCCTTTGGCAGTGATGTGCCCCCAGTGAAAATGCACAGACTACACAATTAAGTCTAAACTCCTTAGTCCAGAGGATGAAGCCAAATTTATGTCCCTATGTCATTTCCTCTTACCTTATCACTGACAGTACCTATCTAGCAGCCAGTGTGGACTCTTTAAAATCAAAGATTCTGTCATTCATTACAGAAATGCTAGGATCTAGCACACTGTGTAGCCCATTGCAGTAACCAATACTTTTTTGTGGATAGATGAACGTAACAGTTCCCTAGACCTACCAGCCTCTCAGGTCTCTAATTCATTCCATATGCTTTCTCTTATTGCAGCCGTAGAAATTCTCTGGTTTCAAGATTGAGAAGCCAGTTAAACTAGGTCTTTGTAAAAGGAAGCTTACTGGAAGGATTCAGAGAGAATTTCACAGAATTAAAAAGCAAGAAAGAGAGTCAACTTGGGAGTGGGAAGATAGCGGGAACTTGGCTGTCTCTCCCTGGGGCCAGGTGTTCTCTTAATAATAATACTGTCCCATTATTCTTCACTGTAGACCTCCTTCTACAATGGCTGCCAACCGCAAATCTATGTGATCTTAACAGCTTCAGGATATAACTACTAACTCTTAATCTCTGTGTCTTGTCTCTTAGTTCAAAATCTTAGGAAAGAGATTCTGATTAGCTCAAACTAGATTGAGTCTCTGGCATCAATTATTACTGTGCTTGAACCAGCAATGGCAAGGTTGCACAATCATGGGACACTAATAGGACCTTGAGCAGTGTCTATGAATGGGCATAGCATTCTTATAAGGCAATGCAGTGTGGAAGCAATGATCAACATTTTATATATTTTTTAAAATATTTTATTTATTTGAGAAAGAGAGCACAAAAAGGAGGAGCGGCAGGCAGAGGGAGAGGGAGAAGCAGGCTCTCTGCCGAGCAGGGAGCCCGATGCGGGGCTCAATCCCAGGACCCTGGGATCATGACCTGAGCCGAAGGCAGACACTTAACCGACTGAGCCACCCAGGGAACCAAAGATCAGCATTTTAATACAAATTTCAATACAAATACCCTCCTGACTACACTTCATTTCATAAACTCCTAATCTTCCTTCAAGACTTAGTTCACAAGTTAACCTTCTCTGTGATGCCTTCCCCAAATCTCAGTTGAGTTTAATTTTCCTAAACTAGCTCCTCTTGCTCTTGGTTTCAAACCCAGTTCGTGTCTTTGTTTTCTACTACACTATATACTCCTCAAATTTAAGAACTGTCTTATATTCCTTTTTAAGATAGCACAGATTTTTGTTGGAATGAATAAATGTTGCCTGAATGTGCATTAAAATCTCTCAGTAATGCATTTGATTATCTTGCAACAAACACATTCTTGCCAAATTTCTATCTAGGTTAATTATGAGGAAAACAGAGAAAAGAGGGAAAAAAATTGGAAGAATGAATACAATGATGGTTTGCTCGGATCATTCCAAGGAGTCATGGAAACAATCTAGTAAATAACTTGGTGACATCAGGAGCCTAAAAGACACATACAGACAGTTGAAGATAATTTGACCTCTTGTCTTCACATGTATGTTACTACCCGGGTCATTCTTCCTTGTGGACCAACAGAGTGTTTCTATCATATTATAGACAAGCTGAGGATGTCAGGTCTTTTCTACAATAAATTTAAAAAAAATAAAAGTAAGGTTAGGTACTTAGAATAGTAGTGAACATTGTTCAAATGAGGTAGGGAAGGTTTAGGATACTCTTTTTTGGTCTGATTTCCACGTGGAGGTAGAAATACATTCTTTTGGGGCACCTGGGTGGCTCAGTCGGGTAAGCATCTGCCTTTGGCTCAGGTCATGATCCTAGTGTCCTGGGATCAAGCCCCATGTCGGGCTCCCTGCCTGGTGGGGAGTCTGCTTCTCCCTCTCCCACTCCCCCTAGTTGTGCGCTCTCCCTCTCTCTGTCAAATAAATAAATAAAATCTTAAAAAAAAGAGAGAGAAATACATTCTTTCACTGAGCTGCTGTGAACAGGTAAGTTTCTGCTGGATAGTATTCAGCAGCTAAATTAATACTTTTATTAATGTTCAAATTTATCAAATAAATTACAACAGGAAAACATTTTAAATATTTTTTTCAGAGATTCTATCATGAGACAGATTCAGGGGTAGAAACAGTGACTACTTACATTAAAAAAAATATGTATGTGTGTGTTTGTATATATACATTTGTATATCTTCAACAATAAATAGATATCATCTTTATTTACATTATACTGCAGTCACTGAATGGGATAATGTACTTATAGACTCTCCCTGACAAAAGAATTTTTATTTTTTAATTTTAAGTAGTACCTCCATTTTCTGCCCATACTGATGGAAACTTTGGTGTTAGCCACAGAGAGTAAAGGTCTCTAATCAGGAGATTCTGAGAGACTGACTGATTCATTCTTTTTTTTTTTTTTTTTTTTTGAGTACTTATTAGCAAAATCAAGGAAATTATACCACAAACTGGGAACACAGGAGAGTTTTAAAAATTGTTTTCTAAAATTTGATAAAATGATTATTCCACTATTTGGAAACAGAGTTTTCAGAAATGCAGACAGATATTTTTGAAAGTGAGGTTATTTATATATTAAAGAGAGATTCTTAAGTGAAAAGCTAGAGCCAGTATAAATGTAGGTATGAAAATCTGATATATTTTCCAGTTACTGTGGTTATGTAACCAATTAATAACTTAGTGGTGTTGGATTCTGTGGGTCAGGAATTCAGACAGAGCACAGGGGGAATGGCAAGTCTCTTCTCCATGATGTCTGGGCCTCAGATGGAAGACTCAAGCTGCAGGCTCTGGGCTGGAATCGTTTGGAACCTCCTTCACTCCCACATTTGGTGATGGATGCTAAATGTCACCTAGATCTCCAGTTCCTCTCTGTGTGAGACTCTCCATGTGATTTCTCTACATAGGCTAGTTTGGACTGTCTCAAGCATGGTGGCTTGTGTTCCAAGATCATGTGTCCTGAGAGAGAGAGAGAGAACCCAGTGAAAGGTCCATCACCTCTTAGGACCTAGACTTCCAGGTTAGTTCCGTTGTATGTTACTGGATTGAAGCGAATCACTGAGGCTGCCCCAAAACCTAGGGAAAGGAAGAAAGACCCCAGCTCCCAAAAGAAGAGTGTCAACATCATATTGTAAGAAGGCCACATGGATGGCATTTATTGGTGTATTACTAATAAAAAAAAGTCTGTTAAAATCCACAGAGAAACATATCTTTCTGGATTCTGGCCAAATAATTATAACCCTTGTAGGCTAAACTATAAAAGAAATAGATTTTAATTAGTACCTTTAATTCTCATCTTCAAACGACTTTTTCTACTCATTCCTTTCATGGTGATGTCTCATCTTATGCATTTTCTCTGGCAATGATAGCCTGGTAGGTAGTTAACTTTTGAAACTAAGACAAAATCTTCACCAAAACATTTTTGCGTATGGAGTGGCTGTCCTGCGGTACACTGGGCAACAACTACTGATTACTGATCACTTTGCAATCAAAGTTGATGTGTACGAGACAGCCCAAGTATCAGAAAGGATCTCAGGTAATGAACTAACCTAGTCTTGTTAGATTATCCCAGGGTCCATCCATTCTCATTCCTGGAAAGACCCTCCTTATTCCTAAATCCTGCCCATTTCTAAGTCCCAGTTCCTACAGGAGACATCCTTGACTAAAGAGCTCAAACCTTCTCTACACATTTTATTCTCTTTTACTTCAATGCCACAGAGCTTACTTAGCTCCTACTTGTTTCTCTAATTGTTTTTCTGGGTTTTGTTCCTGAACTAAATTCTTAGCATCTTGGTGAGGGGCAGGGATAGTAGAGTCCTCCCAACCCCCCCCCCCTTTTTTTTAATCACACACTTTAACTAGTAGGACTCTGAATACAAGACAGATATCAGTAATTAATTATTAACATCTTCCCTAATTGTAGCTGTGCCATTCAAAAAGCCTTCACACACAATTGGAAAGGAAAAGTCCTATTTCATGGGGTAGGAAACAGAAGAAGAGAACAGGTAAAGCCTCATCCTTATAAAATTGTCACTGAGAAAGATATAAATTAAAAATTCTTTGGAGAAAGAAAAAAATTCTGAAAACATCCGATGAAAGAATTATGACAACAAGCAGGAATTGATATTGAGAAGAAAAGTAGACGGTATCTTCATGGAACTTCATTCAGCCACATAAAACATTTAATGCAAAGCAGCCACTAAATCTTTTGAAAAGCTACAATCACTTCAGGATCATGGATTTCTTACCAGACAGGCTTCACCTGTCAGTTCATTTTTCTTACATTCACTCATTTTGTGCAGTTATGTAGACCATTCAAAACCTAAAGAGTCACAGAGGTTATTCAATACAATTTTTAAAAGCACCTGTTCAAATGGATCTGTGGCCTTTGATGTGAGACTATGCAGTTTAACAGAGGGCAGAGTCTGGTTAACCAAGTCAATACCCCTTTTCTGCTTCATACTCAGGAACTGAGACAGACCAAATGCTTTTGTCATGCCACCTTCCATTCTTCCTCATTTTTTCTTTTGCACATTCTAGGTTATACTTCCAGTACACAGTTTGGTGTAATACTGGAACAATGCCATCATTAAAAAATGCCTTGAGAGGGGCGCCTGGGTGGCTCAGGGGGTTAAGCATCTGCCTTCAGCTCAGGTCATGATCTCCAGGTCCTGGGATCGAGCCCCACATCCCGGCTCCCTGTGCAGTGGGGGGCCTGCTTCTCTCTACCACTCTGCCCCTCTCTCTGCTCATGCTCCCTTTCTGAAGCCCTTCTGACAGGTCACACAGATGGATCATCATCTCCTTTTGCAGATATTACCAGATAGTGAGCCCTAACCTATTCCATTTGTGGTCCTTTCACCAACAAGCCCCAAACCTCAAAGGTATTTTTCTTTTCTTTTTCAGTTAAAACTATGGAAAGAGCCAAGATGTCCATCGATAGATGAATGGATAAAGAAGATGTGGTGTATATATACAATGGAATATTATGCAGCCATCAAAAAAAAAAAAAACGAATTCTTGCCATTTGCAACGACGTGGATGGAACTGGAGGGTATTATGTTGAGCAAAATAAGTCAATCAGAGAAAGACATGTATCATATGATCTCACTGATATGAGGAATTCTTAATCTCAGGAAACAAACTGAGGGTTGCTGGGGTAGTGGGGGGGTGGGAGGGATGGGTTGGCTGGGTGATAGACATTGTGGAGGGTATGTGCTATGGTAAGCACTGTGAATTGTGTAAGACTGTTGAATTACAGACCTGTACCTCTGAAACAAATAATACATTATATGTTTAAAAAAAAAAAGAAGATAGTAGGAAGGGAAAAATGAAGGGGGGGAAATCGGAGGGGGAGACGAACCATGAGAGACTACGGACTCTGAGAAACAAACTGAGGGTTCTAGAGGGGAGGGAGGTGGGGGGATGGGTGAGCCTGGTGATGGGTATTAAAGAGGGCACGTACTGCATGGAGCACTGGGTGTTATACGCAAACAATGAATCATGGAACACTACATCAAAAACTAATGATGTAATGTTTGGTGATTAACATAACATAATAAAAAATATTAAACTAAAAAAATAAAAAATGTTGTTTCTCATTATTAACACTTACAAAAAGGAGTTAGTCATTAATGTCTAGATTTTATGTAGGATTAAAATAGTTTTTCAATTAGAAACTATTTCTAAAACCTTCGAAATTTCTGAAAAAGAAGGGAAAATTGTATTTGGAATTTGAGTAGGACTAAGATTTCAAGAGCTTTCCAGAAGGATGTACTAGAGCTTAGATACCAAGGTTTTTGACCTCTATTTCCAGGAAGGGCACTGACTGCCAGTTGCTCTTATCTAAAATCTGTTTAGCAAGAACAGGCATCGAAAGATAAGAAGCAGTGAAACAGTTTCTCTGATGGCAAATTCTTGATTGCTATAGAAAGTGATTAAAAATACATAGGGAAGGGGGAAAGGGGGTGGAGTGGGAGTTCATATATGCTATAAAGTAGTCAGAGTGGGATATGCTCAGGATGTAGTTTACAACAGAAGATGACATCTGTTTTTTCTATAAAAAAAATTTGGCAAGTTCTAACTTGTTATATGACCTGTCCAACTTATTTGATCACAGCTGATAAAAACTCTGTCCTAGAGTTCATGACAACTAAAAGGATGACTTGATTTCTGTAGGTTCTCTGATTTTTATACTTCTCTTTTGTCTTTGTATAATGCTACACTAGAAGCCTATACCAGGGGATCATGATAAAAACGTATGGTAAAACCTTCAGCTTGTAATAAAGTGATTTTAATTCTCGGACTCTCAGGGGTGACCTTATGGTCTATTCCATTATATTTTATGGGTTTGTTTTTGTTTGTTTTGTTACCTTGGATTGTTTTCAGGTTTTACAGATAGACATTTACCTCATTTTTTTGTGGGGTAGCCAGTATCCTATTAACTGCCAATGGAGGAGAATGTCAATGTTAGTGTTAATTGACTTAATTACTCTCACATAATGGACTATATGTAAAGCTAATACCAGTAAACTGGCTTGCCCCTTCTAATTTTATTTTCTTTCTTTTTTTTTAAAGATTTTATTTATTTATTTGACAGAGAGAGACACAGCGAGAGAGGGAACACAAGTAGGGGGAGTGGGAGAGGGAGAAGCAGGCTTCCCGCGGAGCAGGCAGCCTGACACAGGGCTCGATCCCAGGACCCTGGGATCACAACCTGAGCCGAAGGCAGACGCTTAACGACTGAGCCACCCAGGTGCCCCTAATTTTATTTTCTTTCTTCTTCAGCAAGCAGCACTCTTAACTGCCTTCTCACTGTGCCTACCTTTACGTTTGCTGTTCCAAATTTACTAAGTTCCATGGATCTGATACACACAGCAAAACAATGAAACATATAATGTTCATTCAAACAACAAATATTTAGGGGCACTTGGGTGGCTCAGTCAGTTAAGCAACTGACTCTTGATTTCGGCTGAAGTTATGATTTCACAGTCATGAGACAGAGCTCTGCATTGGGCTCCATGCTCAGTACAGAGCCTGCTTGTCCCTCTCCCTTCCCTCTGCCCCTCCCTCCCTCTCTCTCTCTCTCTAAAATACATAAAATCTTTAGAATTATATATTTATGAATATATATTCATAGGTTTGACCTCAAAGATCCAGCACAGATACAGGACCAAGATTTGGAAAAACCAACGAAAGATCAGCAAAAAGAATATCATCCCCAATTCACCTCATCACCCTCTTAATTTTCTTTTAAAATTTGTGGATCAATTCACCACTGGCCCTAGGATAATAACTTTAAAACAACTGCATTTGTTTTCAAAATATGAAGCTGAAGCTTTGTTGAGTGCCCTAAAAAATGAGCTAATTATGATGGACTTGGTGTATATATTTCTTCTGCAACTCAAGCTTAGAAAATTTTACAAATGAATATAGCCAGGTGTAGCTAGAGGTTTGCACAATGGAAGTACAGAGTAAATCTAATAAATAATCAATCTCTGGTATTCTAACTCAGCCAGTAGGCCAATAAACAATGTGAAGAAAGAGTCCCAGAGCACCACTCTTCAATATTTTTTTCAGACTACCAACCTTGCCCAGTAGATAAAGGTGAATTAAATCAATATTGATTAAAAGGATGTCCCATATCTACCTCCTTCTACTAATATAAAACCATTCTTCGGTGCCAAACAAAAACACCCAACAATACAGTATGAAACAAAAAATGAATTTTTTTGCCTTTTAAATGACAAATTATATTTTTTCTTTATCAAATAGCTTTAAAAAATGGATATATACAGGATACTAGACTAAAAGTTTGTGACAACTTTTGATATAAGATCAGTTTTTGGCTTTGCATCCCTGAATGATGTGAAATATGAAATTTGCATTTAATGAATTATTAACTAAATGAAATGGCTGCCACAGGTTCATATTTGTTCCTTACTTTAATCATTTGTAAGGAGAGAATAATTTTAATCATAAGTAGAAGAAAGAATAGATACTTTACCTTCCAAAATATATCTATGTTTATAACTTAAAGAAAGGAAAAAAAAAATCCAATTATTCCCAAGAGAATGTACTTCTCTTGGAAGGAAGAAAAGAATGGTTGTAAGTAAGATTAAAATGATACTATGATATACATATATATTGAAAAGATGCAAAAAATAAACTTTCAATGTTGAGCATTTAAAAAAATGAATTCCATTTTTTCTTCAGCCGCAAAGAACAAAATCATTTACTAGGAATTACAAATGAGTGTTCAGTTTTAACATCTTTTAAATGTCTCTTTGCTTAATTCTTCTATTTGATTAAGGAAGAAAACAAACTGTATTTGATTTACAAACGCAGTCAGTCAAAGTAAGCTTTCGTAAAGCCCTAGAAGGAAGACATTTAGAATTACCTCTTCAATGATCTACAGAGAAGTAAGGAGAGATATGGTAGAAATTATTGTGATACAGAAAGTAACTGAGGAATTGAACTTGGATGCAAAGAACAAAGGGAAAGAGGAATCAGAACCATCACTAATAATGCTAACATAGAGGTCATCTCTTATTTTATCTGGAGATAAACCAATGTCCCATCATCTTAACATGCCAAGAGACAAATGAAAATCGATTTTGAAGACAGCAGAGTCAAGCAGGTTCTGGAATTTAAAAAATGCTAAATTCAAATCTTATTTCATACCACTTTCCCATCACATGATATTTATAAAATTTTCTTAATCTTTCTGAGCCTCAGTTTCTTGATCTCTAAAATGGAAATAATATAGTTATGCCATAGGAGTTACCCAAAGGGTGACTTAGAATAATATGTGTAAAGCACAGTACCTGGCACATATTAGTTATTTAAAAAATAATAACAGTTTTCCTTTTCTAGTTGTCCTAAAAACAGACAAGTTTGATTTGAGAACAAAGACACAATAAAAAGGAAAAGCAGTGAAGCAAAGAATTCCTCTTACACAAGCAACTCCAAGGGAATAAAATGTTACCAGACACATCATATGTTCACTCAAATTCTTGAGTTCCCCACAAGTGCCAAAAGTCATGTTAGATCATGAGGATCTAAACAAGTAGAACAAATCTGTCCCTTTCAAAAAAGGGAGGCAGTTAAGAAGACACAAATAATTATCAAAAAAAATGTTGTGTAACAGATCAAACCATAAAAATATAGAGGAAAGAGCAATTAAGTACGTGTGTAGTCAGAAAAGAATTTGCAGATCAGTTTAGTTTGGGTCTTCAAGAATATGTAGAAACAATGCTTATTAAAGTGGGGTTCAAGACCAGAAGCCTCAGTACTACTTGGGAACTGGTTAGAAATACAACTTTTGGGGTCACAGACCTACTAGATCAGAAACCCTGGAGGTGGAGTCTGGCAATGTATTTAATTTACCTTCCAGGTGTATTCTGATGTAAAGTGTGAGAATCAATAAAGTAAGAGTTCACCAACCAAGTAAATAGGGATTGGGGAGGGTGGCATTTCAGGCAAGAAACAATATGTTCAGACAACCAAGGAAAATTCCACATGGCAGGAGGATGGTAGGCATGGAGGTGAGTGACAACGGATGAGAATGGTTCGCTGTGTAAGTCTATATACCATGTCAAAGAGTTTGGACTTCATCTTCTAAGCAATGGGAGTTAGAAGTATTACAGGGAGCCTAATTTCTTTTCCCTTCAAATCTCTGCAAAGAAAGTAGATAGCACACATATATAAAAATATGAATAAAAATGAAAAAGTCCTATTAAAGAAGTTTAAGCACATCAATGATGTTCTCAAAATGGATTCTACCACAATTAACGCCCATACACTAATGTCATTCCAAGACAGCTCTGGTCTAGTAGGTGATTCCGGGGCATTGATGATTCCCAGCTGTGCAGTCCAGGGCAGAACTACTGAACTTTATTGAACTTCAGTTTTCTCATAGAGAAAATGGGCAAAAACCTGCTCCAAGATGAGCTATGAGAATTAAATGGGAGAGGCGTGTCCAAGTCACTGAGAATGTTAAGGTATATGCACTACAAGATACTCTTGTTAATAATGTAACTTAACATCTTCTTTGAAATCTTCCTGTGGAGTAACTGGAAATAAATCTATAAAAGGGGTATTCCAACCGCTGGGGGGGGGACACATCAGAAATAATTACTATTTTCCTATGCCAAACAATGTATTGACTGGGCAAGGCCATAAATCCAAATTCAGAATCTACCAAAATGAACAGAAGGAAGAAATATCCAAGCATCAGGCACTCAGAGAGGGACAGAAAACCCAGATCCTGCTGCCTCTGGCCAGAATTCATATGTGGATATAATTAAGAACTGACAGTTAATGATAGTACAAGAAGGGACAAAATTTGGGCCACTGCACTAAAGGTAAAAGTCTTCAAGTTTTGCACCTGGATATAAATGAACATCAGACTAAATGCTGATTCTAGACACAGATAAGAAAAGCCTTCCAATGAATTACATGCAGACTCCAGGATTAGAAGAGTTTCCAATTTCAGATGCAAAAACAGAATTTTACCATCAACAAAGCCAAAAGGGAAATGACATTTGAAAACGAATAGATAGGGGTTTTTTTGGGGGGGGGGTATTATTTTTTTGCCTTCTCCTGGGTGAAAGCCAGGTACACAAGCCAAAAGGACAGGATTCAAAGTCAGTTAAAAGCAGGAGTAATTGCAGACATTCTGCCTCTTGCCAAGTTGTGGGTAACACAAAAAAACCTGACTTCTTTGGGGACCTAACTTTATCGGTAAAACCCTTGGAAAAATCAATGCAAATGAAAATACAGATACAGTGCACAAAACATATCAGAATCTGTCAGACTCCCTAGTGCTAACAGGGGACCTTAATCTCTCCTTTCTTCCTTTGTATAAATGCACCTTACTGTTATTTTACTTGTAACAGTTAATGATGCCAGATTCACACAGTGCTGAAGTACTGCAGATCAGGACAAAGCAGAGATGTTGTTTAAAGAACACTGTGGGTTTATTAACTACTTTAGCTAAATAAATTTATAAATGCTTCTGGTGCTACATATATAATTCCTCAGAGATTTCAAAAACATATTTTTTTTTCTGGTTACAAAAGGTGGAGGCTTACTACCTCCAAAGGGAAAATTTGGAATATTCAGAAAAGTAATGAGAAAATGACAGTTATGATTCCAGCACTCAGTGGTAATGGCTGCTAACAATTTACCATATTTCCCTATAGCTTCTTAACATATATTCATATTGTTTCATCACTTCGCATTATGCTCCAAGTACTTCACCATATTATTAAAATAAAAACCCTTCAGAGATACAATTATAATGACTGCATGGAATTCTATCATGAGTATGTGATGATGTAATTTAACATTTCCCTATTGATCAACATTTAATTTTCACAATTAAGAATGTGGTGATTAATTTCTTTGTGCATAAACAGTTGATTGCATTCAGAAAGTATTTTCAAACACTTGAGGCAGCATTACAACAAAGCCTTTAATATTTTGTTATATTACCTTCAAACCTTTTTTTCATATGTAAGGATAAATCATATTATCATACATTTATTTTTTTCTGTTTATATCAAAATCTGTCAACTTCTGTCAAAATTAAATATATTAATTTCATCTGAATCTTTCATTTAGTATAATTTTAGTAGTTTCCCTAAACACTGAATGTTTTTGGAAACACATTTTTATGCCTTTTCTTTTTTTAATGAGAACACTAAAGTTCTACTCTTAGCAAATTTTAGTTATACAATACTGTGACATCAACTACAGTCATTATTAGATCCTCAGACTTTATTCATCTTATAACTAAAAATTTGTACTTTTTACCAATCTCTCCCTATTTCTCCCCCCACTAGCCCCTGGCAACCACTCTTCTACTCTGGTTGCTACGAGTTCACCTTTTTTTTTTTTTTTTTTACATTCCACAAATAAATGATGCCATGCACTATTTTTCTTTCTGTCTGACTTATTTCACTTAGCATAATGCCTTCCAGGTCCACCCATGTTACTGCAAATGAAAGGATTTCCTTCTTTATAGATTGAATAATATTCCATGATATATGTGTAAATATATCTGCTGAGGACACTTAGGTTGTAGGAATGCAATTTTGAATGATTGAATGGTACTGCATTGCACCTTGGGAATAAAAATTATGTATATAACAATATTTTTACCATTGGGTAAGTGGGTTAGTTGGAACTTGGCAACAATATTATTAATGCTGAAGTAAACTGCCAAGGATTCATATTTTTACATGCATTTCTGATTTGAATAAAGAAAATCAATGCTGTTAAGACTGTAAACTACTTTTTTCTAAAAATTCTGTCCAAAAACGTTACAGATACCCACAAGCCATATATTAAACTATTCTTCACAGACCACAGGTCAGATATTGGTCCTTAAAAAAACAGCCATTCTGGGCACCTGGGTAGCTCAGTCGGTTAAGCGTCTGCCTTCGGCTCAGGTCATGATCCCAGGGTCCTGGGATCGAGCCCCTCATCGGGCTCCCTGCTCAGAGGGGAGCCGGCTTCTCCCTCTCCCTACCACTCTGCCTACTTGTGCTCTCTCCCTCTCTCTGTCAAATAAATAAATAAAATCTTTAAAAAAAACAGCCATCCTAACAATATTTTATTTTAGTTTGCATTTCTTTTGTTAATAAGTGGGTGGGAATTTCAAAATTTTGTTTATAATTATTTCTAATTTTATGAATTGTCTATGTAAAAGTCTGTTTTTCTTCTCTTAAGATGTACACTTTGGGTGCCTGGGTGGCTCAGTCGTTAAGCGTCTGCCTTCGGCTCAGGTCATGATCCCAGAGTCCTGGGATCGAGTCCCACATCGGGCTCCCTGCTCAGCGGGGAGCCTGCTTCTCCCTCTCCCACTCCCCCTGCTTGTGTTCCTGCTCTGTCTCTCTCTCTGTCAAATAAATAAATAAAATCTTTAAAAAAAAAAAAAAAAAAGATGTACACTTTATTTATAAGAGCATTTTATATGCTAGTATATTAATTATTCTATATGACATATCACTAATATATTTAAGATATTAGTGATGTTTAAAATTCATAAAGTTCACCATTTATATAATAAAAGCTATTAATATTTCTCTTTATATTTTCCCTTTAATACTTTGAAAGAATTCCTTTTATGGAATTCCATATTATGTGGAAAATATATTTTCTAAACATGTCTAGACACTTTGTCTAGATACTTCTAGACATCTTTTTGGTTTTGGAGGGATTTTTTGTATTTAACCTTTAAATCTATACGAAATCTATTTTGGTATATGGTGCCATGAAAGGGCCCAAGTTTGTAGTTATTCAATTGCTCTAATGTCTTTTATTTAATGATTCTTTCCTTCCTGTAATATATAACGTAATATATTCTACATTATTACATATCAAAGTATGTTATATTAAATAGTATATAATATAGCATCTTAAACACAGACTCTCATACATAGAAGAGTCTCTTTATGGGCTTTTTATACTCTTATTTCCCCTCCTATATTCTTTATTCAGGATAATACCACTCCAAATATGATATTTTGGTACTACATTTTCAAAGCTAGTAGTGATAATCCCATATAATACTCTGTTTTGCCAGAAAATTATTTTATCCTCATGGATTTACTTGAGATGAATTATGCCTTTTTTTTTTCAAATTCCAAAAAAATCCATAACAGATATTCTTTCCAGGAGTTTGTTTGAAATCAGAATCACATTGGATAAGCACAATCATTTAAGGGAAATGCTCATCTTTTAAGTACTTGTGTTTCCCAGGGAGAAAATGACATACTGTACAATTTGTGAGAAATTTACCTTTTAACATTTTCTACATCCACCCTGCTTAAGAGTCTTTAATTATTGGAATACAGCAAAATAAGAGAACAATAAAGGGGGATTATCCAACAACCAGAGAGAAATAGAGCATTTTAAATTTTACACAAGTAGCAGGTTTGTTTTTTTGGTTTTTTTAATGAAAGATCACAGTGTTTATTCACTTTCCTTCCTTCTACTGAAATCAACAACAGGTTCAACCTAAAGGCTCAAAAAAAATCTGAGAAAAAAAATGCCTTATTCCCTTGTTTCTCACAGATGTGATATATCCTCACCTCATTCACTTTCCTTAGGCACAACCTCTTAAGGCTTGCTGATCTTCTTGCTTTATTTATTTTTTAAATTAATTTTTTTTTTTATGTAGCGTTCCATGATTCATTGTTTGTGCATAACACCCAGTGCTCCATTCAATACGTGCCCTCTTTAATACCCATCACCAGGCTAACCCATCCCCCTACCCCCCTACCCTCTAGAACCCTCAGTTTGATTCTCAGAGTCCATAGTCTCTCATGGTTTGTCCCCCCCTCTGATTTCCCCCCCTTCATTTTTTCCTTCCTGCTATCTTCTTCTTCTCCTTTTTTTTTTTTTTTAAAGATTTTATTTATTTATTTGACAGAGAGAGAGATAGCGAGAGCAGGAACACAAGCAGGGGGAATGGGAGAGGGAGAAGCAGGCTTCTTGCCGAGCAGGGAGCCCGATGTGGAACTCGATCCCAGGACCCTGGGATCATGACCTGAGCCGAAGGCAGACGCTTAACGACTGAGCCACCCAGGCGCCCTCTTTTTTTTTTTTTTTTTTTAACATATAACATATTATTTGTTTCAGAGGTACAGGTCTGTGATTCATCAGTCTTACACAATTCACAGTGCTCACCATAGCACATACCCTCCCCAATGTCTGTCATCCAGCCACCCCATCCGTCCCACCCCCCCACCACTCCAGCAACCCTCAGTTTGTTTCCTGAGATTAAGAATTTCTCATATCAGTGAGATCGTATGATACATGTCTTTCTCTGATTGACGTTATTTTGCTCAGCATAATACCCTCTAGTTCCATCCACGTTGTTGCAAAGGGCAAGATTTTATTTTTTTGATGGCTGCATAATATTCCATTGTGTGTGTGTGTGTGTGTGTGTGTGTGTGTGTGTGTGTGTGTGTATGTATGTATGTATGTATATATATATACACACCACATCTTCTTCATTCATCTATTGATGGACATCTTGGCTCTTTCCATAGTTTGGCTGTTGTGGACATTGTTGCTATAAACATTGGGGTGCATGCACCCTTTCGGATCACTACATTTGCATCTTTGGGGTAAATACCCAGTAGTGCAATTGCTGGATCGTAGGGTAGCTCTATTTTCAACTTTTTGAGGAACCTCCATACTGTTTTCCAGAGTGGCTGCACCAGCTTGCGTTCCCACCAACAGTGTAGGAGAGTTCCCCTTTCTCCGAATCCTCGCCAACATCTGTCGTTTCCTGACTTGTTAATTTTAGTGGCAGGTTTTTTTAATGTAAATTGTAATCTGTTCTCAATTCAACAAGTAATTTGATCATTGCACTGCTTTACTCACTTATATTCTACTCTCCCAGTAAACTACCCAGATGCAAGAATTTCACATTATTTTTTTTTATGTATGCAGATATTAAATTACCTACAGGCATTCTGAAGTTACCCTAAAGTGTTAAAAACAATTTAGACCTACTTTAGTATTATGTTTTTTTCTACAAGGCCACTAAAATAGAACCCAAACAAAACTGAAAGGGAAGACAAGACAGATAATTGAGAGTTTTCAGTGGTTGACTCATTCCTTATGTACCTTGTTCTGAAATTATTTAAGCTAAGGGAAGTTTGAACAACTGATGAAATCAAGCAGTCTCTATTTTTTTTTTAAATTAAACTTTTCATTTTGAGATAATTATGGATTCACAGGCAGTTGTAAGAAATAACACAGATCCCACGGGCCCTTTACCCAGTTGCCCTAATGGAAACATCTTACAAAACTATAGTATACTATCACACCCAGGATACTGACATGGACACAGTCAAGATACAGATAATTCCATCATCACAAGGATCCCTTGTGTTGTACTTCTATAGCTTCAATCCCTCCATTGCCATCCCTTACTTAGTCCCAGGCAACTACGAATCTGTTCTCCATTTCTTTCATTTCATTATTTTTTAAATGTTATAAAAATGGAATGATAATATGTAATGATTCGGGATTGGCCTATCTCAGATGGAAATCCATCCAGGTCGTTGCATGGATCTGTTCCTTTTTATTGCTGAGCAGTACTGCATGGCATGGATGTATCTTGATGTGTCTAACCATTCACCCCTTGAAGGGCTGATTTGTTTCCAGTTTGGGGCTATTACATATAATAAACTGATATGAGCATTTGTGTACAGGTTTTTATGTGAACACAAGTTTTCACTTCTTTCAGATAAATACATAGCAATGTAATTGCTGGGTCATATGGTAGTTCCATGTTTACTTTTTTATGGAATTACCAAACTGTTTTCTAGAGTGGCTGTACCATTTTACATTCCCCCTATCAATGTATTCCCACCCATGTCCTTGCCAGCATTTGGCGTGATCACAATTTTTTTAATTTCAGCCATTCCAATTAGCATGTAGTGATATCTCATTGTTTTAATTTGCATTTCCCTCATGGCTAATGATTTTAAACACCTTTTCATGTGCTTTTTTGCTATCTGTATATTATCCTCTTCGGCGAACTATTTCTTCATGTTTTTTACCCATTTTCGAAAAAGATTGCTTTTTTTTACTACTGAGTTTTGAGATACTAGTCCTTAGTCACTATGTGGCAAGCATTTTCTCCCAATCTGTAGCTTGTCTTTTCAACCTTTTAAAGTTTTTCCATTTGTATACCATACAATCAGTATCAGGTCTTAGAACTCTTTGCCTAGCCCTAGACCTAGAAGGCTTTCTCCTGTTCTTTTCCAGAGGTTTTCAGTTTCATGTTTATATTTAAATCTGTGATCAATTTTGAGTTTACTTTTGTGTAAAATGAGACAGGTGGATGTTCACTTTTTTTGCCTCTTGTTGTCCAACATCATTTGCTGAAAGGCTATCTTTCCTCCACTGACTGGCTTTTGTACCTTTGTCAGAATCATTTGAGCATATTTACATAGTTCTATTTCTGACTTCTCTATTTTATACCACTGATTGATTCATCTATCCCTCCACCAATACTGTCTTGATTATTGTAGCTATATAATAAGACTTAATATCATATAGATTGATTCCTCCATATGGTCATTTTTCAAAACTGTTTAGTTGTTCTAATTTCTTTGCCTTTCTATATAAATTTTATAATAATCTTAAGTATAAAAATTCTCCTGGGATTTTGATAGAAATTGTATTAAATTGTGTATCAGCTGGGGAAAATCACTATATTTATTATGCTGACTCTTCCAATCCATAAACACTGTATATCATTGCCTTTATTTATATCAAGTTTGATTTCTTCATCATTTTGTGGTTTTCAGCATAGGTCTTATATATATTTGTTAAATTTACACCTATTTTTTAGTAACTATAAATGTTATATTTTTAACTTTGGTGTCCACATATCTTTTGCTAGTATATAGAAATACAAATGATTTTTTAAAAATTTATTTTATATCCTTTGACCCTGCTGAACTCACATTAGTTTTAACAGCTTGGGGTTTTGATTTGGGGTTTTTTTGTTTGTTTGGTTGGTTTGGTTTGGTTTTGTTTTTCTGTAGATTCCTTGGATTTTCTATGCAGACAATTTTGAAACCTACAAATAAGGACACTTTTATTTCTTCCCTTCTGATCTGTATTTCTTTTTCTTATCTTTCTCTAGTGTCTAGATCTTGCAGTCTGATGTTAAAGAAGAGTGCTGAGAGTTTATATCCTTGTCTTATTTCCAATTATAGGGGGAGACTTTCAGTATTTCACTATTAAGTATAATATTAATTGTAGTCTTTTTTAATAGATACTCTTTATCAAGTTGAGGAAGTTTTCTACTCTTATTACTCTAAGATTTTCTATCATGAATGGTGAATTTTTTTTTAAGATTTTATTTATTTATTTGACAGAGAGAAAGACACAGCGAGAGAGGGAACACAAGCAGGGGGAGTGGGAGAGGGAGAAGCAGGCTCCCTGCTGAGCAGGGAGCCTGATGCTGGACTCAATCCCAGGACCTGGGATCATGACATGAGCAGAAGGCAGATGCTTAACTGACTGAGCCACCCAGTGCCCTGGATGGTGAATTTGTTAAATGCTTTTTCTACGTCAAATGAAACTTTTTATAGCCTGTTAATGTAGTAGATTAGATTAACTGATTTCAAATACTGAACCAGACTTGTATCACTGGAATAAACTCCACTTGGTCACAGTATACAATTCTTTTTATGTATTATTTAATTCAGTTTGTTAACATTTTGTTAAGGATATTTGGATTTATATTTATGGGGGATATTGGTTCACAGTTTCTTTGTTTGTACTGCCTTTGTCTAGTTTTGATATCAGGGTAATACTAGCTTCATAAAATAAATTCAGAAGTGTTCCCTTTTCTATTTTCTGGAAAAGATTGAGTAGAATTGATGTTAAATCTTCTTTAAATTTTCTTAGAATTCTTCATGAAGCCATCTGGGACTAGGGATTTCTTTTTTGGGACTTTTCCAGTTATGAATTCAATTTCCTTAATGATAAAGTTTTCAACTAATCTATTTCATAAGGAACGAATTGTGGTATTTTACATTTTTCAAGGAATTAGTTCATTTCTTCTAAGTTGTCAATTTTTTCTGCACACATTTGTTTGTAGTATTCCCTTAGTATTTTTGTCATGTCTGTAAGGTCTGCAGTGATAGTCCTTGTTTTATTCCTGATACTATAAATTTGTGTCTTTTTTTCTTTGTTAATCTTGCCACAAGTTTGTAAATTTTATTAATCTTTCCAAACAACCAGCTATTTGTTTCATTAATGTTCTCTTAAGTTTTTCTTTCCAATTTCATTGGTTTATGCTCTTACTTCTTCTGATTCATTTGGGTTTACCTTTTTTTTCTAGATTCTTGAGGTGGAAGCTTAAGTTAGTGAGACTTTTTCTCTTTTCTAATGCATGCATCTAGTGCTATAAATTTTCCTCTCCTTGTTGTTTTAGCTGTATCCCTCAAATTTTGATATGTAGTATTTTCATTTTCATTCAATACATTTTTTATTTCCCTTGAGACTTAGAAGTGTGTCCTGTAGTTTTCAAGTGTTTAGAGATTTTCTGTAGTATTTCTGTCATTTCTAGTTTGATTCCATTATGGTTGATAAATGCACTCTATATGATACCTATCCTTTTAAAATTGTTCAGATTTCTGGGGCACCTGGGTGGCTCAGTCAATTAAGCACCCAACTCTTGATTTCAGCTCAGGTCATGATCTCAGGGTTGTGAGATCGAGCCCCACATTGGGCTCTGCACTGTGTGTTGAGCCTGCTTAAGATTCTGTCTCCCTCTCCCTTTGTTCCCTCCCCACCCCCCGCTTGCTCTCTCTCTCAAAAAATTAAAATAAATAAAATTATTCAGATTTCTTTTATGGGCCAGAATATGATCTATCTTGGTTCATGTTCCATGGGAGCCAGAAAAGAATGTATATTCTGCTGTTGCTGGATGTTCTATAAATATCAGTTACATCCAATTGGTTGATGCAGTAGCAGAGGTCTTCCATATGCTCACTGATTCTATCTATTCTATAGTTTCTGAGAGAAGGATATTGATGTCTGTAACTTTAATTGTGGTTTTGTCCATTTCTTTCAGTTCTATCAGCTTTTGCTTCATTTGTCTGCAACTCTGTTGTTTGATGCATATATATTTAGGATTGTTATATCTTCTTGGTGAACTGACCCTTTTATTATTATATACTGTCCCTATCTGTCCCTGGTAATTTTCTTTGCTCTGAAAACTCCTGCTTTCTTTTGACTGATGTTTGTGTGATATATCTTTTACCAACTTGGCTATACAGTTACATTTAACTGAGTTTTTTACTAATAGCACGTAGTTGGGTCATGTTTTGTATAACCCATCCAAACAATTTTTGTCTTTAACTGGTGTATTTAGATCACTTACCTTTAAGGTAATTAATATGTTAGGGCTGATGTCTACTACTCTACTTTTTGTTTTCTGTTTTTCATTTTTATTTTGTTTTGTTTTGTTTTGTTTTGTTTCCTGGCTTCCTGTGGGTTATTTGAACATTCCACTTCCCTCAAAAAAATGGAGCAGATAAACTTTTCCCTATTCTTCCCACAAAGTATAACTAAAATTCCTGGCTGTTATATATGAAACAAACATAAGAAGATTCTGAAAGGAAAAGAGAAGGCAGACCTGCTAGGGACCTTGGGACCCAAGGAACAACACAGTGGTAGGTTCCCTGTGTTTTCTTGTTACCTCACATATTCCACACTCAAGGCTGAAAAATCCAACAAACCAAAACCCCAACAAATAAAGATTAGATGACAGAAAAATAGATTAAAAAAAAAAAAAAAAAGCTCAATTGCTCCACCCAAAGGACCAGGAAAGAGGCTGCCTAGCAAGATAAACTATTACATAGTAACCACTGTACTACAGCTAAATACCAAAGAAAAAAATGTGCTCCCCCACTCTGTCCACCCATCACTTCTACTAGCACTTCTTCTAAGCTGTAAGGAGGCTGGGCACCCAATCCCATCACTGCAGTTGTTCCAGAGAAGGCTGAACAAGGAGCCTGGAATTCTATCTTTGCTGGGTAGTAACAAGCCCCTCCATCCACAGTATCAGTGGTGACCCTGTGGAGATCCCCTTTTCCCTCCACCCAGTAGTAAGGAAGCACTCCTCCTCTCTCACTAGTATGGTAGAAAATGAAGCCTAATGGGGAATCAAGACTTCCTCCACCATATAGAAGTAACATGGCCACTCTCCTCCTCATCCTGTTATTGAAGGCCAAGCCGGAAGCAGTAATAAGGCACTCCCACCAAGCTAGCGATGTATCAGTGAAGGCCTAGTGGGGAGTTGAAACTCCTATTCCAGCTATAATGAGAAATCCCCCTGCTTCCCCAGCCTGGGAGTCAATGGAGGCTAAATGAGAAACCTGAACTCCTACTCCCACCTGGGAGTAAGAGGATGCCAACTCCACCCAACTTTCTCTGTTGGAACTCTCAGAAGAAGAAAGTTAAGGGGTGTCTGGGTGGCTCAGATGGTTAAGGGTCTGCCTTCAGCTCTGGTCGTGATCCCAGGGTCCTGGGATTGGGCCCCGCATCGGGCTCCCTGCTCGGGAGAGAGCCTGCTTCTCCCTCTGCCTGCCTTTCCCCCTACTTGTGCTCTCTCTCTCTCTGTCAAATAAATAAATAAATAAATAAATAAATAAATAAATAAATAAATAAAATCTTAAAAAAAAAGAAGAAGAAAGTTAAAACAGAAGGTTTAAATAAGATCCAGAGTCTCATAATAATAACCAAACTGTCCAGGTTTTGATCTATTATTTGCATATAAGAACTAGAAAGACTGTTAGAATAATCTGATAAAGATTTTAAAAACAACCAAAAAAGGTTCCAACATGCTACCATGAATGTGCTTGAGACAAAGAAATACAAAATTCTAGGGGGGAAAATTCACCAAAGAGATAGAAAATATAAAGGAAAACCAAATTTAAATTTTAGAAGTGAAAAATAACAGATTCAAGCAGATGAACAAATTCTAAACAGAATACACTGAGAGAAATTCACTCCGATGCATCATAGTGAAACTTCCGAAAAAAAGAAAAAATCCTGAAAGAGGAAGGATACCTTCCCATAAAGAGAAACAAATCAAGTGACAGTGGATTTCTCATCAAAACCCGTAGAGGCCAGAATGAAATGGCACAACATTGTTTAAGCAATGAAAAAAAAAAAGAATTGTCAACGCAGAAATCTATCCCCATTGCAAATACCCTTCAGGAACGAAGGGGAGATCAAGACATGTTTGAATGAAGGGACAGGAAAAGAATTTGTCACCAGCAGACAAATCCTAAAAGAATGGCTGAAGGAAGTTCTCTGAACAGAAAGTTAATGATAAAAGAAGGAAGTTTAATATCAAGAAGGAGTAAAGATGGTAAGTGAAAAATGCATCAACGCAATAGATTTTCCTTCTCTTCTTGAGTTTTATAAATTACATTTCATGGTGTAAGCAAAAATTATAACACTAAGGGTACTAGTTAATGCTAATAAAGCATTTAAAAAAAACAAAAACAAAAACAAAAAAAAATTATAACACTGACGTGGTTCTGTCTGACATAGAGGAAATATTTAAGGCAGTTATAAATGGGGAAGGTAAAGGAATGTAAAGGGAAGAATTCTACTCTTCACTTCAACTGGTGGAATGATTACAATGGTAGACTGTGATAAGTTATGTATATTTAATGTAATACCTAGAGCAACCACTAAAAATGCTATCCAAAATATACACACAAAAACACTATATATAAACCAAACCATATCAATTTTAAGAATTGAGGCTTCATAACTATTATAATCAACATGAGGTGGCAAACTACAGAATACTAAAAATGGGAATAAAAACAGCATGTTTTCTGTCTTTTTTTCAGATTCATGACAAAACAGGAAATGTAGTATGGATCAGGTTTGAGTACCTCCTTCTATGTTTTAAAAGCATGTGAGTTTATGTCTATTTGTCCTTTTTTTCTTTAAGGGAAACATTGTTTAAAGGCACTAAAATAATAACAAATCTCCAAGTAAGTGCTCTATTTTATTCTATCAAAATTGGCGGGGCAATTTTGCACGTAAATAAAATTTTAAGTAAAATCTTAAACTGTATCTAAAGAGTATGTGTCACAAAGAAAGGAATCTGGTGGCCAATATTTTTCTAAGAATAAAAAAAGCAAATGTTACTCTGTGTGCCCTTGTCCTGTACTTTTCCATATTTTGTTCCTACCCCACCCTCTTTTTTATGCATAAAACAAATTCAAATCATACAAGAGGACAAAAGAAAGTCTCCTCATCTGCCATTCTTTTTTTTTTTTTTTTTTTAAAGATTTTATTTATTTATTTGAGAGAGAGAGAATGAGAGAGAGCACATGAGAGGGAGGAGGGTCAGAGAGAGAAGCAGACTCCCTGCTAAGCAGGGAGCCCGATGCGGGACTCGATCCAGGGACTCCAGGATCATGACCTGAGCCGAAGGCAGTCGCTTAACCAACTGAGCCACCCAGGCACCCCTCCTCATCTGCCATTCTAATACTATATCCCAACTCAGACACTTCAGACTACTGATTTTGTGGTTCTGAAGGTAAACCTCCATAAATCTACATTGTATGTTTATGCCACTATGTCTCAATATGTTTTTAAACTTTAAGCAGCATTGACTCTTTTTTAGTGAAGATAAGGCATTTAACTTTCTTAATAGTAGTTTCTTTTTCTTCCTCCTCCTTCCAAATTTTGTTGCTTTACCTTTTTATATGCTCCATTATTTGCTATAAACTTTGGAAGATAAACTCATCTCTATTCACAGTCTGCCTTCACCTCTTACCCTGTAAGCTGAACAAACCACACTTTTTTTAAAGATTTTATTTATTTATTTGACAGAGACAGCGAGAGAGAGAGAGCACAAGCAGGGGGAGCAGCAGAGGGAGAGGGAGAAGCAGACTCCCCGCTGAGCACGGAGCCCAACATGAGGCTCGACCCCAGGACCCTGGGATCATGACCTGAGCCAAAGGCAGATGATCAACCGACGGAGCCACCCAGGTGCCCCAAACCACGCTTTTCTTCAACCTCACTTCCTCCCAATTACTGTCAGCTTATGCCATGATCCAAGTATCACCCAGGTTCTCCATGAAACCATTTAACTGTCAAAAAGTGCAAGGACTGGTCTGTTGCTTACTACCCACCTGCCTTTCAGGGAATATTCTTCATTGCTTGTCTGGTTTAATTATAGTCCATGGATTTGGAATTTGTCTTGCTGGAATAAAACCTGAAGTAACTTTTTTTTTTTTCAGAAATGAGTTTGGGATATAAACTTTCTGAATCTCTCTATATCACAAAAAATTCTTTATTTAGTCTCATACTTGATTGAATTATTCCTGGGTATATAAATCTAGGGCTAGGTTTGTTTTCTGTCAGAATTTTGAGGCCATGGTCCCACTCCCTTCTGGCATTTTGAGATGCTGATTGAAAACTTTAGTATAATGTTCATTCCTATGAAGAACATTTGTTTATGTTTTTCTTTTTTAAAACCATTAGAATCTTCTCTTTAGTCTTAGAACTCTGAAATTTCATCAGCATGTGTCTGGTGTAGGTCTGTTAAAATTTACTGTCCTCAGCATTAGTTTGGCCTTTTTATCCTCAAGACATGTGTCTTTCTTCAACTCTAGAAAATTTCATGATTATTTTAACTCATTGGTTGTTCTTTTCCTCTGGTTTCAGAACTCTTACTGGACAAACATTGGGCTTTGCAAATTGATTCTCTCTCTTTACTTTTCTCATATTTTACATCTTTTTTTTTCTTCTGAAAGATTTTCTTGAAATTTTTTATAGCCGCTTTTTTTAAAATGTTGGTAATTATGCATTAAAATTCCATGGATTATATCTGCTTTGGTTTACCCATGTTTCATATTAGAATATTCTTATTTTAAAGATGACAATTTCTTTATATCTCTCAGGATACTAATTAGATATCTTTAAAGTATCTTTTCTCTAAATCACTAATTTCCTCTGGGGTAGTGGTTCTCAACCAGGATTGACTCTGTTCTCCTGTGGATTTGGCAATATCTTTGTCCAGATATTGAGACAATGTTGTTCACAATGGGTAGAGAGGAAGAGTTGCTTGCTACTATAATCTACTAGATAGAGGCCAGGAAGCTGCTAAATATTGTACAACATACAGGACCCTCTCCATTATAAAAAAATTCAGCCCAAAATGTCAATAGTGCAGAAGTTGACAAATCCTGCCCCAGAGTGATTTCCTTTTTTTTTTTTTTTTTTCTGTTTTATGCTGCTGGTTTCTATTATCTATTCCTTTTGACAAATTATTACACTGATTAACAGTAAGTGCTTTGCTTTAGGTCTTGCACACGGAACATACAAACTAGCTAGGGCCTGTCCAACTACTAGAACTAGAATGTGGTGTTATTCTTGGTCACCAGTTCACACACTAGAAGACCTCAGTTCTCACATAGGGATTGTTGGAATGCCTTTGAAGAGTTCTACCTCTTGTAAATACTGCAACTGGTTACAAGCAGGGGGACAGAAAGTGCAAACCTGAGCCATTCTTCAGACTTGTGACTGATGACCTCAGTTTCTGTTTTTCTGCTTTGTACCTATGCTGTTCTTTTTATCTGCTGCACTGAACTCAGAGCCCAGCTGGGCTCCTCCTTGAAAGCTCCTCCAGCTTCATTCGGGGGCCTCTTCTTTCTGCTCTCAGGAGCAGACTCCTCATCATGCTCAGAAACACATTCTCTTTTATCTGTCTTCACTGCCATTTCAAATGGGACTTAGGAAGGGAGAGTAGACACATATTTAGTTAGTCCACAAACTTGACAGCTCTTCTCATTTGTTTTCAAATCAAGGATGCTTGTTTATGAGGTTCTCTTACAAAAGTATACATCTCCAAAATAATTTTAGAAAAGTGTCAGCTATATATGCAGAGGGAAAACTTCTAAACGATCAATTTAGAATGACATTGAGAAAAAAAGACCACTGGATTTGTAACATTTAGAAAAGGATGTCACATTCTAGACCTAGGCTGCACATTTTAATTGAGGAGATGAACTGATTAACCTACAGATCCTTTTTAGTTCTATTTCTATTATAAAATGAAGACTGGTATTTAGAATAAGGCTTTATATTTTGTGTTTTTTTTATTTTATTATGTTACATTAATCAACATACATCATTAGTTTTTGATGTAGTGTTCCATGATTCATTGTTTGCTTATAACACCCAGTGCTCCATTCAACACATGCCCTCTTTAATACCCATCACCAGGCTAACCTATCCCCTCACCCCCTCCCCTCTAGAGCCCTCAGTTTGTTTCTCAGAGTCCATAGTCTCTCATGGTTCATTTCCCCATCCGATTTCCCCCCCCCCACCTTCATTTTTCCCTTCCTGCTATCTTTTTTTTCTTTTTTTAAACATATAATGTATTATTTGTTTCAGAGGTACTGGTCTGTGATTCAACAGTCTTACACAATTCACAGCACTCACCATAGCACATACCCTCCCCAGTGTCTATCACCCAGCCACCCCATCCCTCCCACCCCCCACCACTTCAGCAACCCTCAGTTTGTTTCCTGAGATTAAGGCTTTATATTTTGACCACTAATATTTCATTACACCATCTTTTAATGAAAACAATTTAGCGTATGACTAGGCTTCCCCTGTGATACAAAATGGAGTAGTATAAAATGCTTCACTCTAATTAAGCAATATTTATGAGTCTCCTCTTTGTAAATACAGAGCTTTAGAGTTTCCTCATACACTTTCCAGATTTTAATGTTTCTCATCAGAAGGAGGTATGAATATGTTAGTCTAAAAATAATTATCAACAGAGGGAGAGAGAAACATAATGCTGGTAACAGATTTATTAATGATGGGGGTATATAAAATCTGCACAAAAAGATCTTAGGGCATCTAATAACTTTGTGTCAAAAGTATCTTAGTAGAAATTATTGCTGCTGGTTGTTTTTCTTTTCATGGAAAAAATACATTTGGAGGGTTTATCCACTTGTAAGGTGTAAATATTTGAAGCGTAGATGGTCTGTTTTACTGCTTAAGGAGAAAAACTGAAGGAAAAATAATACACTGACCTATTCAAGAAAAGGCAATTCAGGATCCCGGAAGCGTCAAAATTCTGAACTGACAGTCGTCAGTGTTGTGAAATGCATCACTGCCCTCCCAGAAGCACACTGTTGCCTTGACTTTCTTCTCGGTCAACAAAAAGAATTGGCAATGTTAAACTTTCTCACTGCTCTAATGCAGAAAGTGAAAAAAGGTTTATCTTTCCTTTTGCAAAATTGTAACAGCTTCCTTTACTGATAGAGTGAAATTCATTGCTAATATCATCCAGTTTGGGATATTATCCACATACTTAGGACTTCTAGAACAGTATCTGAAAGGCACTGATTGTGAGTCTCCAAATAATAGAATTATAAGCTTAGTAAGACTATTGAGGTAAATAGTGTGTACACACACATAATATATATCGTATATATTAATATTTTGTATATAAGTTGTTATTCTTTATTACGTAAACACAAATAACTAAAATAATTTCAGCAAAATTATTTCATAATCTACTTAGGAAATATATTCTAACATTTAATAACATTCTAACTAACATTCCTACCATCAGAACATACTTCTTTCATCTAATCTAAATCCCATACATTGTAACTTAAATCTATTTCTTTTCCCAGTGGGGTTACAGAACAGTTGGTCAGCATCTTCCACACAAATAATCTCTCATATATTTGAGTCATCGTTAAAGACCCTCACAGCCATCTTTCCTCAGGCAAAATGACCCTAAAGCCTTAACTTCTTCCCACAGATCATATTTCCTAAGACCTGAATCATTCTGAAGTTCCATCTTGGGACTGTTCCTAGTTCTGTGCATCTCTCTGTTTCCTCGCAAGCATCTCTACCTCCTCCTTACTAGCATGTACAGTAGTGATCGTCCCAATAAGTGTCATTCTGGAGCCAACTCAGGACTAGAATAGTTTTAAGATTTTAACAATCTTCATTATGAGAATATTCATGCTACCCCTAAATCTGCATCACAGAGTTGGGGAATGAAATCCAAACAGTGATTTTAAAATGTATCATACCAGGTGCCTTTTCCCTTATGTACAGTTATTGTTACAAATCTTATGTCACAAATCATAGGAAAACTGTCCACTCTCTCATTTATCTGTGTGATTTTCAGCCTTTTCTACAACAGGAAACAGAGCAAAACTAACAAAGAGGAATCCCAATATTACAGAGAAAATACCAAAAAAATCTGTTCACTGATTAAGTTTTCTTTTCTTTCCTAAACTGATCTAACCAAAAGAAAACCTATAGCTATGTCTCCTGAGTAATTAACATGATAGGAAGAGGAGGAAACCATGTCCGGAAAAGCAATGGAGAGAATGCTAAAGCCAGGAGGTGGGTTTGTAATTCACTGGACCAAGATAATATCTCCATGGAATCTTTGATGGAAAGAAAATCAACTGCAGCCTAAGTTTACTGCTTATTGTTAAAAAGCCCTCTTCCAGATAGAGAACAGCTGACAGCTTGGTGATAGGGTTTCTCATTGTGTTGTTTCTCCAAAGCTTAGGGACCTGTGGTCCGGAGCATACATTCATATATGCCTGTTCAAAATAACCATCATATTCTAATAATGATGCTCCCATTCAGAATACACCTCTTTAAAAAATTACTTCAGAGGCAGGTATGGAATACACACAAACATATGCTTTCAAAAAGTCTAATTCATTTATAGTTGGAACTGATTTTCAACTCATTTTACCAAGCTTGATTGCCTACCCTGTCATCAAAAGTAGCTCCAAATTACTTTTGCCATTTTTTAGAAATCAAATCTATTCTTCTTTATACTTTGCTCGTAATTACTTCATTTTCTCAAAAATTGAACACGTATTTATTTTGTTATCACAAAAAGATGTAAAATAATTTTATGTACCATTTTGTACACATTAAAGAAAATGATAAGTTTATAAAATTAAGCAAAGCAATAAAGCTGTAGAAATGTACTAAAACATTAACATTGATTATCTCTGATGATAAAATTATAAGTGATTTTCTTCCTTCTACATTTCTATTTCCATACTATTAATAATGAGAATATATTTCTTCCACTAGAAAACAAAACTTTAAAACATTCTTCCACACTATTTTTAGTAGTCACCAAGTGATGCTAAATTAAGGTTAGCACAGCTGTTCAATTAACTCTGGACATGGAGTGTTGATAGAGGGATAAATTTTTAATATTCTGCCTTACTGAGGAATATACTTTAATATTCGCCCTCTTTGTCATGCATTTAGTCCCTCACTAATTCTCATGCATTGGCCCAAACAAGAATCATATTTATTAGCCAAAACAACTGTTTTTATGTTTCTTGTGTTTCCAATAACTGGTAAAATTTCTCTGTACACATGTACAGTTCTATTGGTCAATGCTCTACCTTCAACTCAACCTGATTATTTGGTGGGTATGACTTTCT